>NC_133651.1:69598201-69944956 GCF_009905375.1 Apium graveolens | reverse complement strand
TTGAGAGAAAAATTATCTAGTTTGTACTAGGACGCAGCTGTGATCAACATCAAGAATCACAGATTTTCTGAAATACCATCTCTGGTGGAACAATAATCCACCAGAAAAGTTTTTAAGGTCTGTTGTGTTCTTTACATTAGTGCTTGAATATATATCTGTCTATATTAGCTTAAAGCAATTCACACACTTGTTTATCTTGAACACAAAGCCTTTAAAACTGCTCAAAACTTGAAAAAGTTTTGAGATTTACATTCAACTCCCCTTCTGTAAATCTTATTATTAGTCCACTAGGAATAACAATTGGTATCAGAGCAAGCTCTTGACACACAAAGAGTTTAAAGATCTTGGAAACTAACAAAGATGAGTAAGAAGGATATTGGAGTAAAAATCCCAGTTCTTGACAAAGACAGTTATCACCATTGGAAGGTGAAAATGCACCTTCATCTACTCTCCCAAGATGAAGGTTATGTAAACTACATTGAGAATGGTCCTCACATTCCCCACAAAGTAGCCACAGTTGCTACGGCCACAATTGCTGTTGGTCAATCCATTCCAAAACATAGAGCAGAATGGACAATGGAAGACACAGAAGAAGTCCACAAGGATAAGAAGGCTATGAACATTTTGTTTAATGCTCTTGACAAGGATATGTTTGATAATGTGATAAATTGCACAACTGCCAAAGAGGTTTGGGACACAGTTTAGCTACTGTGTGAAGGTACAGAACAAGTAAAAGAAAACAAAATGCAGCTTCTCATTCAACAGTATGAGTATTTTCATTTTGAAGAAAATGAATCTTTAAATGACACATTCAATAGATTCCAAAAGCTGTTGAATGGATTGAAGCTGTATGGTAGATTGTACCAGGTGAAGGATTCAAATCTTAAATTTTTAAGATCCTTGCCAAAGGAATGGAAACCCATGACTGTCTCCTTGAGAAACTCTCAAGATTATAAGGACTTCACTCTTGAAAGATTATATGGAATCTTGAAGACTTATGAACTAGAGCTGGAACAGGATGAGGTATTGGAGAAGGGAAGAAAGAAAGGAGGTTCAGTTGCCTTGGTAGCTGAAAATGAGAAAGAATGCAGACAAGAAACTGTGAGATCTACATCAAACTCCAAAGATGGCACAAGCAAATCAGAATCAAGCAAGGGTATGGAGCAAGTTGCTGAGAATGAAGACAACTCCAGCCAAGATGACTCTGATGGTATTGATGAGCATCTTGCATTTCTGTCCAGGAGATTTGCAAAGATGAAATTTAGGAAAAACACTAGAGCCACTAAACCTCATAAGAACATGGTGGACAAATCCAAGTTCAAGTGTTTCAATTGTGGTATAAGTGGACACTTTGCAAGTGAGTGCAGAAAGCCAACTTCTGAAAAGAAGAAATTTGACCAAGTAGATTACAAAAAGAAATATTTTGATCTGCTCAAGCAAAAGGAGAGGGCTTTCATTACTCAAGAAAAAGACTGGGCAGCTGATGGAGAAGAAGAGGATGAAGATGTGGAATATGTCAACTTGGCTCTCATGGCTGATTCTGAGGAAAATGAAGTTAGTTCATCAAGCAACCAGGTAATCACTACTGATTTAACACAGCTTACTAAAGAAGAGTGCAATGATGCTTTTAATGACATGTCTACTGAATTGTATCATTTGCGTGTGTCTCTTAAATCTCTTGCTAAAGAAAATAGTAGGATTAAAGAGAACAATCTGTTTTTAAGTAATAGAAATGCTGTGTTAGAAGATAAGTTGATTGACCTAGAGAAAACTAAGCTACATTGTATATCTGTTGAAAATGAACTAGCTAAATCTGTTAAGAAAGTAGAAATACTTTCCAATCAATTAGAGAGAGAGCAAGAGGTGATTAAAGCCTGGAAGACATCTAGGGATGTTAGTGCTCAAATTTCCAAGGTCCAAGGAATTGAATCATTCTGTGAGACTGCCTGGGATAAAAACAAAAAGAAACTGGAATTAATTGATGGGCTGTCAACGGATGATGAAAATTATCCGTTGAAGGAAGAAAAGGAGCATCCGTTGAAGGTTCCTCAATTAAAACAGGCAGATGTTTCTAAAAGTGAAAATCTAAAGAAACTCAACAAAAAGTTTGGTTCAACTTCCAAGAACTTTGTCAAAGAAGAAGCAAGCACATCCAAAGATTTTAGTAAGGTGAATATAGGACACATGACCTTAGAACAGTTAAAGAATAGGCTCAAAGTGGTTGAGGATAAAAAGGAAACTAAAAGGAAATCTAATAGAAATGGGAAGGTAGGGGTTAACAAACATAACAATTACACACCTGATAAGTATGCTCCTAGAAAAAGCTGTGTGCATTGTAGTAGTGTTAATCATCTATCTGCTAATTGCAAATCTATTAAGAAAACTCCCATACCTGTGCCCTCTTCCATGCCTAATATGTATGCATCACATCTGCATGCTATGCCTGTTATGTATCAACAGAATCCTTATGCACATTTTGCAAACATGCCATATTTTAAAAATCCTTATCTTGCTGCATTTAGTATGCCTCAAATGCCATACAATATGCCAATATGGAATAACATGCTTGCACAATCCATGCCTTATCAAATTCCAAATGTGCTAAATGATTCTGTGACTAACCCTACACCTCAACCAACTACATCTAAGATCAAGGTTGACTCAAAGTTACCTAAGTCTAAAGATGCAGGAGGAATGAAGTCTAGGAGAAAGGCTAACAAGAATGGACCCAAGGAAACTTGGGTACCAAAATCAACTTGATTGATTTTATGGTGTGCAGGGAAAAAGAAGAAATCTATGGTACTTGGACAGTGGCTGTTCAAGACACATGACAGGAGATTTCTCCCTGCTCACAGAGTTTAAGGAGGGAGCTGGCCCTAGCATAACCTTTGGAGATGACAGCAAAGGGTTTACTATGGGATATGGCTTGATTTCAACAAGGAATGTCATAATTATTGAAGTTACATTAGTTGATGGTCTCAAGCATAACTTACTGAGCATCAGTCAACTATGTGATAGAGGGAATACAATTTCCTTCAATTCAGAAGCCTGTGTTGTCACCAGTAAGAAAGATAACAAAGTGGTTCTAACTGGAGTTAGAAAAGGAAATGTGTACTTAGCTGACTTCAACTCTACAGATGCAGAATCTATTACTTGTCTCTTCAGCAAAGCAAGTTCAGCTGAAGGTTGGCTATGGCACAAGAAGCTATCCCATTTGAATTTCAAGACAATGAATGATCTAGTCAAAAAGGACTTAGTTAGAGGAATTCCTCTTGTTGAATTCTCAAGGGATGGTTTGTGTGATGCTTGTCAAAAAGGCAAACAAAGGAAAGCATCATTCAAAAAGAAGCTTGAAACAACAATTGATGAACCATTACAGCTACTACATATGGATTTGTTTGGACCAGTCAATGTATTGTCAATTGCAAGAAAAAGATATTGCTTGGTGATTGTAGATGATTTCTCAAAGTTTTCATGGGTCTATTTTCTTGGATCAAAGGATGAAGCAAGTGAAATCATTATCAATCACATCAGGCAAGTCAATAATCATCCTGACTTGAAGGTTAGGAATATCAGGAGTGACAATGGAACTGAGTTCAAGAATTTGACAATGAGGCTGTTCTGTGAAGAAAATGGAATCATGCATGAGTTCTCAGCTTCAAGAACACCTTAGCAAAATGGGGTAGTTGAAAGAAAGAACAGATCTTTAATTGAGGCTGCTAGAACAATGCTTGAAGAATCAAAGTTACCAACATATTTATGGGCTGAAGCTGTTAATTGTGCCTGCTACACTCAGAATATTTCTTTGATCAATCAAGCTAAAGGCATGACTCCTTATCAGTTGTTCAAGAGAAGAAAACCAACTCTAAACTTTCTTCATGTCTTTGGATGTAAATGCTTTATACTGAGAAATCAATCTGACCATAAAAGGAAGTTTGATGCAAAGGCTGATGAAGGGATATTTGTTGTTACTCAGCTGGAAAATCTTATAGGGTCTACAATCTAAGAACCAACATTGTTATGGAATCTGTGCATGTTGTGTTTGATGATAAAAAGATTGATGGACTAACAGATGAGGGACACCATGAAAGACTCAAATTTGACAACATTGAGATATATTGTGATGATAGTGAAGAGGAGATTGATGGAGATGACACTTCAAAAGGGATTCAAGATATGCCCTTAGATAATGCACATAATTCTGCATCCGTTGAAAGAGGCAATGCAGTATCCGTTGAAAGACATAGTGCATCATCCGTTGAAGTACATAATGAAGCATCTGTTGATCATAGTTCATCAACGGATAATCGATTTACATCATCAGTTGATAGAACTCCAAGTTTCCTGCAAAGGACCAACAACTCAGGGGGAGTTTCAACTGATCAACACTCTGTCTCACATCACGACAATACTGAGGCCACCTCATCTAGAGCACATCTTCCACCTCAAAAGAAATGGACCAAGAATCATCCCTTTGAACTGATCATTGGTGATGCATCATCTAAAGTGCAAACAAGAAAAGCTACTCAAAATGAATGTCTGTATAGTAGTTTTCTATCTCAGGAGGAACCTAAGAAAGTGGAAGAAGCCTTAATGGATCCAGATTGGATATTAGCTATGCAGGAAGAGCTGAACCAATTTGAGAGAAATAAAGTTTGGAAGCTGGTACCCAAGCCAAAGAACAAGAGTTCCATTGACACAAAATGGGTATTCAGAAACAAGATGGATGAAAATGGCATTGTCATAAGGAATAAAGCCAGATTGGTTGCTAAAGGCTATTCTCAACAAGAGGGAATAGATTTTGATGAAACATTTGCTCCAGTTGCAAGACTTGAAGCCATCAGAATCTTTCTAACCTATGCACCTAATGCCAATTTCAAAGTCTATCAGATGGATGTCAAGAGTGCATTTCTAAATGGGGAATTGGAGGAAGAAGTTTATGTAAGCCAACCTCCAGGTTTTGAAGATCAAAATTTTCCAGACCATGTGTATTATCTGTTGAAAGCACTCTATGGACTAAAGCAAGCACCTAGAGCCTGGTTGAGACTTTGTCAAAGTTCCTTCTAGATAATCATTTCACAAGAGGTACTGTTGACAAAACTCTCTTCTTTAGAAATGTTAATGGCTCTAAGATACTTGTACAAATTTATGTAGATGATATTATATTTGGATCTACAGATGATAAGCTTTGTAAAAAGTTTGCTAAATTAATGCAAAGTAAATATGAAATGAGCATGATGGGAGAGCTAACTTACTTTCTTGGGTTACAAGTAAAACAAGTTAGTAGTGGAATTTTCATTAGTCAAACTAAATATATTTATGATCTTTTAAAGAAGTTTGACTTAATGGATTGTTCACCTGCAAAAACTCCCATGGCCACTGCCACTAAGCTTGAATTAAACAAGGCTGAAAAGTCTGTGGATATTACAAGTTATAGAGGCATGGTTGGCTCACTTTTATATTTAACTGCTAGTAGACCTGATATAATGTTTTCTACATGTCTCTCTGCTAGATTTCAAGCTGACCCTAAAGAATCTCACTTAGTGGCCATTAAAAGAATTTTCAGATATCTTAAGGGGACTCCAAATCTAGGAATTTGGTACCCTAGAGAGTCTGGTTTTGATCTAATTGGCTACTCAGATGCAGATTATGCAGGTTGCAAAATAGACAGGAAAAGCACAACAGGCACCTGCCAATTTCTAGGGAACAAGCTTGTATCATGGTTCAGCAAGAAGCAGAATTCTGTTTCCACATCAACAGCTGAAGCTGAGTACATTGCAGCTGGTAGTTGCTGTGCACAAATACTATGGATGAGGAACCAGTTATTTGACTATGGTATGACTGTTGACAAAATTCCAATATTTTGTGACAACACAAGTGCCATTGCCATTACTGAAAATCCAGTGCAGCACTCAAGAACCAAGCACATTGATATCAAGTACTACTTCATTAGGGAACATGTGATGAAAGGTACAGTGGAACTTCATTTTGTTCCAAGTGAACAACAAATTGCAGACATATTTACCAAGCCACTTGATGAATCAACATTCACAAGATTGGTAAGTGAGCTAGGTATGCTTAATTACTCTTAAAATTCATGTCCTTATTGCAATTTGAATTGAAGCCTGAAATGTATTAGCTGCAAGAACAAATTTGATTTTTAACACAGATTATTCCATCAACGGATATTCCCTATCCGTTGAAAGTCAAAATTGTTCTGTCAACGGATGTTCATTATCCGTTGAAAGTCATATACATTTCTGGAATTTTTATCCGTCAACGGATAAAACTGAAGTGCTCTTCAACGGATGACAGTTTACCTTATCCGTTGAAATATCACATCAGTCGATTCAAGTGTTTCACAGCCGTTGATTCTATTGTCTTAACCGTTGATACTCATACATACAACTGTATGTATTTATTTTAAAGGTAGTTTTTAGAATACTTACAGTTTATTCTTAAACGGCTGAAATTCACTTACATATATTTATTGTTTAATCTCTTATTTATGCTTTTTAATTTGAGAAAGTATATAAGCCCTTCTGATTTTTCATTTTTTTTACTTTACGCTTTCATGAAATTTCAAAGCTTTTACCATTTTCTCTCTGCAAAACCTTCAAGTTATTCTCTGCAAATTCTACTCACAATAATGGCACCAGTAGTAAAGATTATGTCTCAATCCGGATTCATCTATGAGAAGAACAATTTCATAGCTTTGGTAGAAAAGAATGAAGCCCACTCTGATTATCACAAAATGATGGACTTCATCAAAAACTGTAAACTTAGCTATGCAATGCTGGAAGCCCCAACGATTTACTGTGAAGTAGTTGAGGAGATTTGGACAACTGTTGAGTTCAACTCAATAGATATGACTATCTCCTTCACTCTCAAAGGTAAAAATCACTGTGTTAACTGTGATGATTTACTAGCATGTTTTAAATTACCTGAGAACAATGCCATGACACCACACACTGATAATGATGTATCCAGCATGTTAGATTCCATAGGTTATTCTCTTAACTCTGCTAGTTTAGGGAGTATTAAAAGAAAAGGCCTTAGGAAAGAATGGAGTTTTCTTGGGGATGCCTTTATCAAGGTTTTCTCTGGGAAAATTAGCAATTTTGATGCCATAACTTCATCTCTTGTTAATATGCTCTATATGCTTGTTTCTGATAGGTATTTTAATTTTAGTAACTATGTTATGCTAGAATTGGGTACTAGATTAGGTAACAAAGCTAATAGATCTAATAACATCTATTATGCTAGATTATTTATGTTATTGGCTAACCATGTTGCTGAAGGTTTGGTCATAACCAATGAGAATAATAAACTCAAGTGTCGGGCACAAGAGAAAAGAGTTCTTGCAGATTTATTGAGAATGGATCTCAACAGCAGTGTGCCATTGGTATATTTACCAATCATGAATGCACCTCAGGTAAGTGAGGTAATTGCTTCTACAACTCCTACTTCTTCCAACCCCTCTATTTCTTTATCTTCTAGTGTGGCCATGGAATCTGTGACAATGCTCCAACAGATTCCTACCAAGGTCACCAAAACTAAACTTTCAAAATCAAAGACAAAGAAAACTACCTCTGTTGTTTCTCAAAAGACAACAGTTGTAACATCTACCATTAACCTTGAAGGGAGTGAACAGGGTGTGAGTGGTGAGGGGAGGGGTGAACATCAAAGAAACCCCCAGAATAAGGAAGGAGAGATAAGTGCTTCCCAAGCTAGCCAAGCCACAGTTTCTCAAAAAGCTGTGGTGGTTGAAAGGGTTACTAGCATATCCCTAGCTGCATCCTCCCAAAAGGATGTAACTATTGAAAATAGTTCCCAACCAGGAACACAGAACAAACGAGGGAGGGACACTAAAGCCAAACACTCACCAACAAAAGCCTTTATTAGAAGAAAGAGAGCAAGAACCCAATCTTCTACACAGGGTGCACACACTGCACAGATACATCCATCTGTATCTATGCCTTCTCAAACTCAGTTTGATGTGGCTCCAACAAATATGGAGTCACAGCCCCATTCTCTCACAATTAACACACATCAATCACCACACACTTCTTCACCATCTCTAGATGTGGATATGTTATTCCCATCAATTCCTGATTCTCCCTCTTTATAACTCAGGGAGGAGCCCCACTCAAATACAGGTGATCATCATCTTTTAGATGATTTGTTGGATCACCTGCAAATTCTTTCAGATGTAATTGAAGGATCTGTGTCACCAAAACTCATATCAATCTACACAGATTCAACAGTTATATCACTTTCAATTTCTACTTCTTTTCCTTCTTCAACGGATATCACTCATCCGTTGACAAGTGGTTGTTCTTCAACGGATAAGCTTAACAGCAGTTATCCGTTGATACCATCAGTTTCACCTTCAACGGCTATTCCTCATCCGTTGATAGTCTCTACACACACAACTGAAACAATTCCAAGTGTAGAAGACTTGATTACTGTACAATCACTTCTAGGACTAAGGGAAGGGAGTGACAATTTGAGTGAGAGGCTGGGTTGCTCCCAGGCAAAAGGAGAGATTGAGAGCTCAAACATGCATGCTATTTTTTCCAGCATGGCAAAAGTAAGTGAGAGGAGTACCACCTTAGTAGGTGAAGGTGAGGGAGTGAGTTGTGTGAGCCAGGGGGAGCCCCTGATGCAAGAACATAGAGAAAATGAGAGAAAGGCAGGTACAGCAGAAATAAGGATGGATCCAGCCATTGCTAGTGAGTCAATGATTGTGAATGATGCTGAAAAGGAAAGACAATTTCAGCAACATTACAAAGCTGTTATTGATAACATTTCCTTGGATGCTGACACTTTTACTCATCCTGTTTCAGCCTATCAATTATTGGCTGCACAGGGCAATGTGGAGGCAGAAAAGACACTACATCTAGTACATACAACAACATCTCTTCAAAGGGACAAAGCTGCTATTAACAAGATGCCTTCAACAGCTGGTGAGTCATTTGAAGAATTTGGAGTAAATTCTGATTATGATGACTTTGTTTCTTCTAATGGAAGCATGAACTTAGGGGGAGATGAAGGCCCTAGTTCTATTCCAAATCTACCTGAATGGGCCTTCACAAAGGAGTCTACAACAGGGCAATTCAATGTCTCCTTAGTCAAACAAATCAGTACTATCAAACAGGCCATTCAGAAAACTTCTCATGCTGGTACAAAGGCTATCCTTACAGCTCACTTGGACTCACTGCATCTCATGAAGTTGCAGCAAGTAAGACAGAATCTGAGTGTGGATGAACTCAGAAAGGATATTGCTGACTCGAAATCATACAATTCTGAAAAATTGGATTCAGTCATGCCCTATGGTACAATGCAGGACATTTTGTTGAGATTGAAAAAGGAATCACATACTGAAAAGAGGCTGGCCAAATTGGAAGACAGAGTTCAAGTTATTGAAGATTCTGTGGCCACCATTCTTCACAACCAACAATCTCAAACAAATCTACTTATGCAGCTGGCAAAAGCACAGGGCTTGACCCCTCTCCTTGATGATAACAAAAAGGGGGAGAGTAAAAGGGAAGGGGAAGGAGAGCCATCTACAAAAATCCAAATATCTAAAGTACTAGTTCCTGCCATCACTACTTCTCCAATCATTCAAATCAAAGGAAAGCCTGATGGAATTGATTTAATCCAGCTAGCAGCAGCTGAAATTCAAGTGAAAGAGCAAAGGAGGAGAATTGATGAAAGGATGCAACAACTGTTTGGCTCTACACAAGATAAATCAATATCTGTGAAACATAGCACAAAGGTTGAACCAATCAATATGGAGCACAAGCCAGAAAGGAGAAATAAGGTTGGAGAGACTTCTTTCAAGAATTTAAAACCTATGGTTCTCAAGCCCAACACTAGATCCAGCAAGGACTCCACAAAGAACCCTCTAGACTTTGCTCAGATGAAAGAAGTGGACTTTCCTCTTCCAAAGCCTGATGAAGACAAAGTTTTGGGTACTAGCATCATAAAACTCAAGGAGACCATGGATGAGGCAGTAAGGAGAAACATGGCTATTATCTTTAGAGAGGGAAAGAGCATATGTGTGATGCAAGGACATCCCAAATTCTCAATAGCCAAGAGGGAAGAAACCAAAAGGTTAAAGAAAGAAGCTGAAAAACTCAAGGCTGACAAAAGAGCACAAGCAAAGCTTGAACAAAAGCTAAAGTCAAGTCTAGTTGAAAATGAGAAAGGAATTGAAGTCAGGGGTGAAGACAAGATTGCAAACTTAGATGAGGTTTTTGGGAGTATATTTGGTGAAAGTATGGAGGAAAAAGAGGAATGGCAGAAGGGAAATAGAAGAAAGGCCAAGGCACATAGAAGGAGTGAAGGCAACACTGAAGAAACTAAATCTCTACCTTCCATACCTGAACCCTTTATTGCTGATCCCACTATAAACATCCATGGTGAACCAATCATCCCAAAAGAGGAACCTATTGATTGGGACACCATCAATTTGCCTACCTTTTTAACCACTCTTCCACTACCAAAGAAACAGAAAAGAAAATCCAAATCTACACCTCCCCTAAACTCTAAGAAATTCACTCAAAAACATAAATCTAACCCTAAGCCACCCATTTCTAAAGATGATTATGTTCACATCTGTGACATAAAAGAAATTTCAGACATTGAACTCTATCTGGATGAGCTGGAGGATGTAAGGGGAATTGCTGCTTACAGACAGCTACCAGAGAGATTGGTGTTCAGATATAAAGGAGCTGGGGAAAGAACATGGCCTCTCTACAGGATTCTGAATGAAGGCTACTCTACCTTGATCAGAGTCTTTTCAGCCATACAAAAGGATTATGGCTTTACCAGGACTGCCAAGACTGAAATTCTCAACAAGATTGCCAATATAAGGAAAACTTGGAGGGAGCCCAATGCCTTGCCCAGAACCTTACTCATTCAAGAAAGGGGAACTACAATTCAAAAATCACCTCATTGGTTGATGGAATTCAGAGATGATAAAGGAGTCAGAAGATTTTTCAGACTTGAAGACCAACTCAAGATTGACAGCAATGAAACTCTCAAAGATATGCAATCTAAGTTGGATATCAGTGATGAAGATGAAGCTGAATTCTTCAGACAACTCCAACTCCAAATTGAGGAAAATGACAAAGGGCTAGGAAAGAAAACCAGGGATCAAAGAAGAAAAAGATGATTTGCTCAGGCTAGAGGAGCATCCTTGGAAATACTGTAAATCTTCAATTACCTTCTAGTACATACACTTTTGCAGCACTTTTGAATTTCTACTTAGTTTCAGTTCATATATTTGTTAAGTGTTTTGTTATCATCAAGTTAACCTTGAATTTATGTCTACAATTCTTATAGACATAAATAGGGGGAGATTGTTAGGAATATATGTGCATTAGTTTGATGATATGATTAACAAAACACTTAAGTAGAAATCTAGTGTTTGTAGCCTCAACGGATAAGACCATTTTGGCTATCCGTTGATGGTGTAGCTTTACTTAGAAATAAGTCTAGTGTTGTAGCACATTTCAGTCTCTGAATTTGAGATATAAATTCTTAAATGTTGAGGGAAATTATAAGTCATGTTGACTACTAGAGGATATGCAGATAGGAAGGCCAATTGTAAGTATTTCATGCCTTGTAATTTTGTATAAATGAAATGGTGTCAACGGATAACTTAAAGACCTTCAACGGATGAGAAACAAAGCTTCAACGGATGTCTCTAAAGCTTCAACGGATAACATCCTTCAACGGATGAGTGCATCAACGAATAGAGCTTCAACTACTAACACATCAACGGATAAAGCCATCAACAGATGAAGGCTTCAACGGATGTTCTGTTAAATAGCAGTTGACAAGTGGTAGTTGTACCTACAAACAGAGGCACATGGGTTGACAGAGACAACTGAGATGTGGTAGCCTATTTCAGGAACATCAGAAAAAGCAGCCGTTCTACTTTAGTATAAAGAGGCAATAGTCAACAATGCACTGGAGTAAAATGGAGAAGAAACAAGTGGAGAACTTATTTTATTATTGTACTTTTTATCTTTGTCTTCACTTGTAAACTTGGTGATATATAAACCAAGTAGCAGCTAGTAATTAGAAGAAAATTTTTCCAGTGCTGTTTAGAAAAATCTTGAGAGAAAAATTATCTAGTTTGTACTAGGACGCAGCTGTGATCAACATCAAGAATCACAGATTTTCTGAAATACCATCTCTGGTGGAACAACAATCCACCAGAAAAGTTTTTAAGGTCTGTTGTGTTCTTTACATTAGTGCTTGAATATATATCTGTCTGTATTAGCTTAAAGCAATTCACACACTTGTTTATCTTGAACACAAAGCCTTTAAAACTGCTCAAAACTTGAAAAAGTTTTGAGATTTACATTCAACCCCCCTTCTGTAAATCTCATTGTTAGTCCACTAGGAATAACATTAAGTAAATTCCTAAACGAATACTAAACATGTATATTACAATATAGGTATCGACTTTTAAAATTTATTTAGTTATATTTTAAAATTTATAATTTCGGATGGAAAAGATCACATTCATATGTTAATTGCAATTTTTTGCGAGTATTAAAATTTTAAATGTATAATAAGAGTATTCTTCCGACTAATTACTCATGTAAGTTATCACAATTTTTTTAAAAACTATTAATATAGTTATAAATATATTTTGAAATAAAAAAATATTATTTGTATTATTTTTGGTAATTTAAATATAAAAATTTGCAAATTGTGCAAAATGAGTGTAAGCTAATTAGAATATAAATAATAATATATTAATATATATATATAGTTAGTAATCTCTTTTTGTCTATGAAAATAACATAGATTTTTTTTAATTTGATAAAAAATTGAACAATCATAGGTTCGAATCCCATGGGAGTAGAATTTATGATTATGCCTCCTGAACCAGAGCTAATCGCTTAAATGCAGTTTACCTTGTTTCACGTGGTTTGCAGGCTATTGCGTGAGCCCATGAGTTTTACCCAGTGCGCATCCAAAATAGCGGTTGCGGGTTTCCCGCAATAAAATAAAATAAAAAAATAAAGAATAAAAATAAAATTGAACAATCTAAAATATAACGACTCGTATATTTTTATATTGTTTAAATGTGTAATTATTAAATAATTACATAAATAAAATAGGTCTGTGGGTTTTGTCAGCTGGATGCAGGCTATTGCGTGAGCCCATGAGTTTTACCCAGTGCGCATCCGAAATAGCGGCTGCAGGTTTCCTGCAATAAAATAAAATAAATAAAATAAAGAATAAAAATAAAATTGAACAATCTAAAATATAACGACTCGTATATTTTTATATTGTTTAAATGTGTAATTATTAAATAATTATATAAATAAAATAGGTATGTGGGTTTTGTCAGCTGGATATTATTTTTGTTAATATTTTAATTAATTATGTGTGATTGTTGGTGTTCGTGTATTAATTATGTAATTCGTTGTGAAGCTGTGTTGTGTCACTTTTATATTTAAAGGTGATTTTATTCAGGATTTATTTCCATAAATACTTGGGTTATCCCTAAAATCATTTTTATGGCTTCATAATTTTAGTAATTATTTTTAGGGGTTTTTAAAATTGAGAAATCAATATTTTATTGATTATTTGCCCTTAAATGATTTTCTGATTGTATTTATTTGTAAAATCCGTATTAAATCCAGAAAAGTTTCAAAAATTATCAAACTTATATTTATCTAAGTATGGAATATTCCGAGAATTTTAAAATTATTTTGGTAATTTTTGGAATAAATTTCACCTGCACGTTGTTTCGTTTATTCATTAAAAAGGGGCATAAATTGCGTTTCATAAATTATTTTAAAATTTTGAAAATTCTATTTTTATTAACTTTTAATTATTTGTGATATTTTATAAAATATTTTATAAATGCTTGGGTTTTAATTACCCATGAATTGTTCGTTAAAACTATAATGCGGGTCAGATAAATTTTGTTGCGGGGTTTATTTGGATAATAAAATAAAAAAAATAAAACAAAAGGGGGGGCTATTTTCAATCGGGTATAACCCGAGTCTTCTCCAATCTCTCTCTCGATTTTTCTCCTAAAGTCTCACTTCTTTCTCTATTAATCTATTAATTTCCTTTCTCTCTTTCTATTTCCCTCGTTCCCTCTGATTTCGCGGTTACTCCGGTGAGTTTCCGGCTTGATTTTTCTGGTGGTCTCTCGGTTGTTTCGATTCCTAAATATATATATACATATGTTGTGTGTATATCTGTGCTCTGTGTGTCTATGCGCGCGCGCCTTGCGCGCGTGTCTCTGTGTGTGGCCGGTGCTTGGGCCGTGGTTGATTCCTGTTCTGGTTGTGTTCGGCTGCTTGTTCATGTTCCTTCTTTCTGTTCTTGCGTGTGTAGCATGTGTAGTTGGGCTTGATTTTAATATTATTTATTAATTTCTGCAGGAATTATTTTGAGTGGTTTTGTGAAATTAAATATAATTTTACCGCCGTCGGCGATAAGTCTCGGCGAGCCGACGGTGGACGTTGATGACGTTGTTCTGAGTCCTACAAATAAATAAATATATAAATATAAATAAAATTGTAGAATACAGATGACAATGAATAATAAGTGTATTTAATGGGTATTTGTACAATTACGAATTGACATTGTTGGTTGAGTCGGTGGATGGGACTTGACAATTGGATTTTTAGTGAGTGTGTTGTGATTGATTGACGTCGAGATGTTCGACGGGTTAGTCCGATAAATAAAGGAAGTGCTGCCCGATTTCCGGGAAATCGAACTACGGAAACATGGGAGCGTATCCAGTAATTATCGGGACGTCGAAGGAATATATATATATATATATATATACTTATACTTGATTGTTTGTTGTGGTGAATTTCTGTTAAAACCCAATAACATTAATTTCATAAAATGACGAGTATACGTATTTTCTAAAAATGAACACCGAACTGACTTTCGAAAACGTGAACCCTAATTGATATGTGTATTATTATATGAAGTATTACGAGTCGGGCTTTGTTAACGTTCGGGTAGGTTGTTAGCGAGGATATGTCAAGCATAATCGAAGGTCTAAATTAGGTTATTTCGAATTTGTAGGTGCTAGTCGGAAAGCCCAAGAGTTGGCGTTGGATAGCCTAGTGGACAGTCGACGAGCACATTAAGATTCCAATCGAAGGACCTGAGTGTTGAAGTCGAATCCAGGGTAATCTAGTGATTAGACGTTAAAGCCTCAGCGTCCGTGTCGGCTCAAGGTCAATCGATATTATTTGTAAAGCTCGGCAACGCAAGTACCCCTGACCATTCTTTTATGGTTCAGTATATATATGAATGAAATGTTGTTTTAGTTTCGAACAGGAACATAAACGTTTTAAGTTACATATCCCCTGCGTTTGAAAATGTTGCTAAATATGTGTTTTTGGGGAAAAGTAACTTCTGAAAGTACCTATCTCTAAAATGTGATTAAAAATGGAAAAGAGGTTTTGAATAGTGTGCTGTGACAGAATTGATTTTAACAAGAGATAGGTAAAAGTGATTTTGAAACTGGATAAAATGAATCATATATCGGATAACATTGCATAAGTGGCTAATTCGGTTGCCCGCATTACATAACCGATTACTCCAAAATAGTTAATCAGAGACCTATCTAGTCTCTGCGGATCCGGTGATTTTGTGTGAAAGCCCGATCAGCTTTCCTAGACATTTTGTGTGATAGTCCGGCCAACTATCCAAGATAGTTTGTGTGGAGGCCTGATCAGCCGTCCCTAGATAACATCCAATACATATCTGATTGTGATTTAATGGTTCCCGTAACGGAACAGATGATTTTGTGGTTCCAGTAATGGAACAAGTGATTTTGAGGTTCCCGGAGAGGAACAAGTTTATAGGTCCTGTGATGGGACAAGTTTTATGGTTCCCGTAACGGAACAAATAATTTTGGGGCCCCATAACGGGACAAATGGTTTTATGGATCCTGCGATGGGACGGAAGATTTGAAAATGAAAGAAGCATGCTAAAATTAAAATGTGGTATTTATGCACAGCACAAAACTGATGATTTGGTTTTACAGAGCATGCTAGTTTTGATATCCAGTTCATATATGTTTTACTTGTTTTCTAACAAGCTATGAATTCTGTTCCTAAAATTGTTTATCATAAACTGTTTTTGATTATTATTCATATAGTGGTACCGCTGAGCAATTGATTGCTCACCCTTGCAAAAATGTTTTATATATGTATTGCAGATGCCTAGAGGATTCTTCTGTGTTAGTCAGGGCAGAGTTCCAGTTCCTTCCGTTTCAGGCTCCTCTGAGATAGTTGTGTGGACCAACGATGGTCTGTTAAGTTGCTATATTAAGATAGTATTGTTCAGAGTATTGTTATAAGTTGGTTTTGTACTAAGTGTAACCTAAATCATACTTACACCTGGAAAAGGTCTTGGTAAAGGGGGTCGTAGTTGTGTATTATTAATGTTTTGAATTATATTATGTTTAATATTATGGTTGTTGGTGACGTCAACTCCTGACCCCGGGGTTGAGGCCGTCACATAGAATATTTAATACATATTATATTCTTTGTCTTAATATAATTAAATTCTACATTTACGGTTCTAAACTCGTATTTATATCGATCAAAGTCGATTTTATTAGTTACAATAATTTTGTTGTGTATATGTTGTGTACTTGATGATTCCATAAACAAAACACCTTGGTAGATTTTACTTAGTGAAATAATGTAGCACTCGACGGATAAGATTTATAGTCCCGACGGATGACTCATTATAGTCCCGACGGATGATGACTTATTATCCATCGAGTGAGTAGCTTATGTAACAATAAGTCTATAACACATTTTTGCAACACCATTGTATAGATTTTGTAAGTAGTATTCAAGTCATGTTGACTTTAACTAGATATGCAGAATAGGTTGATTAATTGTACATAGATGATGTCTTGTAATTCTACATAAATAAAATGAAGTCAAGTGCCAGATTGCTACCTGACGGATAAACTACAATGAAGTTGATGGATGACCAACTAGACTACCCGACGGATGATCAATAACCCGACGGATGATCTGAACCAGACGGATAAAGAATTCAAATATCTGTTGACAGTGACAACACAGTCACATGCGTCGAGTGGATACAAATGGAATGTGGTAGCCTATTCAACTGGATTTTCGAGAACAAAGAAACATTGCCATTTTCATGCTATTATGAAGATATTCAAAGATGCTATAAAAGAGTAATGAAGTATCATTGTAATATACTAGATAGTTTTTGTTTTATTATCCTGTCTCATTACTTTATAATCTTGGTGATATATAAACCAAGAAGTAGCTACTAAGAAACTATCGATCTAAGCAGAAAAGCAGAGAAACATTTGTAAGCAGAATTCTTAGCATTTTTCTCTATAGTCTTAGTTGTTCAATTGTTGTAAGCAGCTGTGAGCATTTTGCACACAGGGTTCTCTCCATATATAATATATATCTCTGGTGGAATCATTCAAATCCACCAGAAAGTTTTTAAAGACTCTTGTTTTTAATTACTTGTGTTTTGATTCACTTAAGTCTCTATTCCGCATTCTGCTAATCAATTCACACTATATATATATATTTGAGTTAGAACATTTTTATTCAAGAAAAAGTTTCAAGAATTCCATTCAACCCCCCTTCTGTAATTCTTGTTATATTGTTAAGGGACTGACAATTGGTATCAGAGCAAGCTCTTAACTTACAAAGAGTTTAAAGATCAAAACAATACAGCAAGATGAACAAGAAGGATGTTGGAGTCAAGATCCATTTTCTGGATAAAGATAATTACCATCATTGGAAGGTAAAGATGCATCTTTATTTGCTTTTTCAAGATGAGGCCTATGTTCACTGCATAGAAAGAGGCCCTCATGTTCCAATGAGAGCTGCAACAGGAAACGAGCCATCAGTCCCCAAGCCAAGGCATGAATGGTCTGATCCTGACATTGAACAAGTCAGGAAGGATAAAAAGGCCATGAACATCCTGTTTAATGGAGTTGATGGAGATATGTTTGACAACATTATCAACTGCAAAACTGCCAAGGATGTTTGGGATACAATACAGATCATCTGTGATGACACTGAGCAAGTTAGAGAAAACAAGATGCAGCTCTTAATTCAGCAATATAAGCATTTTCATAATGAAGAAAGTGAGTCTTTCACTGACATTTTTAGTAGGTTTCAAAAACTACTAAATGCTCTAAAGTTGCATGGAAGGGTCTATCAGACAAAAGACTCTAATCTGAAATTCCTTAGATCTCTTCCAAAGGAATGGAAACCAATAACAGTCTCATTAAGAAACTCACAAGAATATAAGGAGTTTACTTTGGAGAGACTGTATGGCATCCTGAAAACCTATGAGCTTGAAATAGAGCAGGATGAGAGGATGGAGAGAGGAAAGAAGAAAGGAGGATCCATTGTACTAGTTGCTGAGTTGGAAAAAGAAACGGAAGTAAAGATGGAAGTTGTTGAATCAACTTCAAGGGTCTTTGAGAACAAGGGAAAGGGGCTTGCAGTAGAAAGTGAAGATTATTTGAGCCAAGATGACATGGAGGACATTGATGAGCACCTAGCATTTCTTTCCAGGAGATTTTCCAAGTTCAAGTTCAATAAGAACTTTGGAGCAGCCAAGCCAAATAGAAACATGGTTGTTAAATCAAAATTCAAATGTTTCAAATGTGGCTTGGCAGGGCATTTTGCCAGTGAGTGTAGAAAGTCAGATTCCAGCAAGAAAAAGTTTGAGCCTGTGGACTATAAGCAAAAAAACTTTGAACTGCTCAAACAAAAGGAAAGGGATTTCATAACACAAGAAAATGACTGGGCAGCAGATGGTCTAGATGAAGATGAAGATGTCAGCTATGTCAATCTAGCCCTAATGGCCAAGTCTGATGAGACAGAAACAAGTTCTTCAAGTAATCAGGTAATTACTACAAACCTTGCACATTTATCTAAAGCTGAGTGTAATGATGCCATAAATGACATGTCTACAGAGTTATATCATTTGCGTGTTACATTTAAGTCTCTTACTAAAGAAAATACTAAAATCACAGAAAAAAATTTGTTTTTGAGTGAGAGAAATAATGTGCTTGAGTCTCAGTTCATTGATTTTGAAAAGTTAAGAATTGAGTGTAAGATTGCCAAGGAGGAATTAACTCAGAAGCCTGTGTTATGACTAATAAAAGAAGCAACAAAGTGGTTCTCACTGGTGTGAGAAAAGGAAATATGTACCTAGCTGATTTCAACTCATCTAATGCAGAATCTGTTACTTTTCTTCTCAGTAAAGCAAGTCAGGATGAAAGTTGGCTATGGCACAAGAAGTTATCCCATTTAAACTTAAAAACCATGAATGAGCTAGTAAAGAAAGAACTGGTTAGAGGCATTCCTCTAGTGGAGTTTTCTAAGGATGGACTGTGTGATGCCTGCCAAAAGGGAAGCAGATTAAAGCATTATTCAGGAAGAAACTTGATTCAACAATTGAAGAGCTTTGCAACTGCTTCACATGGATTTGTTTGGACCAGTCAATGTGTTGTCCATCTCAAGAGAAAGATTTTTCCTAGTAATTGTAGATGATTTCTCAAAGTTCTCTTGGACATATTTCCTAAAGTCTAAAGGTGAGGCTAGTGAAATCATCATCAATCACATAAGGTAAGTCAATAATCATCCTGATTTCAAGGTTAGAAGAATCATGAGTGACAATGGAACTGAGTTCAAGAATTATGTCATGAGAGCATTTTGTGAGGAAAATGGAATTCTGCATGAATTTTTAGCAGCAAGAACTCCACAACAGAATGGAGTAGTGGAAAGGAAGAACATATCACTTATTGAAGCTGCAAGGACAATGCTTGAAGAATCTAAACTGCCAACCTATTTCTGGGCTGAAGTTGTAAATACTGCATGCTACACTCAGAATATTTCTCTGGTTAATCAAGCTAGATGCATGACTCCCTATCAATTGTTCAAGAACAAGAAGCCAACACTAAATTTTCTTCATGTCTTTGGTTGCAAGTGCTATATTCTGAGAAATCAAACTGATCAAAATGGAAAGTTTGATGCTAAAGCAGATGAAGGAATTTTTGTTGGATATGCTGTTGGTAAAGCATATAGAGTCTACAATCTAAGAACCAACATTATTGTGGAATTAATACATGTTGTGTTTGATGATAAAAAGATTGAAGGACTGAAAGATGGAGATTACCATGAGAGCCTAAAATTCGACAATGTGGAGATGGTTAGTGATGACAGTGATGATGAAAGTGATCAAGAAACAGTGTCTAAGGGTAATGCAGATAAATCTACTACCAATGAAGCACAAAACTCAACATCTGTCGAGTTGCATAATGCTTCATCCGTCGGGAGGCAATCTATGTTATCCGTTGGGAGACAACCAGCTTCATCCGTCGGTACTCAAAATTCACCATCCGCCGGGTTATCAAAAGGAGCAGGAAGTCAATATAGATCACCTATAGAAAGTTCCCCTTTCTCAAATTAAAGATGCACAAACTCAGGGGGAGTTTCTAACAATCAAAACTCAATCACACATCAAGACA
Source organism: Apium graveolens (assembly GCF_009905375.1). NCBI lineage: Eukaryota > Viridiplantae > Streptophyta > Magnoliopsida > Apiales > Apiaceae > Apium > Apium graveolens. The sequence continues at coordinate 69,924,390 of NC_133651.1, read as the reverse complement.
ACAATGAGGTTTCTTCATCTAGAGCTAATCTACCTCAACAAAGAAAATGGACAAAAGATCACCCCTTGGAGCTCATTATTGGTGATGTTTCTTCTAGAGTTTAAACAAGGAGAGCAACTCAAGAAGAATGTCTATACAGTAGCTTTCTTTCCAAGGAAAATCTAAAGAAGGTAGAAGAAGCTTTGTTGGATCCTGATTCGATTTTAGCTATGCAGGAGGAGCTAAACCAATTTGAAAGGAATAATGTACGGAAGCTGGTGCCCAAGCCTAAAGGAAAGAATTCAATAGACACCAAGTGGGTATTCAGAAACAAGATGGATGAAAATGGCATAGTTTTCAGGAACAAAGCTAGATTGGTTGCTAAAGGCTACTGTCAACAAGAAAGAATAGATTTTGATGAAACATTTGCTCCTGTTACAAGACTTGAAGCCATCAGAATCTTCTTAGCCTATGCAGCCCATGCCAATTTTAAGGTCTATTAAATGGAAGTCAAAAGTGCCTTTCTGAATGGAGATTTGGAGAAAGAAGTCTATGTCAGTCAACCTCCTGGTTTTGAAGATCCAAATTTTCCAGATCATGTCTATTATCTTTTGAAAGCACTTTATGGACTGAAGCAAGCACCTAGAGCCTAGTATGACACTTTATCAAAGTTCCTTTTGGAAAATCACTTCACAAGAGGTACTGTAGATAAAACTATATTTTTCAGAAATGTTAATGGCTCTAGTATACTTGTTCAAATTTATGTAGATGATATTATTTTTGGCTCTACAGATGAGAAACTTTGCAAAAAGTTTGCCAAACTGATGCAAAGTAAGTATGAAATGAGTATGATGGGAGAACTAACTTACTTTCTTGGTTTACAAGTTAAGCAACTTCGTGATGGAATATTCATTAGTCAAACTAAATACATTTTTGATCTTTTAAAGAAGTTTGATCTAGTGGATTGCACATCTGCAAAAACTCCCATGACCACTGCAACTAAGCTTGAATTAAACACTATTGAAAAATCTGTGGATATTTCAAGTTATAGAGGCATGGTTGGCTCACTTCTGTACTTAACAACTAGTTGGCCAGATATAATGTTTGCTACATGTTTATGTGCTATATTTCAGGCTGATCCTAGAGAATCTCACTTAATAGCTATTAAGAGAATTTTCAGATATCTCAAGGGAACACCAAAACTTGGCATTTGGTACCCTAGAGATTCTGGTTTTGATCTAACTGGTTATTCAGATACAAATTATGTAGGTTGTAGAATTGATAGAAAAAGTACAATAGGAACCTGTCAATTTCTAGGAAACAAGCTTGTGTCCTGGTTCAGTAAAAAGCAAAATTCAGTTTCTACTTCTACAGCTGAAGCTGAAAATATTGCTGCTGGTAGTTGTTGTGCACAGATATTATGGATGAAAAATCAATTGCTAGACTATGGTTTGTAAGCTGAGAGGATTCCTATTTTTTGTGATAACACAAGTGCAATTGCCATCACTGAAAATCCAGTACAACATTCAAGGACAAAACACATAGATATCAAGTACCACTTCATAAGGGAACATGTAATGAATGGTACTGTAGAATTACATTTTGTTCCAAGTGAGAAGCAGCTTTCAGATATCTTTACCAAGCCACTGGATGAATCCACCTTTTTAAGGTTGGTAAGTGAGTTAGGTATGCTTAATTACTCTTAAATCTATATGAGTTAATTTGCAAGTTGAAATGCAGCCAGAAATTTAATTGATTTTTCAGTCATAGATGAAATTTTGGCTAAGTCAATATTACATCTCGACGGATGATCTTTATCCATCGAGTTTGATCATCCGTCGGTATATTATTTGCTAATAAAAATCAATTATTTTTCTGGAATATTTTATGTCTCGATGGATAACAGTTTATCCTCATCCGTCGAATTGTCTTAATCTCAGCCGTCAATTCCCTGTATATTATCCATCGAGTATACTTACAGTTTGTAAGCATAACACGACGGATAATGGGTGGAATTTTTACAGTTTATTTTTAAACGGCTATTTTAGGCAATTTCTATTGGTTACTTTATTTTACTTTATTATTCTTATCAGTTATTTTTGAGATAGTATAAAAGCTTATTTCATTTCAATCGCTTTTCTTTTATCATTCTCAATTCAACTGCTCTAATTTCATTCTCTCTCAAAGCACTTACTCTCTTTCTCTTCAAGCTCTTATTCTCTAACAATGGCACCTGTTGTAAAGATTATGTCTCAAACTGGGTTCATTTATGAGAAGAACAATTTCACTGCACTAGTGAACAAGGGTATTCAGTATTCTGGTGATTCTCACAAGATGATGGACTTTGTGAAGCATTGCAAGATCAATTACGCCATGCTGGAATCACCCACAATCTTCTGTGAAGTTGTTGAAGAGATGTGGACCACTACTACCTACAACTCTACAGATAAGACCATCACACTCACCATTAAAGGTAAAGTATTTTTTATCAATAGTGATGTGATAAAAGCATGTTTCAAAATTCCCGATGATAATGTGACCTCACCACACACTGGCACTGATATAATCAATATGCTTAATTCCATGAACTATGCACTTCCTACTTCTAAATTGAGTGATATTAGGAGAATGGGTCTTGGGAAAGAATGGAGTTTCATGTGTGATGTAGTTACAAAGGTTTTCTCAGGAAAGATCAGTAATTTTGATTCAGTGAATATTTACATGCTTAACATGCTCTACATACTAGTTACAGATAAGTATTTTAATTTTAGTGACCTTGTCTTGTTTGAGTTAGGTTTTAAATTAGAAGAGTTAAATAAAAGAGGTAAGAATGTGTATTATGCTAGATTTCTTATAATGTTAGCTAACCACCTTTGTGAAGACATTGTGCTTGAGAACTCTAACAAAAATGTTTATATTGTTGGGTTCAAGAGAGAAGGCTCATTGTAGACTTGAACAGGGCCAATCATCACAAGGATGTGCCAATGTTCTACTTTCCTGTAATGCAAGCACCTCAGGTAAGTGAGGTAAGTTCACCTATCCCTACAACTATTCCAACCTCAACAATTTCTTTGAGTTCAAGTGTGGTTGTGGCAACTGTGTCAATGACCAAACAGTTGCCTACCCAAGCTACCAAACCTACAATTATTTCAAAATCCAAATCAAAGAAAGCCCCCTCTGGTATCTTCCAAAAGATGCCAGTTGAAAAATCCACTAAAGCCAAACAGGGGAGTGTGAAGGAGGGTAAGTTAGATAAGGGAAGGGGTGAACATAAAAGAAACCCCAAGAATAAGGTTGGAGAGTTGAGTGAATCCCAGCCTAGCCACACTGCAGTTTTCCAATAAACTGCAGTGCTTAAAAAGGACAAAAGCTCATTTCTAGCTGCATCATCCCAAAAGGATGTAGCTATTGAACAAAGCTCTCAACCAAGACCATAGGTCAAGAGGGTTAGGGACACAAGCTCACCCCAAACTTATGCCAGAAAGAAGAAATCAAAAACCCTTGGGGATGCACAGGGTACACACACAGTGCAAATTGGTGCAACAGATATAGTCACAGCACCTTCACAAATTCAGTTTGATATGGCTCCAATAAATGTGGAGTCACAGCCAAAATCTCTAGTTATAGAAGCACCTCAAACACCCAACTCACCAAAAAATTCTCTGGATGTGGATATGATGAACACATCAATTCCCGATTCCCCTTCTTTAACTTTGTTGGGGAAGCCAAAATCTAATACAAGTGAGCATCATCTTTTAGATGATTTGTTGGCTCACTTGCCAATTCTTTCAGGAACTGTTGTATCATCTGTGCCCAAAATAACTTCAATCAGCACAGAGTCAACAATAGTTTCTATTTTTACTCTCTCGACGGATATTGCTCATCCGTCGAGTAGTGATTGTATCCCCATGGATAAGCTTAACAGCAGTTATCCATCGGATAGCAAAACCACTCACTCGATGGATATCACTCATCCGTCGAGTATCTCTGTAAAGCTTCAAACTTTATTTATCTCAAGTACAGAAGATTTAGTGGTTGTGCAGTCACTCTTAGGATTGAGAGAGAAGAGTGTTTTGAGTGAGAGTCTCGGTTGCTCCCAGGAAAAAGGAGAGGAAATGAGTGAAACTATGCAATCCATTTTTTCAGGATTGGCAAAAGAGAGTGAGAGGAGTCCCACCTTAGTAGGTAAAGGTGAGGGTGTGAGGGTGGGGAGCCAGGGTGAGACCCTGATGTAACAAAAGAGAGGAAATGAGAGAAATGCAAATGATATATCTGTTGACAATGACAACACAGTCACATGCGTCGAGTGGATGCAAATGGAATGTGGTAGCCTATTGAACTGGGTTTTCGAGAACAAAGAAGCATTGTCATTTCCATGCTATTATGAAGATATTCAAAGATGCTGGAATAGAGTAATGAAGTAGCATTGTAATAGACTAGATAGTTTTTGTTTTATTATCCTGTCTCATTACTTTGTAATCTTGGTGATATATAAACCAAGAAGTAGCAACTAAGAAACTATCGATCTAAGCAGAAAAGCAGAGAAACATTTGTAAGCAGAATTCTTAGCATTTCTCTGTAGTCTTAGTTGTTCAATTGTTGTAAGCAGTTGTGAGCATTTTGCACACATGGTTCTCTCGATATATAATATATATCTCTGGTGGAATCATTCAAATCCACCAGAAAGTTTTTAAAGACTCTTATTTTTAATTACTTGTGTTTTGATTCACTTAAGTCTTTATTCTGCATTCTGCTAATCAATTCACACTATATATATATATATATTTGAGTTAGAACATTTTTATTCAAGAAAAAGTTTCAAGAATTCCATTCAACCCCCCTTCTGTAATTCTTGTTATATTGTTAAGGGACTAACAAATTTTTAGCAAACTAAAATACAGACCGGGCCACCTCTTTACCCGTACTTGAACTTAAACTATAATCACCTTAATATAGTTACTAGTTAATCTGAAAAAATAATTCGTATCATGCGATTTCAACTCGTTTAATGGTATATGGTAGATAAATATGATACATATTTATTGAAGTCTCATTTTTATTCACGGTTTCATGATCCAAATAGTCTCTAAACATTTTTAAAATAAACAGACATATATCTGCAGAAAAAAGATATTAGAACTAAACAATTTTGTTTGCTTTTTCATAAATATTATTTAATAAATATTTTATTTGATATTACTTATTATAATGTTAATATAAAATAAAATACCACATCGATATTTTAAGCCAATTATCTTCCAACCATTTTTTCGTACAATAAAAATCTTTTCATTATATTATAACATAAAAGATATATACCAAAATTTTTGTATTGCTATGTCAAATATGATTAAGTTAACGATTATGTAATATATAACAAACAAATTTTAATTTTCGATATCAACTATCAAATAATTGATCTCACTCGATAACTTTATTAAATACATAATTTATAAATAATTTACATTTTGCGTGTAACGGGGCTTTTTATCCAAGTTATATAATAAATATTCATCAATTACACAAATTATAAAAACTAATTTGCTAGAGTTTTGATTGCTTGATTTGTTAAAATATACTACCCTATATTGCATATTTGTATTAACGTTCTGCAAATACTCTTAAATTATACTCCCTCTATCTCTCCCATTTTTTTACACTTTTCTTTTTGGGATATCAATTTCAATTGTTTACATTTCAAAATTTTCTAAAATAGTAAAGTTTTTATAATTTTTAAAATAACTACATCAACTATTTCTCTCCACTATACTCATTTTATACATATAATATTAATCGGTCCCACTATTTTACTCACTTTTTTAACTTTTCTGCTTTTATTATTTTACTTAAATTTTGTACCCAACCCAAAATGTAAATATTTTGGAGGGACGGAGGGCATTATTTTGGCGATATATAAGTATATAAGTGTAGATTGCTATCATTTTGTGCCCTTCTAAAGTAATGATTTATCTTATAATATTATTACATGACAATAAACCTGATTACCTCGAGTTGATGTCTTTTGAAAATGTGCCTCAGCAAAATGTGCCTCAGAAATCAACTTTATCATTTACAAAAGGATATATGTTTTCCACATTTAAACTATAAATTTTAATGGGCTGTCGCGTCTTTATAGATGATGCAAGTGTGCAGTTTTACTAAGAAATACGGCAACAACATACAAAGATATGAAGCTTCTCTTTCATTTTCTACCACTTGATATTCCTGGACATACTCTATCACAACATAATATTGCTATAACTTATATCTATTTCCAGAACGCCTTTATTTGTTGCGTGTTTTTCAGATACTGCTATATTACTTCATGAATTATTTTAAAGAAATTCATTGTAATCAAATGGACTAATATTTGATTATAGCAGATCTCATTATTGAATGACATAAGTTCCTGGGATTTGTCCTCGCTAAAATCTATTTTTCTTCTTTACTTGCCATTTCTTTAACTTCAATATGTGTTTTTATTATTAAAATTGGTATATATATGTAGTTATAAATATGAAAGGGAACATAATTATTGTAACTGGTGTTACAAATTTCGAAAATCGGAATTATTCGGTTGAGGTATCGATTTACGGTTTATCGAACGATTTTTAAAAAAATCGGATGATTTATCGGCGATTTATCGAAAATCGGTTAAATAGGACAAATATTTTTGACTGATTTTTGAGCGATTTATCAACGATATTTGAAAAATTGGCCGGTTTATATAATTGAGATTGTAACAGACAGATTTAGTTTTCTGGACGGAGGCACCATGTACCTATATGTAGGGCTGTTAAACAGATAATTCAGATACGGATATAGGTCGTATCCGCATCGGCAATCATCAGATTCGAATACGGATAATATCCGCTTTATTTCGATACGGATAATATCGGTTTTTTCTCGGATACGAATGCGGATATTTCGGATGAATATCAAATTTTTTAATTTTTTTTGTTGCCCCTACCGTTTTGACGATGCTTATTAAACATTTTCTACGATTAAATACAAATAATATATTTATATATGTATAAAGTATGTGTACAATATAAAATTTGTATAAACGTATTATTTAATATATTTACACACAATATAAACTAAAAAATAAATTTTAAATTATATATAATTATATATTTATATAATTTAAATATTATATATGTATTTAGTTTCGGATTCGAATATCCCGAATTCAGATACAGATAATATTCGTTTTTTCTCGGATACGGATAATATCCGCTATTTCTCGGATACAAATACGGATTTTTCGGATGAATATCGGATTTTTCAAATTTTTCATATGACATAAGTAAATGACCCCCGTTCAAATTTTTTTGACCATTTTCACTAAATTTTCTAAATTTTGGATTATTCACGATATCGTGTGATGTGCTTTGGACTAAAATACAAATCAAATAGCGTGTGTGGTATGATCAAATTCTCAAATCGTAATTACACCGCGTAAATTTTACACCGCAAAAATCACATCATTAAAATATTATTTAATGCGGTTAAAATCGATTAAGCGGTTTGCATTATTTAATAGAATAATAAATTATTATTTATTGAAATTTAATTTACATAAATATTTTATATTTTTGCACGTATTTATAATAAATTTTCTTAAACAATTGTACCAAATATAACATTAACGAATAATAGAGAATGAATCACTAAAAAAATTAAAGATATAATAACTTAGTTCTTTTGCATGCACTCATGTATGCAAAAATAATAATATTGTGTCTATCTTCAAAATAAATAATTTTTGTTCTAAATGTGTTTGTATAATACAACCATAAAAATATCTATATTAATATATTAATGAAGAAAAAATAAAAGATTGGTTGGTAGTTGATCGCTGTAATTATAGTAATTTTTAAAATAAAATACTCTCATAAAAAGATAAATATTTATAAAAGAATTTGATATGGGCCTAAAATTAGCCTAGAAATATAATAAATGCAGAATTAATTAGACCGGATACGGTCCAATAACGAAGCCCATTTAATGAGGCCCAAAACCCTGATTATTTATTAATTTCGTAATTAATAAATAGGGGGGATTATCAGCTTATTAAATAAGTCCTAACGATGATGTAATTCTATAAAAGATAGCCTCAAAGGGCACCTATACCAACTAGGAATCTGATTCCTCTATTCTAAGACTTCAAAGTCTATCCAAAGTCTGAGAACTTGATCAACAAGTCTCATATCCCTAGTCCAATTCAAGGACTCTCAAAGGGATCTACCCCTCAACTCAGAATTACGTTTTTTGGCTTGATTCTCTAATTCAAAGAGATATGTAGGCATCTCGTAAAGGCAGAATTAAGCTACGAAACACGAGAGCAGCCATTAAAGGCCTTGAGCTCCCGAATCTTAGTAATTAATACAACAATCAATATACCTTACCTTTTAATCCATAACATTTGGCGCCGTCTGTGGGAAAGCACAACAACAACCAAGGCGATAACACGGAGAACAAGCAACACCCTTGAAGGAGGAACACCCGCGGGGACAATCCAAACGATTTCGTCAACCGTGGAGGTACCTCCGTATTCAACCTATACCGCCACCCAAGGAGAAGCCCAGGTAGGAGCAACTGAACCTCAGCCACAAGGGACGATTCCCTCGACTACTCAAGGGACGAATTTCCAACTTCAGCAGCTACATACACTTGTGAATTCTCGACCCATTGGGTATGAGTATTCAACTATTGAGACCATTAACCCCCTTATGGGATGCCCCTTTACCCCGAGGTTGGAGGAAGTGGATATGCTGGACGGAGTGAAGCACAGGGGCAAACACCCCCTACATACAAGGTTTGGCTCCTACCCCGGATGATCATGAATTTTCCGGTCCTTATATTGAGAGAAACTCCGAATCTTCGGATGACGAAGTGGCCCCAAGAAGGAGCCGTACTGGCAAAGAGCCGATGGATGATGGTAACCAACATTCTAGGAGCACCCGAGGAGTGAATCTCCAAGAAGTGCGGGAGAGGATCAAGCCCCACGAGGCTGAGATTCAAAAGCTGAAGCACGACTTGGAGGCGCACCAGGCTCCCAGACTCCCATTACCACCTAGGGGGAGAAATCCTCCTCCGATCGTAGACCTGGATGGTCCGTCACAAAGAAGGGTTGTAGTCCCAAGAGCTGATCCAAGCAATCTTCTTCCCTTTGGAGATCCTGATGATCCTACTCCACCATTCATTGAAGAGATAATGAATGCCCATATCTCAAGAAAGTTCAAGATGCACACTATCAAAGCTAATGATGGCACGGGAGATCCCGCTAATCATGTCAGGACATTCTCCAATGTATTGTTGTTGCAGCCCGTGAATGATGCTATTAAGTGTCGGGCTTTTCCTCAAACCCTTTCGGGTATGGCTCAAAGATGGTATAGTCGTTTGCCTCCGAACTCTATTGGGTCCTTCAGAGAATTAAGTCAGGATTTTATTAAGCAGTTCATCAGCAGGAGAGTGCATGAGAAAAGTTCAGCATCACTCATGAGCATTGTGCAGGGAGCGAAGGAATCCTTGAGAGACTACCTGAATCATTTTACAAATGAAGCTTTAAAAGTCCCGGACCTTTGTGACAAGGTAGCCATGATAGCACTGTAACAGAGAACTAGGGATGAGTTCTTCAAGATGTCCTTGGCCAAGCGCCCCCCTGAAAGCATGTTGCAGCTCCAAGATAGGGCCAGGAAGTACATCAAAGTGGAGGAGAACATGAGGATGACAATAGTGAGTAAAGAGCCCACTAGAGGCAAGAAGCAAAAAACTGATCTGGAATATATTGCTAAGGACAAGTATCCCAGAACTGAGCAAAACCCTGATTCAACCCCAAAGAAGGGAGGACCTGGACAAAAGTTCACTGAATATGCTAAGCTGAATGTTCCTAGAACCCAGATCTTGATGGAAATCGAGAAAGATCAAGATATTCGTTGGCCTAAACCCTTGAAGGTTGATCCTGCCAAGCTATATAAGAGAAAATATTGTAGATTTCACAAAGATGTTGGTCATGACACCGATGAGTGTAGGCAACTGAAGGATGAAATAAAATTCCTCATTTGGAAAGAAAGATTGAACAAGTATACTGGGGAAGGAAGAGATAGGAATAACAATGGGAGAAAGAACTTTGAAGATCGTAGGAGGGACCAAGACGATCAGGGGCGGAATCCCCAGCCTAGGGGACCGGTTATAAATGCAATCTTTGGAGGACCACGACCCCGAGGGCCTGTGATAAACACAATTTTTGGAGGACCAACTGCTGCTGGATTATCCGAGAATTCCAGGAAAGCATATACCCGAGAAGTTATGCATATTATTGGAGAAGCTCCGAAGAGGGCCAGGACAGGAGTAAAAATGGCTTTTGATGATTCTGAACTGGAGGGTGTGAAATTTCCCCATGACAACCTGTTGGTCATAACACCGATAATAGGAAATAGCCCGGTTAAGAGGGTCCTTGTGGATAATGGTGCTTCAGTGGATATCTTGCTCCATGACACCTTTTTAAGGATGGGTTATAACGATTCTCAACTAACCCCGACCGATATGCCGATATATGGATTTGCGGGAGTCGAGTGCCCCGTGGAAGTGATAATCAAGTTGCCAACAACCATAGGACGGGAACCAAGGCAAGCAACATAAATGTTGGACTTTTTGGTAGTGAAGGCTAGTTCAACTTACAATGCTATCATGGGGAGAACAGGGATACATGCCTTCAAGGTAGTCCCTTCTTCCTACCATTCAGTTATGAAGTTTCCCGCCCGGAATGGGATTGGAGAAGAGAGAGGAGATCAAAAAATGACAAGAAGTTGTTACGTAGCCTCTCTAAGGGCAGATGGAGTTGGGGGCAAGTTCTTCCTATTGAAGATCTGCATATCCGAGAGAATGATGAGAAAAGAGGGAAGTCAGCAGAAGACTTGGTTACGATTCCTTTGGCTCCCGAGGATCCTGAGAAAGTGACTTTCGTTGGAGCAACACTAGAAGAGCCCCTTATAGGGAAGTTGGTGAAATTTTTGCAAGAAAATAGTGATGTGTTTGCATGGTCGGTAGCTGATATGCCAGGTATAGACCCAGAACCGATCGCTCACAAGCTGAATGTGGATCCAAGTCGGAAGACGGTGAAGCAAAAGAAAAAAAGTTTTGCCCTAGAAAGACAAGAAGCTATAAAATAAGAAGTAGAGAAGCTCTTAGAGGCCGATTTCATTGAGGAGATACAATTTCCAGAATGGTTAGCAAACCCTGTGATGGTAAAGAAGGCCAATGGAAAATGGAGGATGTGTGTGGACTTCACTGATCTGAATGATGCATGCCCTAAGGACTGTTTCTCATTACCAAGGATAGATACATTGATAGATCCTACCGTTGGACATGAGATGCTGAGCTTCATTGATGGATTCAGTGGATACAATCAGATCAAAATGCACAAGGACGACATCCCAAAGGTTTCATTCATCACTGACTTTGGTATTTATTGTTATCTTGTTATGGCATTTGATCTCAAGAATGCAGGAGCCACCTATCAAAGGTTAGTAAATAAAATTTTTAAGGATCTTATTGGCAAGACCATGGAAGTTTATGTTGATGACATGTTAGTCAAGAGTCTAGTAATGACTGACCATATTACCCATTTGAGGAAAGCTTTTGAAGTCCTGAGATACCACAAGATGATGTTAAATCCTACAAAGTGTGCTTTCGGAGTAGGATCTGGAAAGTTTTGGGATTAATGGTCTCCAAGAGAGGAATCGAGGCCAATCCCGATAAAATAAAGGCAATCCTGGACATGGAGCCACCAAAAACTATCAAAGATATTCAAAAGCTCATTGGAAGGGTTGCTGCGTTGGGACGATTCATCTCCAAGTCTGGGGACAAGTGCTTTTCGTTCTTCAAATCCTTAAAGAAGGTTAAGGATTTTGTATGGAGTGAGGAAGCCAGAAGGCATTTGAGGAATTAAAGAAATATATGGCTCAGGCCCCGTTGTTGGCCAAGACAGCTTTGAATGAAGTTTTATACTTGTACTTGGCCATTTCAGAGAATGCTTTGAGTGCTGTATTGGTTAAGGAGGAACTAAAAATCCAGAAACCCGTATACTATGTCAGCAAAATTCTGCATGGAGCTGAGTTGAATTATTCAACTATTGAGAAGTTTGCTTTAGCCTTGGTAATGGATTCGAGAAAGTTGCGTCCTTACTTTCAGGCTCATAAGATTGAAGTGCTAACAAATCAGCCTTTGAGAAATATTACTCATACTCCCAAGGCTAGTGGGGGGCTGATTAAGTGGGCAATAGAGCTGGGAGAATTTGACATTAAGTATAAGCCACAAATGACAATAAAAGCCCAGGTATTGGCGGACTTCGTGGTGCAATGTACCATACCCAACCAATAAGTCGGGGGCAGGAAGATACCATACCTCAAGATAAGGAAGCTGATAAGGGGGACAAAGAAAATGATGATAAGGAGAAGGAATATTGGGTTCTCTATTTAGATGGAGCATCAAAAACAAATTCAAGTGGAGTAGGGTTAGTCTTACAAAGCCCCGATGGGTTCTTGATTGAATATGCGATGAAGTTAAACTTTCCAACCACAAACAATGAGGCAGGATATGAAGCTCTGATAGCTGGCCTTGGCCTAGCAGGGATAGTGAGAGTCAAGAACTTAAAGGTCTGTGGAGACTCAAAGTTGGTCATATCCCAGGTGAGGGGAGAGTTTGAAGCAAGGGATGATACGAGGCTAAGTACGTCTGCCTAGTAAGAGCTGTGATGACCCAATTCGATGAATGCCATGTTGAGCACATTCCAAGGGAGGAAAATGCTAAGGCAGATACATTATTAGAGTTTGCTTCATCTGAGATAGAGGAAAGTTCGGGAAGTGTATACTTCCGCGTTTTGAAGACACGGAGCATTGATGTTAAGCTTGTAGCTCCTATAGGTCTGGGGACGTCATGGATAGATCCCATTAAGGCCCATATTCAAACCGGTTGGCTTCCCAATAATGCTACTGAAGCCCAAAGATTGGTTGTTCGAGCATTGAGATAATGCTTGATATATGGAATTTTATATAAAAGATCTTATGTAGTTCCTTACTTAAGATGTCTCAGGCCCGATGAGGCACACTTGGCTCTTGAGAGAGTACATGAAGGAATCTGTGGGCAACACTTGGGGGGTAGAGCACTGGCTCATAAGATAACCCGTTTAGCCTTCTATTGGCTAGAGATGATGGCCGATGCCAAAGAGTATGTGAAAAAGTATGATCGCTGTCAGAAACATGCACCTTTCGTTCGACAACCCCTTGAGATGCTGACTTCAATCAACTCTCCCATCCCCTTTGCTATGTGGGGAATGGATATACTTGGGCCTTTCCCCATGGCCACATCACAAAAGAAGTTCCTGATTGTAGCCATTGATTATTTTATTAAGTGGATTGAAGCCAAGCCATTGGCCAAAATCACAACTAAGCAGGTTACCCAATTCCTGTGGGAAAACATCATGTGCCGTTATGGAATTGCATGTATCCTAGTTACCGATAATGGAACACAGTTCAACAATGAGGAATTCAAGAAGTATTGTGAGGAGAATGAAATTGAATTACGATTCATCTTTGTGGCTCACCCGCAATCCAATGGGCAAGCGGAAGTTGCGAATCGAATAATCCTGGATGGACTAAAGAAGAGGATCGAGAAGATGAGGAATAACTGGTGGATGAGATACTCCCATACTATGGGCCTATAGGACTACCTGTAGAGTCACAACTGGAGCAACTCCCTTCATGTTAGCATATGGGGCATAAGCGGTTGTTCCTGTAGAGATATCACATTCCTCTCCCAGGATTCATGCTTTCAATCCTGAGGAAAATGAAGAAGGGCAAAGGTTAGCCCTGGATCTAATTGATGAAGTATGAGATGAGGCACATGCAAAAATAGTGGAATATCAGGAAAAGGCTTCGTTCTACTACAACCTAAAGGTTAAGGAAAGGTTCTTCAAGCAAGGTGACTTAGTCCTAAGGAAGGTGGAAGCTTCTGGCGTTGGGCAGAAAGGGAAGCTTGCCCCAAATTGGGAAGGACCATACAAGGTCAAAAGTGTTCAGGGAAGAGGAACCTACGTGTAAAATGATCAAGTACAATTCTCACTTGTCAAGATGATAAGTAGGTTGAAAAGAACCTTGAAGCTTTGCTTTCTTAGGATTTACATGTTTTAGTTTGAGGATTATTAAGACTTGTGTAAGGGATGAATCCCAAGAGTTTCCATAAACTTGTTTTAGAACTGTTTGGTTCATCTTATCCTAGATTTGTTTGGTTCATACCATATATGGTTGAGTTTGCTTATCTATTTTAGTACAAGTATGAGGAAAAATAAGGAAAAGTTATGAAAAGGCTAGCAAACTAATAGTACAAGTACTTGAAAGAAATAGTAGAAAAGGAAACAAACAACTTAAAATAACATAATAAACCCCGAAAGGTAATAAGTTCAAAATACGAATAAGTTAATACATAAAAAGCCACGATGGGCCAAATAAGAAAAGCAAACTACTCAAGATCCTTGAAAAAGTCATCATCATCGTTTCCCCCATCAACAGCAGTAGAAGGGGGAACGGGCTCATCTCCCATAGGATCAGCATCTCGAGGAGGAATAGTTGTAGCCTCGGCGGAAGTAGTGAGAGTAGGAGATAGAGGAATATCCTCAAGAAGAGGCCCTTCCCCAGGAATAGTAGGGACTGGATAGGCTGCGAGAGTCACCTCAGGGATCTTCTTCCCAATCTCCTCCACAATCTGCTCGCAGCAGCTAGAAAAGGTCTCCAGAAAGTTAGCATCATACTCAGCATTCAGGACATCCTGAAAGCCCTGAGATGCCTTATAATCAGCTATCACCTCAGCCCGGGCCCTCTGAGCATCCAGCTCCAGCTTGCGAATCTTCTCCTTTTCCTCCGTCAGCTCCTTCTCCACCTCACGGAAGCGTTGAAGTTAGCCTCCGAAGCCTTGAGGTACCTATCCCTATCTCTCTAAGCAATGGTCAGGCAAGTCCTCACATCCGTCAGGTTGTAAAGGGCAGCCTAAAGATAGGTATTCATCTGCATAAACATATCCAAATATAATAAGTAAGTGCGAAAGGGTTGAAAAACAGTCAAAAAAGAGACAAGGGAGAGGCTTACAGAAGCTACGGCCTGAGCACCCAGACGCTCGATCTGTAGGTCGTCAAAAGACTCTACTATCTCGGCCCTGTCACGAGGCATAACCACGCTCTCGGACCAAACAACAGCAGCCTCAGAGCTCCCTACTATAGTGTCCCTCCTCTGAAGGCCCCAAGTGACAGTAAAAGGAGAAGTATCCTCATCGAGGCTAAGGGGCCTCTCGGATATAAAAGTAGGGACGGCCTCCTTAACCGTGACTGAAGGGCCGTCACCAATCCTAACCCGCTTGTCGCGGTGAGTCTCAACATCGGAGCCCTTGGCAGCACGGGCCTCCCTCTTCTTGAAAATTGTGTCCAGAGCTGCCCTAGCTGCAAAAAGATATAGGCATGTAAGAAAGAAGGACAAAAATAAGGAGTTAAATAGTGAAGTAAAAGGGGAAAGAAATACCCTCGGGACCTAGGTCACTTAGACCTAAATTTTGCAAATTGCCCTCTGAAAGGATGAGAGCGCAATGATGCAAGTTATCAGCTGTGATGGCCTTGATGGCCGCATCTTCATCTATTCCCAATTTTAGGTCTCTTAAAGAGCCGTCTATACTTTTTGAGAAGTTGGGCCTGAAAAAATGGTCCCAACCCTCCTCGAAATCCAGAAACACATAAAACCACTCGCTCTTCCAAGTTGGATACGAGTTAGGATTGGTGCCAGAAACAAAGCAGGAGCGGTCCAAGGATCTATGAACTATTTTGACCCATCCCTGGTCCTCAGAATTGTAACACCCCCAAATCCGGGGTCGGGGATCCGGGTTGTCACGAGTTCCATTTCCCTTAATAATACTTAATCTTAATAATCAACCAACTACTGCGTACTGTGACCCCACAATATACACACACACCATAAGTTATAGTCTCAGAGATGAATACCAAATAATAACACAAGTCATTTTATTCCATAATTATAAGTCATTACACCTCAAAAGGGTTTCTGAATAAATTTACATATTCTTTGCCATTATTACAATTCATAAATATACATAAGTCTGGTACATCAAAAGTTGAAAGCCTGGCCTATTGGTAGACCCTACCTCAGCTTCAACAGCATCAATGCCTACAGGAAACTGCGGAACGTTTCCTATCCACTCGCGAATTGGGAGCTTGATCATGTTCATCTTGTCTATTTGTTGTTGTGTGATGAAAGAAGAAAGAAAGGGTGAGAAACAAGCCCACCGAAATAATATGTATTATAATTAACAATATATGAGCATTCTCATAGTACTCATGAAAGTCTTGGTCAAGAAGAAATGAACCAAGTTTGTTATTTTAATGCGACGAAGTCGCAAAATATTCAGTATACATATGTACTTCTCAAATCTTTGAAATCCTCTGACATGTATAATATACACAGAGTTCCCGTTTATAACTGTATAAAATATCGTTGCAAGGTGATCTCATATATCTAATCTTGTCTCAACGTTTTTCTAAAAATCTTTGTCATGCATAAGATAATCATTTACTAGATATAAGTTGAAAATATGAAGTTACAAGATACTCCCATATACTTATATCTTTTCCGAATACTACTTGAACTACCACCGTTCAAGTTATAATTAGTTTCAAAAGTTCATCACACAGATGAGACTACAAGATAAGACTTGAATAGATTCAATCTTTGAAATATTATTGAATGAAATAAAGTTACGAGATACTTCAGTAAGTCCCGATATAGATATATCCATATATATCTCTCACACACTTCCTGAAAACCTCTGTCATGTAAAGTATGAACAGAGTTGCAATATCCAATGAATTTGGAAAGAAATTTTTTTTGGCATAAACCCGATATCTTGCTGATCAGGAAAAGATACCAATAAGTAACCTTTTCTACTGTAGATGGATGAATTCCTCGCCGGTCATCACCCTGGCCGCATTAGGACCTCGCTCTAGACCGTTACCCGGCCACTCACGCATAGATGGACTGTTACCCAGCCCCTTACACCTTCATAGACCGTACCCCGGCCTGTCGCTTATGCCGACTCAATTAGATGGACTTACTGCCCGAACATTGGGCAAGTAATCAAATTGTTTTCTCAAAACAGAAACCACGTTGCGAATATAAAATACACCACAGAGCCGGATCCCTTAGATTTTTGAGCGAGTATTCAAGTCCCCTTCTAAAGGAAGATCTTAAATTTGAAAACGAGTTTTGGGATCCGCTCTAACTTTTAAAATCATTTTGAAGACTCGAAAACATTTTTAAGAATGTTTGGAGTAATGCTGATTTAATGAAATAAATCAGTCCCGATATATTAGAAAATATCTGAATATTATTATTTAAATAATATTCCCATAAGGAATAATCTTTATAAAAATAATTGAAGTAGAAGTTTTAAAACTCATACTTGAAATGAATAATAAATAACCAAAGATATATTTATACGAAAGTACGATCTTTATTTGAATAATCGAAAATAAGTTTGATTATCGAAACATTATTCTTTAATAAAATAAAGAATATTATTTAATAAATAAGCGGAGTCATAAGTCCTCAAATGAATATTCAAAATAATATTTATTAAATAAAATAAACGGAGTCTTAGGTCCTCGAATGAATATTCAAAATAATATTCATTAAATAAAGTAAGCGGAGTCATAAGTCCTCGAATGAATATTCAGAATAATATTTATTAAATAAAATAAAGTTATCGAATAAACCTTATTCGATTAATAGTTTTGAAAACTATATCAATATATATATATATATGTATATATTATACTCGGGAACATCGACTCCCGGTTTAGAAAAATGTTCACCTTTGGGTCCCCTATAGTAAAAGTATACGCAACTACTGCTTATCTCTAGCATAGTTATTATGCAACTTATAAGCAATTGAATCAACAATTAGATATCAAGATTACGAAACAGACATGCATATATACCATATCACATGCTCCAATATATCGCAAGATTTGCTAATAACAATCATGCACTTATCACAAGATAATGCATATACGTATATTTACATCACAACAACAGTATAACGGGTAGAAAACTTGCCTGAGTGTTCCGGGGTAGACTTAAGCTTAGAGTGGGTCCGATAACCTATGAACAACAACATAAGCCGGAATTAAACCACGGCGCTTAAGAAACTAGACTTTAACCATTTAGAGCCCTAACATTCGGTTTCGCGCATAACGATTCACTTAAGTCGCTCGAATACCCTCGACTCCACCATTTTAAATAAATTAAGCATTAAGAGTTTTAAGTCGATTCTTTCGCGAGTACCCTACCAACTGTCTAACGCACTTTACATAATTGTTTCATACCCCAATTTGTCATTTAAAGTCCTTAACCAAGGTTTCAAAGTAAGGCAAGGGGTAATGGTTCGATCGCGAAGCGCCGTTACTTAAAACGGTCGTTTCTCCTAAACCGTACATCGGATTCAAACGAACCACATATCAAAACGAAGCTCGTAACATGAACTATCTAATCATGGTAATGGTCAAAACCTAACAGTGAGTTCATGGGTCCTGAGGTTAAGAACAAAAACAGTCTAAAGTAAATCGAGCATTAAGACGGCTATGTTTACGCGATTACCAAATTTTATCCTACTCCAAATCAATCCACAATCAACCACAATTCAACCATAGAACCAAACTCCATCCATACATTACTAAAACAGCCCCAACACCTCAAGTTCTCCAATTTATATTATTCTCAAACATGAACTAAAACTATTCTTAAGTTCACTAACTAATAACCAACATTTACAACTCCAAAAACATCACAAAACCAACTAATCTCTACATATTCAATCACCATGCTTCTCATGAACTATCCTACTCATAATAAGCTCTTAATATTCAATAACAATGCTAGGTTAAGAGATTATACCTTCCTTGGTGAGTAAGAGTAACTAAGGAGCTTGGAATCACCCTTGAAAGTCCTTACCAAAGCTTAATCTAACCAAAAACACAAGATCAAACAATTTAAATTTCTTGAAAACACTATTCACTCTCTTCTTAAATGATTTATTCAAAGAGATTGTGAAGGAATTTGGAGCTTAAACTCCAAGGATAGCCATAACTAATCATAAGCAACCATAAATAATTACCTTGCAATTTAACAATGGTTGGATCCTGGATTTTGAAATTTTCCTCTTTGAAAAACAAGAAAAGCCGAGAGCTTCTCTTGAATAATGAGAGTCAAATTTGTTTTTCTGTTTTTTGATTTGTTTGGCTTGGTTGATCCACTTTTGTTTTGATTTATTACCTTTTAACCATGGTGAATTTTGTGTGGTTTATAATCAACCAACCTTCCTTCCTTTTTGGTCATGCTTAGGTCATCATTCTTATGTCATCTTCCCATGCTTGTCCTCTTCTTATTGGTTTGATGACATCATCCTCACTAACCTCTTTGATTAGCTCCTAATTACTTGGCTAATGACCGCTGATGTGTTATACGGTTCGCTTAACTTTCGTTTTTGTTTATCGTTTGAGGGATCATACCCGGGATCTTATTACTTGGATTCCCTTAACCTTTCTCAATACATTATATTCCTTTTATGATCCTTTCTTATAATCCTTGAATTTAAATCCTTTTCATCCCATTCCCTTATACTCAATTCTTTCGGTATCTGGTGGATTTTCGGGAAAAATCAAAGTGTTCAAATTTGGATTCTGACGATCTTTACATACACTTATATCCCATATAAAGTACTAATAAGATCTCAGAATAACAATAGAAGAACCCCTACATAGTGTGGCATGGAAAGTTTTCTTATTCAGCATAATCAGCAAAACACTATTCATAAGGGTTACTAAAAGTTCAAAAATTTTGGGGTTATTACAAGAATCATTTACAAACTTAAATAAATAGCGAAAGACGCAAACGTTGGGCTCGAAACCGTGTTTAAATAATTGGGCCATATAACAGTGAATGAAATACCAAGAATTGGGTGTGAGTTGGGTTGGACAGACTCGGGCTTCAGCCAAAAGGCGAAAAACGAAGGGATGAGGAGGAAGACAAAAACCAGCATAAAAGGTTTCCTTATAGACCCAAATGGCCCCAGGCTTTGGGTAACAGGCCCTATCATTTGGGCTTGGAGCCACGACCCTATAAGGGTGTGAAATACCAAAAAGATGAGCTTTGGTGCCTACTTTTTCAGAATCAAATCTAGAAGGATAATTATATGCATCTAAGTGTAACATATTGGGGAAGGCTTTCCCAAATTCGGTTAAAAGATCCCTAAGAGAAATAACTGAGGAATGAACAAGAGATTTTTTACCTCGGCTGGCCCTAGATGGACGGGAAACAACTTGGGGAACCTGGGAATCTTCAAAATAAGCCCAGAAAGTGGTGGTGTAGAAAGCCGGAAATCGCTTTATGGTGGCGATTCTTGAGAGAATAGTTGTAGAGTCGAAAAAGTTAGAGGTGAAAAAATTTTGTGGAAGTGAAGTGTGAGAAATGAACTCACACTCCACTCCTTATATAGACGAACATGTGGAAGCTCAAACGTATCTGAGCCAAAGAAAATGGGCCTAATAAAGGCGGGAAGCCCATAAAGTTTGAATTTTGAAAAGATCTAGAACATTCTAAACCAAAAAACCAAAATTCACCGAATATATCAAGGGATAAAACCATGCCTAGAGGACATGATTCCTAGGCGTGGTACCAAACATGCCTCATAGGCGGGGGTTACCCACGCCTATGATATATCAAGGCTTGAAAGCCCAACCACGCCTAGAGGACATGATTCCTAGGCGTGGTACCAAACATGCCTCCTAGGAAGGGGTTACCCACGTCTAGGATATATCAAGGCTTGAAAGACCAACCACGCCTCGAGGACATGATTCCTAGGCGTGGTACCAAACATGCCTCCTAGGCGGGGGTTACCCATGCCTAGAGGACATGATTCCTAGGCGTGGTACCAAACATGCCTCCTAGGCGGGGGTTACCCATGCCTAGGATATATCAAGGCTTGAAAGCCCAATCACGCCTAGAGGACATGATTCCTAGGTGTGGTACCAAACATGCCTTCTAGGAGGGGGTTACCCACGCCTAGGATATATCAAGACTTGAATGCCCAAACCACGCCTAGAGAACATGATTCCTAGGCGTGGTACCAAACTTGACTCCTAGGCGGGGGTCAACAACGCCTAGGAAGTATGGACCCTCCAACAACGCCTAGGAGACAAGATTCCTGGGCATTGTTGGAAGGATGTCTCCTAGGCGGAGGTCAATAATGAAGCCAATAACGAAGCCCATTTAATGAGGCTCAAACCCTGATTATTGATTAATTTCATAATTAATAAATATGGGGGATTATCAGCTCATTAAATAAGTCCTAACGATGATGCAATTCTATAAAAGATAGCCTCAAAGGGCACCTAAACCAACTAGGAATCTGATTCCTCTATTCTAAGACTTCAAAGTCTATCCAAAGTCTGAGAACTTGATCAACAAGTCTCCTATCCCTAGTCTAATTCAAGGACTCTCAACATCTATATAAAGGGATCTACACCTCAACTCAGAACTATATTTTTTGGCTTGATTCTCTAATTCACAGAGATACGTAGGCATCTCGTAAAGGCAGAATTAAGCTATGAAACACGAGAGTAGCCATTAAAGGCCTTGAGCTCCTAAAACTTAGTAATAAATACATCAATCAATATACCTTAGCTTTTAATCCATAACAGAATTATAATATGTCTAATGGTTTTCTTTAAAACAAAATAATATGTCTAATGATTTTCTTTAAAACAAAATAATACATGTTATCCATTCGGTCTAAAATAAAACCATTAGACATATTATAATTCTTTTATAAATGTTATCCATTTAGTCTAAATTAAAAAATAATCACCTCAGGCTAAAATAAAATTAAACAAAATTGTAAGTATAATTACCATGATTTGGTTGATATAACGGGGCTCAAGCTAACATAATTTTTTAACATTGATACATAAAATTTTACCATTGATTCGGTTTTAAACATGTTAAACTAACATATGAATATATTTAGTTGGATTTGGTCAGTTAACAGACTAATGTCAATTCGTATACTGTAGATATCACCTAAAATTTATATTTTAATTAAATATAATAATATTTCGTTAACACACCTATAAATATAAAAAAAATATAAATTTCAATCAGTACATTATTTTTTAATATTATAACTTATACACATATGTGTATATAAATAAATATTATCAATTTATATTATTAAAATTTCAAATAAATAAGTTTCATAACTTAAAATTTTTACTTCAAATTAAATTCAAAAAAATTATGTTATATTAAAAATAATCCGTGTGTCGCAGGGGTTTTAGCCTAGTATATTTTGATAATAGAAAAATAACTTTTAATAACAATATAACATATAAAATTTAAAATTAATAAAACATTAAATTTTCTATAAAACATTAAATATTATTCAATGAAATTGTGGTGCGGTGCAGTTTGAAACACACTTTTAAAAAATTATATTGCGGCCCGCACCGTATCACGTAGTTTGTGAAAATTTTAAACCGCACCCCAAAAAATAAAAATCACGTTTTCGGTGTGATGCAGGTAGTTTATTCGGTGTGGGCAGATTGATAAATATCCCTAATTTATTTATTTTTGATATTTAAGTGTTTGAAAATTAATATTTCATCCATTAAATCTCCAACAAATGATCATATAATTATAAATGAGATAAAATAAATCAAATAATAATAGATTTTTCAATATTACAAGAGCACAACATTTATTAGTGACAACACTTCAAAATTTATGTGAATTATACGAATTTTTTTTAATAAAAAGTCACAAATTTGTAATTGTGTGACACACGTGTCCTGTTCCCTTGGCCCCGCATAAATCCACACTTGACCATTACGAGGAATTTATTATAAGATTTATTAATCCTTCTCAAACTTAGCTTAATAGTGACTGCTTAATTGACATCATATGTAACTTTGTGTGTGTGACAATAATAAAATAACTTAGCTTTGTTGGAAATAGGGGTGCAAACATGAATC
Organism: Apium graveolens; assembly: GCF_009905375.1. Classification (NCBI taxonomy): domain Eukaryota; kingdom Viridiplantae; phylum Streptophyta; class Magnoliopsida; order Apiales; family Apiaceae; genus Apium; species Apium graveolens. The sequence goes on along the minus strand of NC_133651.1, from coordinate 69,901,265 downwards.
AAACAGTTCGGTGAGTTATTCGAATTTGACTCGTAAAAATATTCAAAATTTATTTGACAATAATCGAGCAGGGCTCAAGATTTTCAAAGTCGAGCTCTAGCTTTAAAATGTACCCAGCTCATAAGGTTCGCGAGTCTTATCGAGTCTCTTTTACTTTTAAAACCTTACGAGCCTCTATTACTTTTTAATATAAATTTTATTTTTATATAAATATTTAGTATTTCATTTATCTTTTATTCAATTAATCAAATTGAACTCGAGTCGAACCGATCATATTTTAAGTTTTTTTAAATCTTTGGTGAAAATCATTCGAGATTTTGATCCAAACTCGAATCCATCAAACCTTTTATGAGCCGTGTTTCGAGTTTAAAATTAAAATTCGGTTAGACTCGACCTTGAGCTAGAGCCCGAACTTTTGATCGAGTTCGAGCAAACCCGGTAGTGCACTAGAAAAAAAAGAGTAAAAACGACCAACTATAAATTTCACCAAAAATGATGGCTTTCAAGGTCAAACTCAACTGGCTTTGAACTACGAATAAAAACGACCGCTTTCGGTGGCGTTTAGGGAGCAGTCGTTTCTCAGGTGAAATTTGTGAGCGGTGGATTTTAGTCGGTGAATTTTATTAATAAAAACAACGTTAAGTATTTGGGGAAGATTTTAATTTATTTGTATTGGGCGGGAAAAGTTCCACCAAAATGGATCCTAAAATTAGAAAATGAAAGTGATTCAGATGCTTTTAAATTATTTTCCAAAAAATCATTAAACACGCATACAACAGTCATTTTCATAAAAAAATGGCGGTTGATGGTTAAATTTATAAAAGCAACCGAAGTTGGTGGATTTTATAAAAATGACCGCTTTTAGTGGATTTTAGTCTCCCAAAATTTTACAGCCACCGACTCATCTTTTCCTCTTTGTTTCCATGCATAATTTCCATTTCCTTCGCCTCCACTTATTTTCCTTCCTATATTCTACCATTTTCTTTCTCCTCCAAGCTCAAATATCTACCAATACCGAGTAAATTAATTACTAATTCTGAACTACAAATACTTTGATTACAATGATTGTTATTCGTTTATTTCTCACACTCATTTAATATTAATTGGTATAATTTAAATGAAATATTAAATTTTAGTTGTTAATAATTTAAATGTATATGAAGTAGTTTAATATATATGTGACATTTCTTTGCTTGATAACAAAATAACTTGAATCAAATCATTGAAATAACTAAAGAAATATAATAATCATTGTTAATCTGTTGTCACTAAATATCTTGTAAACATAGTAAATTAATTTAGGTATGTTTTTTTAATTATTAATAAATTATTAATTATATATGATAGGATATAAAATCCTCACTGGATTGAGGTCATAGCCACCTAGTCCTGGTCCCGCTCGGTCCAGGCCAGGTCCGTCCCAGGACCAAAGAAAATAACGTGATATAAAATCCTCGCTGGACCCCGGTCTTAGCCACCTAATATAGATTCAGATAGGTGTTATTCCCTAACAATACAACATAATTACAGAAGGAGGGGTTGGATGTAATTCTGGCTTCTTTTTGAGATTTATAAAAATGTTCTAACTTAATATATATCTAAGTGTTTGATTTACAAAGTACGGAATAAAGAATTAAGTAAATCAAACACAAAGTAATAAAAACTCAAGTCCTTAAAACTTTCTAGTAGATTTGAAAGTATCCACCATATAAAAACTCAAGTCTTTAAAACTTTCTAGTGGATTGGCTCACAGCTGCTTTACAAGTTGAACAAACAAACTACAGAGAAATTCTTGACAAGTACAGCTTTTTCTATTTCTCTTCTAAATGTATTTGCTTAGTTATTTGTTCTACTTGCTACACTTGGTTTATATATCACCAAGTTTACATGGTAATAAGACAGGATAATAAAACAAAACCTATCAAGTCTAACTCCATGCTACTTCATTACTCTATTCCAGCATCTTTGAATATCTCTATAATAGAATGGAAATGGTAATGCTTCTTCGTTCTCAATTTCCTACTAAACATGCTGCCATATTCCTTTTGCAAACACCCAACGCATGTGACTGTGTTGTCACTATCAACAGATATTTGAATTGATCATCTGTCGGGTACATGCTTGTTATCCGTCGGGTAGCTTATTGATCATCCGTCGGGTAGCTTTGTTGATCATCCGTCGGGTAGCTATTTGACACTTGACTCCATTTTATTTATGCAGAATTACAAGACATCTCATATTTACAATTAATCAACCTATTCTGCATATCTACTAGTAGTCAATATGACTCATATGCTACTACAGAATCTACACAAAGTTGTTTGCAGAAATGTGCTACAATACTTATTTTTACATAAGCTACTCACTCGATGGATGTCAAATCATCATCTGTCGGGACTATATTGATCATCCGTCAAGTGCTATAAAATTCACTAAGTTAATTCTACTAAGGTGTTTTGATTAATTTATCATCAATTTCATAACATATTCCTAACAATCTCCCCCAATTTATATCTACTGGAATTGTAGCCATAAATTCAGAGAAACTTGATGATAACAAAACACTTTCAGAATACATATTGAAAATAGTAGATAAAACTGATAAGTGCTGCAATATTTACTAAAAATTGAACAATGCAAAAGTATACAAAGAATATCTCACAATCAATATCAAGGTGCTCCTTTAGTCTGAGTAGATAAGTCTATTTCCTTGATTGTCTAGGTTTCTTTCCAAGCCTCCTGTTGTTCTTTTCTATCTGGTTTTGGAGTTGTCTGTGGAATTCAAGTTCATCAGCTTCTGAGAGATCTAGCATTCCTTGCATTTTCAATAGAGTCTCATTGCTAGAGATACTCAATTGGTCCTCCAATCTGAAAAATCTTCTAACTCCCTTTTAATCCATGAACTCCATCAACCAATAAGGCCTTAAATGCACTCTCTTTCCTGTGAAGGGAATAGATAGAGTTTTTGGAAGTGCATCTTTGGCTCTATTACTCCTCAGCTCGTCAATCTTCTTTAGAACTAATCTTCTACCAGTAACATGGTACCCAAAGTTCTTTTTGAATGATGAGTAGATCTTTATTAGAATAGATTGGCTTTCTAGGAGGATCCTGTGAAGTGGCCATATGATCTCTTTTCCTCCCTTGTATTTGAATACCAGTCTCTCAGGGAGATTTCTGTGAGCATCAATTCCTCTAACTTCTTCCAATTCATCTAAGTAGAGGTTAATGTCAGAAAACTCTTTGATGTCACAGATGTACAACATATCTCCTTTGTTGACTGTGGATTTAGATTTGACTAGGGTCTTGGATTTGAGAGTCACTGGTTTCACCTTCTTGCTAGCTCTTGTCTTTGTCTTCTTTGTTTTGAAGATAGGAAAGTTTAGCTCAGGAATAGGCAAGCTATCCCAGTGTACTGGCTCATCCTTTGGAATTATGGGCTCACTATGTACATTCCTAGTTGGATCCACCACCTTGAATTCTTCAAATACCACCGAGGGTTTTGATGTTTGAGTTGTAGATGTGGACTTTTTAGGAATAATGTCTTCCATTTCTTCATCATTAAAGTCCAATTTTCTCTTGGAATGGAGCTTGTATATGAATCTTTTTTCTGTTGTGGTTCTTCTTGCACTTTCTGATCCTTAGGTTCAGCAATTACAGTTGGTTGTACAGGAATTTCTGTTGTGGTTTTTATAGCTTGAAGCTTGGCCAAGATAGCAACTTGCTTCTTCTTTTATTTAAGCTTTTTAGCATCCAGAGCAGCTTACTTCTTTTCTTGCCTGATTCTTTCTTTATCTTCCTTCTTAGCTTCCACCAACATGGGGTGTCCATCCACCATACAAATTTCCTTACCATTTCTGTAAATCTTGGCCAATCTTCTTTTGAGTGTTGAATCAGCTGGATCTTTGTAGAAGGCAATTAACCTAGCCAACAGCTTCTTCTCATCTGGCCTAGGTGTCTCATACACAGTATCCATAGGATTCTTGTCTGAAAACTTTGAATAGTTTCTTTTAGGCTTCATGATGAAATCTGCTTTTGGAGATTTGATGCAAGATGTTTAGCCTTTTTCCAGATAATTCATACTCATTTCATTCACAAAAATATTCTTGACTTGAGAGTGATGAATGGATGTTTTGTCTGGCTTCTGAATTGGCCCAAACTTTTGTTGAATTTCTGCATCTATCTTTCTCCATTTTTCTTTCAACTCCTTCTCAGCTTCTGCTACATCAATCTTTAGCAGTTTGGCATCCATGTTTAGTTTTGCTGCTGCCAGATTTATGATGTCAATGCTGTCCATGGTTGGTGGCTTTGTGAAAGCAATTGTTGGCACAATTACTTTGCTGACTTGGATGTTTAGTACTTTCTTCTCCCCTTCACTCCTTGATCCCTCTTAACTGATTGGGACAATAGCACTTTCTTTCTCCCCCTTTTTGTTATCAGCAAGCTGAGTGGAGGAAGAGGTTTGTGCTGCCACTAGCTTTTGAAGCAAGTCGGCTTGATGTGCTTGATGTAGATGAATAGCTGTTAAAGAAGCTTCCATAGCAGCCATTCTCTTATCCAAGGAATCCACTTGAGTAGCAAGATCTGAGTTCTTCCTTAGCGGTCTTTTAATATCAATCATTATAGCTTCTGGAATTTTGACATCCAATCTTTCAGAAATATCATTTTTCATTTGATCAATCTCACTTTTGATAGAAGTGACATCCTAATTGTGTTGGAAGCCTGGGATTTGTTGTAATTAAAGAGAAGCAAGGTGTGCTTGTAGGAGCTTCTTGGTGCTGGCATTTGTTGTGGATTGAAGAGCAGATTGTGTCTGACTTATGAGTTGAATGAGGGTGGCCTTGAAATAATGTTCATCACATTGCTTTGAAAATGCCCAATATGGCATACCAGATCTGGAACTAGGGCCTACTTCTCCCCCTCTGTCCAGTGACCCCTCTTCACTATCATCACCAAAGAATTCTTCTGATCCACCAGCCTCATAGTCTATGTCATCACCAGCTGTAGAAGGTATAGTTGTGATGGCATCCTTTGCCATTTGCATGGATTGAGTAGTGTGCACCAAATTCAGCATTATTTCTGCATTTTCATTGCCATGTCCAGCAAAAAGTTGATATGCTGGAATAGGATGAGTAAATGTCTCAGCATCCAAAGAGGTGGAGTCTATAACATCTTGACTTTGCTGAGATAGATCCTCTCTATTTGCCTCATTGACATTTATTAACTCACTAACAATGATGTCCACCCTTATTTCTCCTGTACCTACTTTTCTCTCATGATCTCTCTTTTCTTGCATCAAGGGCTCCCCTTAGCTTCCCACCCTCACACCGTCGCCTTCACCATCTAAGGTGGGACTCCTCTCACTCACTTTTGCCAGTCCTGAAGAAATGGACTGCATTGGTTCACTCTTTTTCTCTCCTTTTTCTTGGGAGCAACCCAGACTCTCACTCAATTCACTCCCTTCCCTCAGTCCTAAGAGTGATTGTACTACTACTAAGTCTTCTGCACTTGTAAAAATTGAAGAAATTTGAATTTTTGCCGAGACACCTGACGGATGAGGAATATCCATCGGGATAGTAGTTTGGCTATCCGACGGATGACTGCTGTTAGGCTTATCCGTTGGATACAATCACTACTCGACGAATGATGAATATCCATCGGGATAGAAGAAATGAATGAGTTTGGAGTGAAGACTATTGTAGACTCTGTGTAGATTGATGAATATTTTGGCACAGATGTCTCAACAGACTCAGAAAGAAATTGCAAGTGAGCCAACAAATCATCTAAAAGATAATGTTCACTTGCTTGGATTTTTGGCTTCTCCAAGAGAATTAAAGATGGAGAATTTGGTAGTGATGTATTTATCATGTAAACATCCAGTGAGTGTGTGGGAGAATTTGGTGTATCAGATGCTTCAATTATGAGAGATTTTGGTTGTGACTCCATATTTATTGGAGCCACATCAATCTGGCTTTGAGATGGTGCAGTGACTGGGTCTTTAGCACCAGTTTGCACTGTGTGTGTGCCCTGTGCATCCCCAAGGGTTTTTGATCTTTTCTTTCTAGCATAAGTTTGTGGTGAGCTAGTGTCCCTACCCCTTTTGGCCTGTGCTCCTGGTTGGGAGCTTGTTTCAATAGTGACATCCTTTTGGGAGGATGAAACTAGTAATGAGCTTATTTCCTTATTAACAACCATAGTTTGTTAAGAAACTGTGGTGTGGCTAGGTTTAGGTACTCTCTTCTTACCAGCCTTATCCTTATTTCTTGATTTTCACCCTGTCCCTCACCTTTCTCACCCACCTTCACACTCCCTTCTTTTTTTTAGTAGATTTTACAACTGGTTTCTTTTGAAAGAAATCAGAGGGGGCTTTCTTAGATTTGGATTTTGAAGTTTGTGATTTAGTAGCTTGTGTAGGCATCTGTTTAGTCATTGACACAGATGCCATTGCTACATTTGAAGGCAAAGAAATGTGTGAGGTTGGAAGAGTGGAGACAGTAGAAATTACCTCACTTACTTGAGGTCCCTCCATTACTGGAAAATAGAAGAGGGGCACCTCTTTGTGGTGGTCTGCTCTATTAAGATCTGCAATTATTCTTCTTTCTTGAACCCAACAATTCAGCTTATTGGTTTGGTTCTCAATCACAATGGTCTCAATGAGATGGTTAGCAAGCATCATGAAAAATCTAGCATAATAGACATTTTTACCTCTCTTATTGAGTTCTCCTAACTTAAAGCCTAACTCAAACAAAACCAAGTCACTGAAATTGAAATACTTATCAGTAACTAGCATGTAAAGCATATTAAGCATGGATATGTTGATAGAATCAAAGTTACTAATTTTACCAGAAAAGACTTTAGTTACCACATCACACAGATAACTCCATTCTTTCCTAAGATCCAACCTTCTAATTTCACTTAACTTAGAAGTAGTGAGTGCATAGCCCATAGAATTTAGCATGTTAATGGTATCATTGTCTGTGTGTGGAACAGTAACAGTATTATCAGGAATTTTATAGCATGCTTTGACAATATCACTATTAATGCAAAACTGCTTACCTTTAAGAGTGAAAGTGATGGTCTTGCCAGTTGAGTTGTATACTGTAGTTGTCCATATCTCCCCTACAACCTCACAGTAGATAGTGGGAAATTCCAGCATAGCATAGTTGAGTTTACAGCCTTTCACGAAATCCATCATTTTGTGGTAATTACCAGACTGTAAAATCTTCTTGTTACCTAGAGCTGTGAAGTTGTTCTTTTCATAGATGAACCCAGTTTGAGACATGATTTTGACGACTGGTGCCATTGTTAGAGATTGAAATTTACAGAGAGTATTTGTTTTTGAGGAAGAAAGAAGTTAGAGCAATTGAATCTTGAGAATGATAAAAGAGTATAACAAAAATTAATTCTGCTTTATACTATCTCAGAAATAAACTGTCAAAAATAATAAAGTAAAATAAAGTGACCAATAAAAATTGCCCAAAATAGCCGATTAGAAATAAATAAACTGTAAAAATTCCTTTAATTATTTGTTGTGTTATGCATACAAACTGTAAGTATACCCGATGGATAATGTTCAGAAATTTAACGGATAGGATTGAGACAATTCAACGGATGAGGATAAATCAGTTATCCGTCGAGTTATAAAATACTCTAGAAAAATAATTGATTTTTATTAAAAATTAATATACCGATGGATAATCAAACTCGATGGATAATGAGCATTCGTCGGGATGTAAATTTTGACTTAGCCAAAATTTCATCCAAAGCTGAAAAATCAATTAAATTTCTGGATGCATTATAACTTGCAAAATATCTGAAATGATTCAAGAATAATTAAGCATACCTAACTCACTTACCAACCTTGAAAAGGTGGATTCATCAAGTGGTTTGGTAAATATGTCTGCAAGCTGCATTTCACTTGAACAAAATGAAGTTCCACAGTACCATTCATCACATGTTCCCTTATGAAGTGGTACTTGATGTCTATGTGCTTTGTTCTTGAATGCTGCACTGGATTTTCAGTGATGGCAATTGCACTTGTGTTATACAGAAAATGGGAATTCTATCCACTTATAGATCATAGTCCAACAACTGGTTTTTCATTCACAAAATCTGTGCACAGAAACTACCAGCAGCAGTATATTTAGCTTCAGTTGTAGAAGTAGAAACTGAATTTTGCTTTTTACTGAACCAGGACACAAGCTTGTTCCCTAGAAATTGACAGATTCATGTTGTACTTTTCTGTCTGTTCTACATCCTGCATAATCTACATCTGAATAACCAGTTAGATCAAAATCAGAATCTCTAGGGTACCAAATGCCAAGTTTTGGTGTTTCCTTGAGATATCTGAAAATTCTCTTAATAGCTACTAAGTTAGATTCTCTAGGATCAGCCTAAAATCTAGCACAAAGATAAGTATCAAACATTATATCTGGCCTACTAGCTGTTAAGTACAGAAGTGAGCCAACCATGCCCCTATAGCTTGAAATATCCACAGACTTTTTAGTAGTGTTTAATTCAAGCTTAGTTGCAGTGGCCATGGGATTTTTTGCAGATGTGCAATCCATTAGATCAAACTTCTTTAAAAGATCATGAATGTATTTAGTTTGACTAATGAATATTCCATCACTAACTTGCTTAACTTGTAAACCAAGAAAGTAAGTTAGTTCCCCCATCATGCTCATTTCATGCTTACTTTGCATCAATTTGGCAAACTTTTTGCAAAGTTTTTCATCTGTAGAGCCAAAAATACTATCATCTACATAAATTTGAACAAGTATACTAGAGCCATTAACATTTCTAAAGAATAAAGTTTTATCAACAGTACCTCTTGTGAAGTGGTTTTCCAAAAGAAACTTTGATAAAGTATCATACCAGGCTCTAGGTGCTTGCTTCATTCCATAAAGTGCTTTCAAAAGATAGTAGACATGATTTGGGAAATTTTGGATCTTCAAAACCAGGAGGCTGACTAACATAGACTTCCTCCTCCAAATCTCCATTCAGAAAAGCACTTTTGACATCCATTTGATAGACCTTGAAATTGGCATGAGCTTCATAGGCTAAGAAAATTCTGGTGGCTTCAAGTCTTGTAACAGGAGCAAAAGTTTCATCAAAATCTATTACTTCTTGTTGACAATAGCCCTTAGCAACCAATCTAGCTTTGTTCCTTACTACTATGCCATTTTCATCCATCTTGTCTCTGAATACCCATTTGATGTCAATTGGATTCTTTTATTTGGGCTTGGGTACCAGCTTCCATACCTTGTTCCTTTCAAATTGGTTTAGTGTTAGGGCGAAAACATGTGCTAATATTCACGCAAGTATACGCATTCGCAAGTAATATAGAATACTTTCTAGTTCATTCCCACAGAGACTCGGACTAATTATTGTCTAATTAAACTCACGCACCAATGTATGATTACTTCTCAATGTTAAGACACTAACACTTAGAATTGTTGACTAAATATTAACTACAATTAATTACTTAATAAATCACTTAATTAACACTTCAAATTAACAATATTAAAACACTCATGAGATCACAACTTCATTACTACTTCCTTCAATAGTTATTGTTATTACCTTTAGCATGTGACAGTGATGATATTAATCGAATAACACGAAACTGATAAAAGCCAACTTTCATTGTACTAATACCATTCTACCAAGCATCCACAATTAAGATAGAAGTTGAATAGTCATCAATTATGTTGAGTTCCTATATGTCTACAGAAATTGACAACATAACGATTTAAGCACAAGTTATTCCTTTTGATTACACAGGGCAAATAAAACTGTTAGAGTTACCCACTAATCATGCACATCATACATGAACCTATGCTAGCATGGCAAGTTCTAAATCTCAAGATCCACCGTCGCTTCACAAGAGATTAACACCTTATCTTATATGTTCGCGACGCGCATAAGACGAATATGCACAACCAATACTAGATATCATACAATCATCACACACTAAAGTATTAAACAATTAACTAAAGAATTTCATAGTAAATCCGTTGCGACCCCATGATCACGATTAGCCCATAATAGCACTTATCGTCATCATGGGTTCATATGAAATCATGATAAACAAACACAAGAAAATAATAACTAAACTAATTATATTAAACCAGAGTACATCACAAGAGTAAATAGGTTCAAAGTAAGAAAACTAGCATCCAACGTTACAACGAAACAAGAATCACAAGAAAATATGCTTCCTCTTCGTTGTTGTGTGCTAAAACGGTCTTCTTCCTTATCTCCTTCGCTTCTTGCTTAATAACACGATCCAACCTCGTGAAAACGTCTCCAAATCTACTTATATACTAGTCCCATAAAACTCAGATTACATAGAAGTTGGAAGCCAAACAGAAGTAGAAGTCTAAAAATAATTATTTAATTTCCCGACCCTGCGCGGCCGCTCAGCATAGCTGAGTGGGCCCTCAGCTTTCTGCGCGGCCGCTAAACATTGCTGAGCGGGCGCTCAGGACCCTACTGGAAAAATCCTGAGTTTGCTCCGTTTCTTCGCCGTAATCTGCCCCTTTCTTTCCTCTCTCAATGGTGAACACATGCCAAGGCTTATTCTTGATGATTACTCCTCCGAAATGCAACTAATACCCTAAATTGCATAAACACTAGAAAAACGCATCAAATACACAAAATACTTGATTTCAAGGCACCAATTTAAGCCATTTTAAGATGTTCTAAGTGGTATAAAATGCCACTTATCACACCCCCAAACTTAAGTCGATGCTTGTCCTCAAGCGTCACAGACTCAAAAACAAATAAAAACATGCATGAATGCAATCTATATGAAAATGTAGCGATCCCCCTTACTACGAACAAACCAACCAAATTGCAACATCTCAACAAATGCAGTTAGGCGACTAAAGATCAATAAACTCATGCAAACGAACATACAGCCAGAAACGTGGTGTGTGCAGATGCTTAACAGATATGTTTCAGAACTAGACCAGTTATTTTGACTCAACTATTATCAAGGCAATCACATGATTATACAAAGAATAAATATTCTAGGCACAAAGTGACATATAACACTACAAGACTTTTGGAGCTTATTACGGAATCATGCTTTTTATTCACGACAACAATGCTTATTTGACCGTACAATGAGTGAGGTCCACAAAAGAATTATACAATGGTATCCATGTAACGAGCGTTAGGTTAGCAGATCCCAGACTCTAAAAGCCTTAGGTCACTAGGCACAAAGTCCCCTAAGAACTTAATAACTCGAATACCAAAGAGCCCACTCATGATCAATTATGCATAAACACCACACAATTTTTTCTTTTCTTCTTTTTTTTCTTTTTTTTTTAAAAAAAAAAAAAAATTTCCGAGCAAGTGCGTTTCGCTCCATCTTGCTCAACCCTAGACTACTCGCATAATATGCGAGCCGGCTACTAGCCATTTGACGCCTAGCCACAACTAGCAACAAATTCCATTTTTACTCCATTTTTTTTCTTTTTCATGCCTTTATCACTAAGAACCTATTATCGAATTCTAAGAATAATAAATAGATTAACCTCGAAAACAATCAGATCATAACAACAATCTAGCCCTTAAGCATTCTCTAAGACTTAGTGAAAATACAAGTGCTTCTAGCATGCATATCAACCTACACGACTCAATATCACTTTAATGCTATCACTACACTCGCATCAATATCACAATTCAGTCGATAAATCATCACAAAAGGGATCATGGTATATGCATGAACTACATGACATGATAAATAAATAAAGCTATAAAAAAACTATAAGGCAAAAATTATGCAACTATATGAACTTAACTATCATGAATATGCAGCTATATGACACACACAAAATATTCCTTAACTACCACCCCCAAACTTAAAATCTTCACTGTCCCCAGTGAAGGTAGTAGAAAGGAACACGGGGTATACCTACTCGGAGTTATCATCATCATCACCCTCAGTGGGTGGAGTATCAGGCGGAGGGTATGCAGAGTCCTCACCAAAAATTGGCCACTGAATATCAGCTCCAAGGCCGCGAAAAGCAGTCCCTAACGCAAGGGTGAGCTCCTGAGCAAACCTGCTCTGCGTCTCGTACATGGCATCCATCCGCCGTGAAAGCCTCCTATACTGGGTATCAGCCATCCCAGCACCCTCCTGAGCTCTCGAAGAACCAGCCTCATCACGCCTAGGCCTAGCCATAGTAGCACCTCGAGCTGGATGCCCTCCTGGAAGATGATAACCCAGCCCATGCTCCTCGGGCTCACCACCGGTCCACTCCTGCATCCCATTCAGAGTCCCAGAATCAATTGGAGCGGCCGGCAACTGCAACTGCTCATGAGCCGGCCAGATCACTCCTACTGCTCGGCAAAGCTTTGTAACCGTGGATTCATAAGGGATGTTCATATGCTTAGCTCCCCTCAAAAACTTCAGAATTCCTTGGTAGATAAACTCACCAAGGTCCACATAGTACTCCTCATTAAGAATTCCCCACAACAATTGTGCTCTCTCAACTGTGACCTCGTGTGCATGCGAAGAAGGCAAAATATTAGCACAAATAAATGCATTCCATGCACGGGCATACCTGTTCATAGCGATCGCCGAGAAGTGACGATACTCATTAGTGCCGGTCTTGAAGGTCCAGACTGTGCCCGGCGTACAGAGAGGAGCGCAAATCAAATCCAAGTCAAAATCCTCAGCCGTCTTCTCATTCCAGTTCTCCTCCTCGGGCGTCCTCTCTCGCTGCCCAATCACACGGCGAATCGCCGCTGGGTGATAATCAACCGTCAGCCCTCGGACCACAGAAAACCCATTCTTTTTGGCCTTCGCGTTCGCATAGAACTCGCGAACCACGCTCATCGGCACTGCTTCGGGCGACTCACAAAAAGCTATCCACCCCTTCTCTGCAATCATGGGTAACAACTCACCATCCCTCCCCGATGGTAAAAACCCTCTCTCCTTCAGAATCGGCTTCCCCAAAAGCCTAGTGTACTCCTCCTCTGCAGCTCTGTCATTCAACCGAGGCCTTGCAGCAGTACCCCTCGATGAATCAGCAGTAGGGATTGTGCTACTTCTATCAATAGTTCGTGCTCTCTTGGGTGCCATTGAATCTTGAATAAAAGTGTTTAAGAACTGAGTTTTTATGTTTGGGAGAGAGTTTGAGTGTAGAAGTTTGTGGGGGATATGTAGGATAGGTGTATGTATATATAGGATGTGAATTAGGTTAAAACTAGGTTATGAGTGGGGTTGAGGGATAAAATGATGGGGTAGTAGGAACAAATCGTGGGTTTATGGGCTAAAATTGGTTTTTTTTATTTTTCTGATTTTTTTTTCTTTTTCTGAACTTCAAAATTTTTCTGGCAGTCGACCCCTGAGCGGTCGCTCAGAAAAGCTGAGCGGGCGCTCAGCTTGCTGAGCGGTCGCTCAGCAGAGCTGAGCGGGCACTCAGGGGGTCACTGGAAAAAAAAATTTAGTCCCGATTTTTTTATTTTTTTGTGTTTTTGGATAGGTTATTAACTTCTAAGGGTTCCTGTAACAACAAATCATGGGTTGCCTCCCACGCAGCGCTTCTTTTTCGTCATTAGCTTGACGTTGCGTACCTTTCTTAAGTAGTCAATAAAATGGCACTAACCACTTCTCGGTTTGCCATGTCCCCATAGTAGTGCTTCAACCGCTGACCATTAACCTTGAATGCTTGGTCCGGATCATTCTCAAAAATTTCCACCGCTCCATGTGGAAACACAGTTTTGACAATAAAAGGTCCAGACCACCTTGATTTCAACTTCCCTGGAAAAAGTCGGAGACGAGAGTTGAATAAGAGAACTTGTTGCCCCGGCATGAATAACTTAGGATGTAGTTTCCTATGGTGCCACCTCTTCACCTTTTCCTTATACATTTTGTTATTCTCGTACGCTTGAAGTCGGAATTCATCAAGTTCATTAAGCTGAAGCATTCTTTTCTTACCAGCTGCATCTAAATCCAGGTTCAACTTTTTTAACGCCCAGTAGGCCTTATGCTCAAGCTCCGCAGGTAAATGACATCCCTTACCGTACACCAACTGAAACGGGGACATACCAAGTGGAGTTTTGTATGCTGTTCTGTAAGCCCAAACAGCTTCATCGAGCTTTAAGGACCAATCCTTCCTTGACGAAAAAACAACCTTCTCTAGAATGCGCTTGATCTCTCTGTTAGACACTTCCGCTTGACCATTTGTTTGCGGATGATAGGCAGTAGCGACTCGATGATTCACATTATAACGCTGCATCATAGAAGTGAACTTACGGTTGCAGAAATGCGACCCTTCATTACTTATGATTACCCGAGGTGTTCCAAACCTTGTGAAAATCTGCTTATAAAGAAAATTCAGCACTGCCTTTGCATCATTTGTCGGTAAAGCTTTGACTTCTACCCATTTTGAGACATAATCGACTGCCAGTAAGATGTACAGATTATTGCAGGATGAGACAAAAGGCCCCATGAAATCGATTCCCCAAACATCAAAGACCTCGACTTCAAGCATCACATTTAACGGCATCTCATCCTTTCTCGTCAAATTTCCCACTCTTTGGCAACGATCACACCTTAAAACAAACTAATGAGCATCCTTAAACAAAGTAGGCCAGAAAAAACCTGCTTGCAGAATACGAGCTGCCGTCTTCTCACCACCATAGTGTCCACCATAAACCGTGGAGTGGCAGTCTCGTAATATCCCCTTCATCTCACAGAACAGGATACATCTCCTGATGATCTGGTCAGCTCCCTGTCTAAACAAATATGGTTCATTCCACATATACCACTTCACCTCATGCAGAAACTTCTTCTTTTGATCTGAGGTAAATTAGGAGGCATTATATTGCTGACAAGATAGTTTACAATATCTGCAAACCATGGCTCTTCCTCCTGAACTACGAACAACTGCTCATCCGGAAAAGATTCATTGATTAATGTCCTATCTTGTGAAGTAGACTCGGGATTCTCCAACCTAGAGAGATGGTCATCTCCTTGATTCTCAATACCTTTTCGATCCTTGATTTCTAACTCAAATTCCTGAAGTAAGAGCACCCAATGAATGAGTCTCGGCTTCGAATCCTTCTTGGAAACCAAATAGCGAATGGCCACATGATCAGTGAATACTGTTACTTTAGTCCCAAGCAGATAAGATCAAAATTTCTCGAAACCAAAGACTATAGCCAAGAGCTCCTTCTCCGTAGTGGTGTAGTTCATTTGGGCCCCATTTAAGGTCTTACTCGCATAGTAGACCACATGAAAGAGATTATTCTTGCGCTGCCCCAGAACTGCACCTACCGCATAATCACTCGCATCACACATCATCTCAAATGGCTCTATCCAATCTGGTGCTGTAATAACTGGTGCAGTGATCAAACTCTTCTTGAGAGTCTCGAATGCCGCCAAACATTGATCATCAAATTTGAAAGGCACATCTTTCTCAAGAAAATTGCACAACGGCTTAGATATCTTCGAAAAGTCCTTGATGAATCGCCGATAAAAACCCGCATGACCAAGAAAACTACGGATTCCCTTCACAGAAATAGGTGGTGGAAGATTTTCAATGACTCCCACCTTGGCCTTGTCCACCTCCAGACCCTTGCTAGAGACCTTATGCCCAAGAATAATGCCTTCACGCACCATAAAATGACATTTTTCCCAATTGAGCACCAAATTAGTTTCCACGCACCTTTTGAGTACGGCACGAAGATTATTCAAACATTCATCATACAAATGTCCAAAGACGGAGAAGTCGTCTATGAACACCTCGACATTATTTCCAATCATGTCAGAGAATATAGCCATCATACATCTCTGAAAAGTGGCCGGGGCGCCACATAACCCAAACGAAACTCTGCGAAAAGCAAACGTGCCAAATGGACAAGTGAAGGTAGTCTTTTCCTGATCCTCTGGTGTAATATAAATCTGATTATACCCTGAATAGCCATCCAGAAGATAATAATACTCATGACCAGCCAACCTGTCAAGCATCTGATCAATGAATGGAAGAGGGAAGTGATCCTTCCTCGTGGCTTTGTTGAACTTTCGATAATCCATGCATATTCTCCATCCTGTAACTGTTCGAGTGGGGATGAGCTCATTCTTCTCATTTGCTACCACAGTGATACCTCCTTTCTTAGGCACACATTGTATGGGGCTCACCCAAGAACTGTCAGAAATAGGATAAATGATGCCTGTATCTAGCCATTTCAGAATTTCTTTCTTCACCACCTCCTTCATGATAGGATTAAGTCTGCGCTGTTGTTCAACGGTCGGCTTACTACCTTCCTCTAGCAGAATTTTATGCATACAATATGAAGGGCTGATCCCCTTGATGTCTGCTATGGTCCATCCAATAGCCGATTTGAATTCTCTCAAAATCCTTAAGAGCTTGTCTTCCTCACTACCTGAAAGGTCAGATGCAATAATAACAGGTAAAGTAGATGCATCACCTAAAAAAGCATACCTAAAGTGTTCAGGTAATGGGTTGAGCTCCAAGGTAGGTGCTTCCTCAATTGATGGTTTGAGCTTTCCTTCAGCATTTTTGAGGTCAGAAGTACCAAGAGATTCAAATGGCATGTCCAGCTTTCGCTTCCAGGGAGAAGCATTCAGATATTGTAAGTGCTCGTTGCCATCTTCATCATCACTGTCAAAATCCCCCACTAAGGCCTTTTCCAATGCATCAGACATTAGCATGCGATCGAGTTCTGAAGTAACCGCAGAATCAATCACATCCACTTTTAAGCACTCCTCATCTTCTGTAGGAAATTTCATTGCCTTGAATACGTTGAAGGTCACATCATGATCTTGTACCCGCATCGTAAGTTCACCTTTTTGCACATCTATTAAGGTACGGCCAGTAGCCAAGAAAGGTCTTCCCAAGATTATGGGAATCTTCTTATCTTCCTCAAAATCCAGAATAACAAAATCTGCAGGAAAGAAGAGCTTATCCACCTTGACTAGCACATCCTCCACTATGCCTCTTGGGTAAGTAATAGAACGATCAGCCAATTGTAGAGACATGTATGTGGGTTTTGGATCAGGCAAATCCAACTTTTTAAAGATCGACAATGGCATCAGATTGATGCTTGCTCCCAAATCACAAAGGCACTTGTCAAAAGTCAACTTGCCAATGGTGCAAGGAATGGTGAAGCTACCTGGATCTTTCATCTTTGGAGGTAACTTTTGCTGCAGAACAGCGCTGCATTCTTCCGTGAGAGCAACGGTCTCAAGGTCATCCAGTTTCACCTTCCTTGAAAGAATACTCTTCATAAACTTCGCATAACTAGGCATTTGCTCCAGAGCCTCGGCGAAAGGTATATTGATGTGAAGTTTCTTGAACACCTCCAGAAACTTACCGAACTGTCTATCCAGCTTTTGTTGCTGCAATCTCTTAGGAAAAGGTGGTGGAGGATAGAGCTGTTTCTCCCCTGTATTACCCTCAAGCAGAGTGTGTTCAACAGTAGTCTTCCTTGGTTCCGCCGCTTTCTCCTTTTGCTTAGCTTCTTCATCTCTAATTTCAGCTTCTCGTTCTTTTGGCTTTTCAGCATCAGCAACTTTTCCAGACCTTAAGGTAATAGCCTTGACTTGCACTTTAGCTTCCTTCCTGCCTGGTACTTTCGTGTCACTAGGGAGTGTTCCCGGTTGACGATTGAGCACTGCATTGGCTATTTGACCGATTTGATTTTCCAAGGTCTTGATAGAAACTGCCTGACTCTTGCATAACAGCTTAATTTCCTCAAAATCAGCACTAGTAGGTGCAGCTGCACTTCCCTGTTAAGGATATGATTGCCTTTGAGCATACTGCTATGTTTGCTGGAATCCAGGTGGATTAAAATGTTTACTCACACCTTGCTGATATGGTGGCTGAATAGCATTCTGATTATTCCCCCAGCTGAAATTTGGATGATTTCTGTTGTTAGGATGATAGGTCGCTGGCACAGGCTGCTGTTGTCGCTGATAATTATTCACATACTGAACAGATTCATTGACAAGAGAACACTGATCCGTAGCATGAGAACCTGCACAAAGCTCACAAACCATAGCTATTTGATTAACTCCATACGTAGCCAGAGAATCAACCTTCATCGACAGCGCTTGGAGCTTCGCTGCAATAGCGGTGGCTGCATCGACTTCCAGAATACCTACTACCTTCCCAGGCATCATCCTCTGAGTTGGGTTTTGATGCTCATTTGCAGCCATAGTCTCGATAAGATTATAAGCCTCAGTATAGCTTTTAGCCCATAAGGCGCCTCCAGCTGCTGCATCGAGCATGGGCCTAGATTGGGCCCCCAAACCATCATAGAAACCAGTGATCACCATCCAATCGGGCATTCCATGATGTGGACACTTCCTCAACATTTCCTTGTAGCGTTCCCAAGCTTCACACATAGATTCTGAAGGTTGCTGCACAAACTGAGTAAGAGCACTCCTCATAGCAGCAGTCTTTGTCATCAGATAAAACTTCACCAGAAACTTTTGCGCAAGATCTTGACAAGTAGTGATGGACCCAGCTGGTTCAGAATGTAACCAGTCCTTAGCTTTATCCCTCAGTGAGAATGGGAAAAGCCTCAGCTTGATAGCCTCATCAGTCACGCCATTATACTTAAAAGTGTTGCAGATCTCGATAAAATTCCTTATGTGCATGTTGGGGTCTTCAGTCGCAGCTCCTCCAAAAGAAACAGAATTCTGCACCATCTGAATAGTGCCCGGCTTGATTTCAAAGGTGTTAGCTTGAATAGCCGGATGAAGAATGCTTGATTGAATGTCATCAATTTTTTTCCGAGAAAAGTCCATAAGAGCTGGATCAGCCTGAACAATACGATCACCCATGATTACTGGTTCTTTCTGCTCAGTTCCTGAATCCGAATCTTCAAAATCTATCTTTTTCGGAATATCAAGAACTTTGTCTGTCTCCTCAGCTGTATCTAAAGTCCTCTTGCGAGTACGAGAACGAGTTTGCATAAACGCTCGCTTAAGTTCCTGAAACACAACCAGAAATAATAAGTAACAACTACGTCCTAATCACTGAGTCCTAATAACCAATAATGGTAAGTACATAAACTAAACAAATACGCCGAGTCCCCGGCAGCGGCGCCAAAAACTTGTTAGGGCAAAAACACGCGCTAATATTCACGCAAGTATACGCGTTCGCAAGTAATATAGAATACTTTCTATTTCGTTCCCACAGAGACTCAGATTAATTATTGTCTAATTAAACTCACGCACCAATGTATGATTACTTCTCAATGTTAAGACACTAACACTTAAAATTGTTGACTAAATATTAACTACAATTAATTACTTAATAAATCACTTAATTAACACTTCAAATTAACAATATTAAAACACTCATGAGATCACAACTTCATTACTACTTCCTTCAATAGTTATTGTTATTACCTTTAGCATGTGACAGTGATGATATTAATCGAATAACACGAAACTGATAAAAGCCAACTTTCATTGTAATAATACCATTCTACCAAGCATCCACAATTAAGATAGAAGTTGAATAGTCATCAATTATGTTGAGTTCCTATATATCTACAAAAATTGACAACATAACGATTTAAGCACAAGTTATTCCTTTTGATTACACAGGGCAAATAAAACTGTTAGAGTTACCCACTAATCATGCACATCATACATGAACCTATGCTAGCATGGCAAGTTCTAAATCTCAAGATCCACCGTCGCTTCACATGAGATTAACACCCTATCTTATATGTTCGCGACGCACATAAGACGAATATGCATAACCAATACTAGATATCATACAATCATCACACACTAAAGTATTAAACAATTAACTAAAGAATTCCATAGTAAATCCGTTGCGACCCTATGATCACGATTAGCCCATAATAGCACTTATCGTCATCATGGGTTCATATGAAATCATGATAAACAAACACAAGAAAATAATAACTAAACTAATTATATTAAACCAGAGTACGTCACAAGAGTAAATAGGTTCAAAGTAAGAAAACTAGCATCCAACGTTACAACGAAACAAGAATCACAAGAAAATATGCTTCCTCTTCGTTGCTGTGTGCTAAAACGGTCTTCTTCCTTATCTCCTTCGCTCCTTGCTTAATACCACGATCCAACCTCGTGAAAACGTCTCCAAATCTACTTATATACTAGTCCCATAAAACTCAGATTACATAGAAGTTGGAAGCCAAACAGAAGTAGAAGTCTAAAAATAATTATTTAATTTCCCGACCCTGCGCGGCCGCTCAGCATAGCTGAGTGGGCGCTCAGCTTTCTGCGCGGCCGCTCAGCATTGCTGAGCGGGCGCTCAGGACCCTACTGGAAAAATCCTGAGTTTGCTCCGTTTCTTCGCCGTAATCTGCCCCTTTCTTTCCTCTCTCAATGGTGAACACATGCCAAGGCTTATTCTTGATGATTACTCCTCCGAAATGCAACTAATACCCTGAAATGCATAAACACTAGAAAAACGCATCAAATACACAAAATACTTGATTTCAAGGCACCAATTTAAGCCATTTTAAGATGTTCTAAGTGGTATAAAATGCCACTTATCATTTAGCTCCTCATGCATAGCTAAAATCCAATCAGGATCCAACAAAGCTTCTTCTACCTTCTTTGGTTCTTCCTTAGATAGGAAGCTACTGTATAAACATTCTTCTTGAGTTTCTCTCATTGTTTGAACTCTAGAAGATGCATCACCAATGATGAGCTCAAAAGGGTGATCTTTAGTCCATTTTCTTTGTTGAGGTAGATTAGCTCTAGATGAAGAGGCCTCATTATTGTCTTGATGTGTGACAGAGTTTTGATTATTGGAAACTCCCCATGAGTTTGTGAATCTTTGATTTGAGAAAGGGGAACTTTCTGTAAGTGATCTATTCTGACTTTCAGCTTCTCTTAATGACCCGACGGATGATACACTCTGTGTCCCGACGGATGAAGCTGATTGTCTCCCAATTGATGAAGTATTTTGTAACTCGACAGATGTTGAATTATGTGCTTCATTAGCTGTAGATTTTTCTGCATTATCCTTATTCACTGTTTCTTGATCACTTTTATCATCACTGTCATCACAAACCATCTCCACATTATCAAACTTGAGGCTTTCATGAGAATCTTCATCTTGCAATCCTTCAATATTTTTATCATCAAACACAACATGTATTGATTCCATAACAATGTTGGTTCTAAGATTGTAGACTCTATATGCTTTTCCCACAGCATATCCAATAAAAATTCCTTCATCTGCTTTAGCATCAAACTTTCCATGTTGATCAGATTGATTCCTTAAGATAAAACATTTACAGCCAAAGACATGAAGAAAATTTAGGGTTGGTTTCTTGTTCTTGAACAATTCATAGGGTGTCATACACTTTGCTTGATTAATGAAAGAAATATTCTGAGTGTAGCAGGCAGTATTCACAGCTTCAACCCAAAAATATGTTGGTAACATTGATTCTTCAAGGATTGTCCTTGCAGCTTCAATAAGAGATCTGTTCTTTCTTTCCACTACTCCATTTTGTTGTGGAGTTCTTGCTACAGAAAACTCATACATTATCCCATTCTCTTCATAAAATGATCTCATCACAGAATTCTTGAACTCAGTTCCATTGTCACTCCTGATTCTTCTTACTTTAAAATCAGGATGATTGTTGACTTGCCTTATGTGATTGATAATGATTTCACTAGCTTCATCTTTAGACTTTAGGAAATATGTCCAAGAGAACTTTGAGAAATCATCTACAATTACTAGGCAGAATCTATTTCTTGAAATGGAAAACACATTGATTGGTCCAAATAGATCCATGTGTAGCAATTACAAAGGTTCTTCAATTGTTGAATCAAGCTTCTTTCTGAATGATGCTTTAATCTGCTTTCCCTTTTGGCAGGCATAACACAATCCATCCTTAGAAACTCCACTTGAGGAATTCCTCTTACAAGTTCTTTCTTGACAAGCTCATTTATGGTCTTGAAGGTTAAATGGAACAGCTTCTTGTGCCATAGCCAACTTTCATCTTGACTTTCTTTACTGAGAAGACAAGTGACGGATTCTGCATTAGATGAGTTGAAGTTAGCTAGATACAAATTTCCTTTTCTCACTCCAGTGAGAACCACTTTGTTGCTTCTTTTGTTTGTCACAATACAGGCTTCTGAATTGAAGGTGCTTAAGACCATCCACTAGGGAAACCTCTTTAATGATGACATTGTCTTTTGAAATCAAGCCATATCCCACAATATAACCATTGTTATCTTCTCCAAAAGTAATACTTGGGCCAACTTTCTCCTTGAACTCTGTGAGCAGGGTAGAATCTCCAGTCATGTGCCTTGAACAACCACTATCCAGGTACCAAAGAATCTTTCTGTTTCCCTGCACACATCAAAACTAAATCAAGTTAATTTTTGTACCCAAGTTTCTTTGAGTCCTGCCGTGTTAGCTTTCTTCTTTGGTTTCTTAAGTTTGATCTCATTTGACTTGGGAATTTCTGATTCATTCTTAGTCATTTGAGTTGGACCTTTGAAACTAGTTAGTAAAACAGAATTATCATACACAATTTAATTAGCAGGAAAAGGCATGTTCTTTGCAAACATGTTATTCCAGTATGGCATGCTAAATGGCATTTTTGGCATACTAAATGCAGCATAATAAGGATTAGGTGCAAATAGCATATTAGCAAATTGTGCATTCATATTCTGAGTAGACATAACATTCATAGGCATAGAAGGCATGACATTCATGTTGGAAAAAGAAGACGGTACAGATATAGGAGTAGGCATGACAAGTTTGCAATTAACAGACAAATGATTAACACTACTACACTTAACAAATATTTTTCTTGGAGCATACTTATCAGGTGTGTAGTTGTTATGTTTGTTAATCCCTACTTTCCCATTTCTATTGTTTTTCATTTTAGTTTCTGTTTTAACCTCAATCTTTTCTAATCTGTCATTCAATTGCTTGATGGACAGATGACCAACATTCACTTTCTTCTCCTTCTTCACTTGACTTGATTCTCCTGAAACAAAGTTTTTAGAAACTGATCCATATTTTTCATTCAGTTTGGCTTTGCTCACAGGTTTGCTCACAGCCGACGGATGTGGCTCTTTGTCACTCGACGGATAATCCTTTTGATTATCCGACGGATGATTTTCATCATCCGTCGAGTCCACATCTTTTAAAAATCCTTCAACCAACTTGTATTCCAGCTTCTCCTTACTCTTTTTCCAGACTGCATCACAAAAGGACTCAATACCTTGAACTTTGTGATTTGAGCATGGACATCTCTGGACGATTTCCATGCTTTAATGACTTCCTGTTCTCGTTCAAGCTGCTTCTTTAAAATCTCTTCTTTCTTCAAGGACTTAGTTAATTCATCCTTATCAATCTTACACTCAATTCTCAATTTTTAAAATTTAATAAACTGAGACTCTAGCACATTATTCCTCACACTTAAAAACAAATTGTTTTCTTCAATTTTAGCATTTTCCTTAGTGACCGACTTAAGTGTAACAAGCAAGTGATATAACTCTGTAGACATGTCATTGATTGCATCATTACACTCAGCTTTAGATAAATGTGCTAGGTTAGTGGTGATTGCATGATTATTTGAAGAACTTGTTTCTGTTTCATTAAACTTGGTCATCAGTTCTAGATTGACATAGTTTACATCCTCATCTTCATCCAATCCATCAGCTGCCCAGTCATTTTCCTGTGTAATGAAAGCCCTTTCCTTATGCTTGAGCAACTCAAAATATTTCTGTTTGTAATCAACTGGCTCAAACATTTTTTATTGGAATCTCACTTTCTACATTCACTGGCAAAATGCCCTGCCAAGCCACATTTGAAACATTTGAATTTGGATTTATCCACCATGTTTCTACTTGGCTTGGCTTCTCCAAAGTTCTTTTTGAACTTGAGCTTGGAAAATCTTCTCGAAAGGAATAATAAATGCTCATAAATATCATCCATGTCATCTTGGCTAAAATTATCTTCATTTTCAGCTACCAGCCCTTTGCCCTTATTCTCACAGACCTTTGAAGTAGACTCAACAGCTTCTTCATTCATCTCTTTCTCTAACTTTAACTCAGCAACCAGTGCTATGGACCCTCCTTTCTTCCTTCCTTTTTAAATCCTCTCATCTTGCTCTATGTCAAGCTCATAAGTCTTCAGGATGCCATACAGTCTCTCCAAGGTAAACTCCTTGTAATACTGAGAATTTCTCAATAAGATTGTCATTGGTTTCCACTCCTTTGGAAGAGATCTAAGGAACTTGGGGTTAGATTCTTTTGTCTAATAGACTCTTCCATGCAACTTCAGAGCATTTAGTGGTTTTTGAAATCTACTAAAAATATCAGTGAGAGTCTCACTATCTTCATAATGCAAGTGCTCATATTGCTGAATTAGCAGCTACATCTTATTCTCCCTTACTTGCTCGGTACCATCACAAATAATCTGGATAGTGTCCCAAACCTCCTTGGTTGTTTTGCAGTTAATGATGTTATCAAACATATCACCATCAACTCCATTGAACAATATATTCATGGCCTTCTTGTCTTTCCTGACTTGCTCAATATCAGGATCTGACCATTCATGCCTAGGCTTGGGAACAGATGGTTCATTGTCTGTTGTAGCTCTCATTGGTATATGAGGACCTCTCTCTATGCAATCCACATAGGCCTCATCTTGAGAAAGAAGATGTAGATGCAGTTTCACCTTGCAGGGGTGATAATTGTCTTTATCTAGAAAAGGAATTTGAACTCCAACATCCTTCTTGTTCATCTTGCTATTTGTTGTGATCTTTACACTCTTTGTACTTCAAGAGCTCGATCTGATACCAATTGTTATTCTCTAACAATATAACAAGAATTACAAAAGGGGGGTTGAATGTAATTTTGGCGTCTTTTTGAGATTTATAAAAATGTTCTAACTTAATATATATCTAAGTGTTTGATTTGCAAAGTACGGAATAAAGAATTAAGTAAATCAAACACAAAGTAATAAAAACTCAAGTCCTTAAAACTTTCTAGTGGATTTGAAAGTATCCACCAAATATATATATATATGGATTTGAGAACTCTGTGAAGCTCAAATTGGCTCACAGCTACTTTACAAGTTGAACAAACAAACTATAAAGAAATTCTTGACAAGTACAGCTTTTTCTATTTCTCTTCTAAATGTGTTTGCTTAGTTATTTGTTCTACTAGCTACACTTGGTTTATATATCACCAAGTTTACATGGTAATAAGACAGGATAATAAAACAAAACCTATCAAGTCTAACTCCATGCCGCTTCATTACTCTATTCCAGCATCTTTGAATATCTCCATAATAGCATGGAAATGGTAATGCTTCTTCATTCTCAATTTCCTGCTAAACAGGCTGCCACATTCCTTTTGCAAACACCCAACGCATGTGACTGTGTTATCATTGTCAACAAATATTTGAATTGATCATCCGTCGGGTACATGCTTGTTATCCGTCGGGTAGCTTGTTGATCATCCGTCGGGTAGCTTTGTTGATCATCTGTCGGGTAGCTATTTGACACTTGACTCCATTTCATTTATGCAGAATTACAAGACATCTCATATTTATAATTAATCAACCTATTCTGCATATCTACTAGTAGTCAACATGACTCATATGCTACTACAGAATCTACACAAAGTTATTTGCAGAAATGTGCTACAATACTTATTTTTACATAAGCTACTCACTCGATGGATGTCAAATCATCATCCGTCGGGACTATATTGAATCATCCGTTGGGACTATATTTAATCATCCGTCGAGTGCTACAAAATTCACTAAGTTAAATCCACTAAGGTGTTTTGATTAATTAATCATCAAGTTCACAACATATTCCTAACAATAGGTTCAACTCCGTTCTGCCCCTAGATCAAGACATCCTCGTGGCCCATATCCCATAAGGCCTAACTAGAACATAACACGTGAAGCAGGAGTCCAGACACATGACAATGACAACTATTAATGACCAATAATGGGAATAATCAAGGCACGTTCCAAAACACACTTGGAATATTCTTCTCCCATACACTTGTAAGACATCAATTTAAGCCTGGCATCCTCCGCTCCTAGTAAGGAACGACCCTGATTGAAAGGTAATAACCTTTAAACCCTACCCTTAGGCTATAAATAGTCCAAGAAAGAGAGGTTCAAGGGTTAATGAGACTCTCCTACACACTTATATTAATACACAGCCACCTTACATTTTTATCTTCATCATCCAAATGCGAGTTCTTACTCAAATACCGGAGGCCCCGCGAGGTCAAACCCACCCTCGGGTGTTGTTTCGCAGACACCCAACGGTAGTTAAATCGCAAGAACGGTCCAATTGTGGCGTCATACTATCTATGCACCTTGTAGATAACTTCATATCGTAGTTGGATGAATCATCAATTTGATGCAAGTAAAAAATAACGGAAGAGTACAAAAGTGGTGTTGATGGTTTCACTAAGTTTGTTGTTGCAAATACAGAAAATTCAAAAATAAGATGTCCATGTAATGAATGTTGAAATTGTTATATAAAAAATCTTGATGATGTGACATTATATTTATATTAACACAGCATCATGGCCATATATACAATTTTAAATATGTTGAAATTATCATGAATGGTTATAATATGAATGAGGAATTTTATCATGCATGTGAAATGCTTGGAGATTTTATCGAGGAAAATAGTAATTTTGAGAATATGGATGAAGAATGAAATAGAACAACAAAAGTTTTTCAAAGGATGCTTCACAGTGCTTCTGAACCACTTTTTCCAAAGGGAGTTGATATGTGCACACCCTGCATTTATGTGTGCACGCCCAATATTTGTTATTGGAATTTAATGCCCGTTATGTTTGAAATGTACTATAATTTAGTTTGATTAAAAAAACTTTATATCTTTAACATGATCATTTCAATATTATTTTATAGGGATATTTTAAAAAATACCAAAAGTTGCAAAAAATATTTTCAAAAATACGTTGCAACCTTAGATGTAACATGAAATGCATCATTTGACCCTAAGGTTTTCAAAGCAATTTTTATGGGATATTCATTGGAAAGAACTGCCTACAGAGTTTATGTGCTTGAACAGAAGAAAATTATGGAAAACACATATGTGACTTTTGATGATGACAAGTGTCTAGTCCTGGAATGCCTTAATGAAAATGAAGCTGAAACTTTGAAGTTTGAAAATCTCAATATTGACAGTGATTCTGAGGATGATGCTGAGATCAACACAAAAAATAAAATGCAGCAAGAAATAACCGATCAAGTGACCCATGAAAATAAAAATTCTAATCAAGAACGAATTTCATCTGAGTTTGATGACACAAACTCAGGTGGGGAAGAAGATGGTGGTTCTCTAAGTCATGCCAATGATGAGAACAAATCTAGTCAACAAGATCATACCAGGAAATGGGATAGACGTCACACCAGAGATGCAATAATTGGTGATCCCAATGCTGGAGTGAAAACTAGAAGTGCTACTGCAACTGAATGTTTACATCCATATTTTCTGTCTCAAATTGAGCCAAAGAAAACTGAAGAGGCCTTGCTTGATCCTGACTATGTAATATCCGGGATATATCGTGTAATTATTTTGCTATAAAATAATTATTATGTGAGTTCAGTATCTATTTTGTGAGTTAATTGTTAAATGTTATCTGTACTTGGATATTCAAAAATAATATTAATTGAGTATTTTAATTTTTATCTGTCCAAAATAAAACATAGATAATTGTCATATCTTCCTAATTATTTTTATGTTGATTTATGGATTTATAAGGATCATATGAAATTTATAAAATCTTTTTTCGAGTATTTAAAATCTATTTTATAAAAACGGGAACCAACCGACATCAACCGTTGTTACGTTTCGGGAACCCGAAACTCTTCCGAGAACTCCTTCCTAACCTAATTGTAATATTCCGAGCATATTCCATGTTTCGACTTTTTCGATCCGGCGTACGGTTTGTCCTGCGCGGGTCCCGGCGCAACATTTTCGATACAATATTCATTTCGGTAAATCAATAAAACCCGTATTTTCGATAAACGAGAGCTTTTTATTAAACTATCACAATTATCACTTCGTAATACGTGTAACCAGGCGCTGAGACCAAGACCGCAGTACACATTGTACTGATTTGGATAATTATCCCGAAAACCGATACCGTTTGGATCAGTTTTTACAAATAAACGTACCGTTTTATATCCGGAATGATCCAACGGGATACTAATATTCCGTAAATATAAATAGCCTTTTTCAGTATTTTATTTTGTATCAAAATCATTTGCAGATAGTTAATTCTATAATTTTCAGAGAAAAACCCTAATTACATAAACTGTTCTAAGAATCAAACAGCAAAACGAAGGCGTTACCGATCTCTGTTTTCAAAGCTTGAGTAACCAAAACGAAGGATTTGAAGTGTTCTATCAGATTCTGAGCTTTGTTTCACTGCAGAATCAAACGTTTATTTTCTAGAAATTTATTTATTTTCGAATTAAATTTATTAAAAATATTAATTTTTGTTCGGATGATTGTTTGTATGATTTGATGATTGCATGTTGTAGAGCTTGTTTTCCTGATGATTTTGATATATTATACGTCTGATTTGGAGTTCAATAACATGTTCAAATTTGAGTTTGATTTTCGAATTTTAAAATTAGGGTTTATAACCCGTATGAATGTTCTTAATTGAAATTTGGGGGTTTCTTATTCTGAAATAGATTGATTTTGTGGTATAGTGTATTGTATTCTCTGTGAAATTTGCAATCTAGTCGTACAAGTTTCATGAATCAACGAGGTCTGTAGAGAAGGGAGTTGTGTTTTGAAGTTTACGTCGAACCCGCCGGAAACCGGCGAGTTTCTTGATCAAATTCCGGCCAAGTCTGGGGTTATTGATGAATTTTGATTGCAGATATAGGTTCCTGGTGTTGTGTAGTTTAATTCTAGAGGTGATGGTGGTGGGAGGATGCCGGAGATTTAATTATTAAAAATGATTTAAAAATTCCGAAAAATAGTTTCGAGCTTTAAAATATTATTCTAAATTATTTCCAAAGCTCGATAATTAGTATAAAATTGTTTCGGAGCCAGAATTAGCCTACCGAACCCTGTTTATTAACCCGAAATTGATCTCACGACCCGTTTTAATTCCGAAAAATGTTTTAAAAATCATTTTAAATATCAGAAAGCCTATTTATGACCCAAGACTTCTTTATAAATAATATATCATTGATTACGTGATGTATTATGTGCTATATGTGACTTGTTGATTGACTATCAGTCTATATATTCGGTGTTTACTTGATTATTGCATAACTTTCAATCCGTTAATCGGATTTGGGTAAACCGAAGGGTAGATAGAAGTATGTGTTGAATAGAACTCTATGAGTCGATTATTGATAGATGTTTATGATATGTGAGCAGAAGAGGCAAGGCGTAGGAAAGGGAAACAGGTAGTTGAGGAGTAAGACGATTGTGATTGGAAGCGAGTGCAGTGTAGTAAGCTAATACCAGGCAAGTGTTCTGAACTTTCTCGAGATATTGTAGTACTTGATAGTCTTGTTGATATTGCAAGTGCTTTGAAGCATTGTACCCTAAACCTTGATTCCAGTTATTGATCTTGAGCCGTAACCTGATTCTTTCTAGACCATTGATTGTTGTATACCCAAACACGAACCTCAAGTATACGATCCTACTCCACAAATACATACAAACTAAATATTAAACACTGAACCAGATTGCTTACACATTCAAATCTTTGTATTTTATGTTTTGAAAGACCAAATCCTTGAAACCCTGAAATATTGATTCCTTTGTTATCCAATTCTTTCATTACCCAGCATCCAAGCTTTGAAATTACCTTATTGATCCTTACAAGGATTGAAACCCTTTCATTGTTAAACACTCATTATTGTTAATGATTCTGGTTATTGATTATTATTGCTTATTCTGTTATTATGTTAGAATTGGATTATTTTTATAAAATTGTGGACCAGATTCGTGGTCAGACCATATAATGGTCAAGTTAGGCCAATGTGTGCCTTGGATCCAGTAGTTAGAGCAGTGTTGTGTGCTTTGCTCGGGGTTAGTGCGTGACTGATCAGCAGCCTAACCTTGATTTTTAACCTGAAAATATAATATCCAATTCTAAATCATAATCTATTGTTCACTTGATATCATAAACATGTTCACTTGATGATCATTATTCTTAATTTTGTCATTATGACTTGCTGAGCTAGTTAGCTCATTTGTGCGATATTGTTTCTGTTCTTTTCCAGTTAAGAAGGAACCAGTTGGTACCGCGGATCCCCAGTCCAGCGCGAGAGCTAGGGGTTCAGGTTGATCGAACTAAGCTAGTAGGTTTCTTTTGAGATAATTTAAGTCTGTAAAAGTTTGTAATAATGTTTAATACTCAGTTTTGAGTTTGGAATAGTTGGGATTTGAACGTTAGGTAATATAAGTAGATGTGTGGCTTGTGTGCATACTTTAACCTGTTGCGATCCGTGGTAGTTGGTAAATAGGGTCACTGCATATTATTGTTATCTTTATTATTGCTATAAGCAGGTTATAAATAAGGCGTGTGTGTGTGTGGACCCCAAACTTCTGACCCGGGTTTGGAGGGCGTCACAGGTTTGGTATCAGAGCTATAGGTTATAAGTCACTGACACAAGCCTAGGTTGACGGGAATGGGTAGAGGGTTAGGATTAGAAGTAAGGAATAGAAAGATAGAACGTCAAGAGGTTGAGTGCTTCGGTATATCAGGTATTAGTGTAATTCGCATTATGGTTCGAGATTCTGATATTGCGATATGATTTCAGATAGCAGCGATGGCCGACTCTTTTATTCCCGTATCAGCTGATCACTCAGAGCCTTCAGTTGGAGTGTCGTCTTCGGATCCACGTCCTGTTGTTCCACCAGTGTTGGCTATACTACCTCCACCTGTGTTGCAGCCCGTACCATTGCAGGCTATTCTACCTCTAGGCATGAGGCCACCTATCAGAGGACCCCCACCTGTTGATTCAGGCTTTACTAGTCATTCAGTTACAGGAGTACCTTTTCAGCTCTCTTCTTATCATGTTCCATATCATCAGTTTGAGGCTTTCCTTATGGAGCTGTGATTCCTATAGGGTCAGATCCAGGAGTTATTGCATATCATGCGTACCAGAGAGATGGGGAGTGGTGAGAGGCAACTAAGGGAGAGGCTCCAGGCGTTTCGTAGAGCAGCTGCTGTGAGGATTGCTGAGGCTACACATGAGGACATCACCCCTGATTTCCTAGTGGAGTGGGCTAAGTGGGTTCTAGAGGAGCTTGAGGAAATAGGAGGTCCAGATTTGCCATGAGCCAGAGATTCAGAGATGGAGATTCTGAGCAGTGTTGTTATGGTTATTTAGTATGTACAATAGTGTGTAGTGTGTATCAGTAGACTTTTGAGTTGTATTTATAGACTAGCTATGATGACTAGTGAATAGGTTGTTGTACCCTTTTGCTTTTACTTCCGAAGCGTCTTTACGCTTGTACTACCTAAAACTTTTGATCTTTGTATATCAGTACCTTTTTCCTTTCTAGCACTGTCATTTATTTTATTGCACCTGTTTTACCTTACCTTATCTATTGCACCAGTTATACCCATGTGATACCATGTACCCTGTTTTCCATAACTGTTTATATATTCTGTAAAGAAGCATGCAATTTACTTAGTTACAACTGTTTTCAAAAAGAGATATTTCTGTTTTGCAAAACTGTTCTTTTATGCAAAAGATTGATTCAAAAGCTAAATAAGTTGATTGACTCTTTACAGAAAATGCTTCCCAGAAGAAATACCCGCACCAACACCCGGAATGAAGAAACCAACAACAACAACAACCAAAATGATACAAATCCAAATATGAACCCAGGACCCATAGACCCAGCAATAGCCCAGATTCTTCAAATCTTGGCCCAACAAACAGTTCACTTGGCACAACAACAACAAAGACAAACCAATCCCCAGGTAACTTTTAAAACTTTTCAAGCAGTAAACCTACCAGAATTCAAGGGTTCCTTAGAGCCAATTGAAGCAAATGTTTGGTTAAAGGAAATAGAGAAGGCATTTGCCTTAGTGAAAGTAAAGGAGGAATAGAAGGTTGAGTTTGCAAGTTACTATCTGAAGAATGAAGCCACCTATTGGTGGGAGATGGTGAAGACATTGGAAGGTACAAATGTTATTACTTGGGAAAAATTTAAGGAATTGTTTTTAGAAAAGTATTTTCCTCAGTTTGTTCAAGATCAGATGGAGCTGAAGTTTTTAGAATTAAAGCAAGGGAACATTTCGGTAACAGATTATGAGGGTAAGTTTGAGGAATTGTCAAGGTATGTATCATCGTTTGTGGATACTGACAGGAAGAAGGCTAAAAGATTCCAGCAAGGTTTGAAACCCTGGATCAGAGGGAAGGTAGCCATTTTTGAATTGTATACCTATGCAGGAGTAGTACAAAAGGCTATGATCGCAGAGACAGAGAGTGAGATGTTCTAGAAGGAGAAAAAAAGCAAGAAAAAGAAAGTTGAGGGAAGTGAGGGTCAGTCACAACCAGGGAAGTTTCCAAATTTTAAGAAGGGCAAGTTTCAGCCAGGGAGAAATTTTAATTTCAGGAAACAGAATACAGGGGATGGAGGCCAGAGCAACCGTCCAGTTAATACAAATCAGCCAAATCAGTTGAGACTAACTTTTCCAGATTGTCAAGTATGTGGAAAGAAGCATGGAGGAGTTTGTAATAAGTTGAATGTGGTATGTTTCAAATGCAACCAGAAAGGGCACTATTCGAGGGAGTGCCGAAATCAGCCAGCAAGAGAACCAGCAAGTAAGGATCAGCCTATCCGAAATCCAGCAGTAAAGGTTCTAGCCATTGGATTTACGTGCTTTAAATGTGGAAAGCCAGGACATATGGCCAGGGATTGCAAAACATCAGCCCCAGTCAGCAATGTATTAAGGATTATGGGATCTACCCCAGCAGTGAATGAGACTCCAAGGGCTAGAGTTTTTGACATGTCGGTGAAGGATGCGATCCAAGATACGGATGTCGTGGCAGGTACGCTTAATGTGAATTCTTTATGTGCCAAAGTGTTAATAGATTCGGGAGCAACTCGATCGTTTATTTCACAAGATTTTGTTAGTAAGTTAAATTGTCCAGTTGAGTGTTTAAATGAAATAATGACTGTGGAATTAGCAAATCAAGAACGTGTATCTGTTAATCAAGTTTGTGGGAATTGTGAGGTTGAGATTTCTGGTAATAAGTTTTGTGTAGATTTGATACCATTTAAGTTAGGAGAATTTGACGTTATATAGGGATGGATTGGTTATCTAGGCACGATGGGATAGATTGTCGAAATAAGAAAGTAATGGTGAAAACGCCAGACGAAAGGATAGTAACGTTCAAGGGTCAAAAACAAGTAAAGAAGTTTTTAACGATGATTCAAGCCAAGAAGTTACTACGACAAGGATGTGAGCATTTCATGGCATATGTGGTTGACAGAAGTCAAGAACCAACAAAACTTGAAGATATTCCAGTTGTGAATGAATTTCCACACGTATTTCCCGACGAGTTACCAGGACTTCCTCCAGATAGAGAAATTGAATTTGCGATCGACTTAGCACCTGGAACAGAACCAGTATCCAAGGCCCCGTACAGAATGGCGCCTGTTGAGATGAAAGAGCTAGCGAAGCAATTGCAGGAGTTGTTAGAGAAAAGAGTAATCAGACCTAGTGTATCCCCGTGGGGAGCCCCGGTATTATTTGTCAAGAAGAAAGATGGAAGCATGAGACTGTGTATCGACTATAGGGAGCTCAACAAGCTGACAATCAAGAACAAGTATCCGTTACCCAGAATTGACGATCTGTTCGACCAGTTGAAGGGAGCCAAGTATTTCTCCAAAATTGATTTAAAATCAGGATATCATCAACTAAAGATCAAGCCAGAAGATATACCAAAGACAGCTTTCAGAACAAGGTATGGACATTACGAGTTTTTACTAATGTATTTTGGGTTGACCAATGCCTCGGCAGCGTTTATGGACCTGATGAACAGAATTTTCAAGGAGTATTTGGATAAGTTTGTTATTGTGTTTATAGACGATATTTTAATCTATTCAAAGACGGAAGAGGATCATGCGGAACATGTGAGAACGACTTTGGAGATTTTAAGGAAAAAGAAGTTATATGCTAAATTCTCGAAGTGTGAGTTTTGGCTATAGGAAGTTCAGTTCCTAGGGCACATAGTTAGTAATGAAGGGATCAAAGTGAACCCGGCAAAGATCGAGGCAATTACGAATTGGGAGAGACCGAAAACACCCACTGAGGTAAGAAGTTTCTTAGGATTGGCGGGATATTATCGTCGATTTGTTCAAAATTTCTCGAGGATTGCCACACCATTGACAAAGCTTACACGAAAGAATGAAAAGTTCATATGGAATGACAAGTGCGAAGAAAGTTTTCAGGAGTTGAAGCGGAGATTAATCACGGCACATGTTTTATCACTTCCAGACGATCAAGGGAATTTCGTAATTTATAGCGATGCTTCTCACAAAGGACTAGGATGTGTTTTAAAGCAACACGAAAAGGTGATTGCGTATACGTCAAGGCAATTGAAACCACACGAACAGAAGTATCCTACTCATGATTTGGAGCTAGCAGCCATAGTTTTCGCTTTGAAGATTTGGAGACATTATTTGTATGGAGAAAAGTGCGAGATTTTCACGGATCACAAAAGCTTAAAGTACATATTCACACAGAAGGAACTTAATATGAGACAAAAGAGATGGTTAGAGTTGATCAAAGACTATGATTGCTCGATTAATTATCATCCCGGTAAAGCGAATGTGGTAGCAGACGCATTGAGTCGGAAGGAAAGGTTAAATGTGTTATCAGTACCTGAAGATATATTTAAGGAATTTCATAAATTGGAATTGGAGATTAAAGTTTGCAAGCCTGAGGAAGCGAAAGTATACAATATGACTTTCCAATCGGAATTATTTGAGAAAATAAAGAAATGTCAGGAAGATGTAATGGATCAAGATATAAATCGCTTGGTAGAGGAAGAGTTATGCACGCAGAAAGATGACCAATGTATTCTGAGGTTTTCATCTAGAATTTGGATTCCACCAGTGACGGAGCTGAAAAATGAAATTTTATAGGAGGCACATAATTCAAGGTATTCCATCCATCCAGGGAGTACCAAAATGTATAGAGATTTAAAGAAGAATTATTGGTGGCCAGACATGAAGAGGGAAATTGCGGATTGGATTAGCAAATGTTATACCTGTCAGAGAGTTAAAGCAGAGCATCAGAGACCAAGTGGATTGTTACAGCCATTGGAGATTCCAGAGTGGAAATGGGAACATATTGCCATGGATTTCATAGTTGAATTACCAAGGACAAGGGCTAATCATGATGCCATTTGGGTTATAGTGGATAGACTTACCAAGTCAGCTCATTTTATGCCTATAAATGAAAGATTTTCGCTCGACAAGTTGGTCCATATGTACTTGAAGGAAATTGTAGTCCGTCATGGAGTACCTGTGTCTATTGTATCTGATCGAGATCCAAGGTTTAATTCAAGATTTTGGAAGAGTTTTCAAGAATGTTTGGGAACAAGACTGAATATGAGTACGGCCTATCACCCCCAGACGGATGGCCAAAGTGAAAGAACGATCCAGACAATCGAGGACATGTTACGTGTTTGTGCTATTGATTTCAAAGGAAGTTGGGACGAACATTTACCTCTGGTAGAGTTTGCTTACAACAACAGTTATCATGCCAGCATTGGAATGCCACCCTATGAAGCCCTTTATGGACGCAAATGTAGATCTCCAATATATTGGGACGAAGTACGAGAATGCAAGATACTTGGACCTGAACTGGTACAGCAGACAAAGGAAATTGTTGAAATTATCCAGAAGAGATTGATAGCCGCACAAGATCATCAGCGGAAATATGCAGATCAGTCAAAGAAAGACAAGGAATTTGAAGAAGAAAGCTTGGTATTACTGAAAGTATCACCGTGGAAAGGACTAATGAGGTTTGGAAAGAAAGGAAAGCTGAGTCCAAGATATGTCGGACCTTTTGAGATCCTAAAGCGCGTTGGCAAAGTAGCTTACGAGTTGGCGTTACCACCGCACATGGAGCACATTCACAATGTTTTTCACGTATCGATGCTCAAGAAATATAATCCAGACTCCAGGCATGTAATAGAATATGAGCCAATAGAGCTTCAGGCAGATTTGTCATATATAGAGAGTCTGATAGAGATTCTAGAGGAGAGGGAGAAAGTATTGAGAAATAAAGTGGTAAAGTTAGTAAGAGTATTGTGGAGAAACCCAAAGGTTGATGAGTCAACCTGGGAGTTAGAAAGTGATATGAGAGAAAAGTACCCTCATTTATTTTCTTAGGAGATTCTGAGGACAGAATCCTTTTAGGGGGGGAGGATGTAATATCCGGGATATATCGTGTAATTATTTTGCTATTAAATAATTATTATGTGAGTTCAGTATCTATTCTGTGAGTTAATTGTTAAATGTTATCTGTACTTGGATATTCAAAAATAATATTAATTGAGTATTTTAATTTTTATATGTCCAAAATAAAACATAGATAATTGTCATATCTTCCTAATTATTTTTATGTTGATTTATGGATTTATAAGGATCATATGAAATTTATAAAATCTTTTTCCGAGTATTTAAAATCTATTTTATAAAAACGGGAACCAACCGACGTCAACCGTTGTTACGTTTTTGGAACCAGAAACTCTTCCGAGAACTCCTTCCTAACCTAATTGTAATATTCCGAGCATATTCCATGTTTCGACTTTTTCGATCCGGCGTACGGTTTGTCCTGCGCGGGTCCCGGCGCAACATTTTCGATACAATATTCGTTTCGGTAAATCAATAAAACCCGTATTTTCGATAAACGGGAGCTTTTTATTAAACTATCACAATTATCACTTCGTAATACGTGTAACCAGGCGCTGAGACCAAGACCGCAGTACAAATTGTACTGATTTGGATAATTATCCCGAAAACCGATACCATTTGGATCAGTTTTTACAAATAAACGTACCGTTTTATATCCGGAATGATCCAACGGGATACTAATATTCCGTAAATATAAATATCCTTTTTCCGTATTTTATTTCGTATCAAAATCATTTGCAGATATTTAATTCTATAATTTTCAGAGAAAAACCCTAATTACATAAACTGTTCTAAGAATCAAACAGCAAAACGAAGGCGTTACCGATCTCTGTTT
Source organism: Apium graveolens (assembly GCF_009905375.1). Taxonomy (NCBI): domain Eukaryota; kingdom Viridiplantae; phylum Streptophyta; class Magnoliopsida; order Apiales; family Apiaceae; genus Apium; species Apium graveolens. The sequence continues at coordinate 69,863,983 of NC_133651.1, read as the reverse complement.
TCAAAGCTTGAGTAACCAAAATGAAGGATTTGAAGTGTTCTATCAGATTCTGAGCTTTGTTTCACTGCAGAATCAAAGGTTTATTTTCTAGAAATTTATTTATTTTCGAATTAAATTTATTAAAAATATGAATTTTTGTTCGGATGATTGTTTGTATGATTTGATGATTGCATGTTGTAGAGCTTGTTTTTCTGATGATTTTGATATATTATACGTCTGATTTGGAGTTCAATAACATGTTCAAATTTGAGTTTGATTTTCGAATTTTAAAATTAGGGTTTATAACCCGTATGAATATTCTTAATTGAAATTTAGGGGTTTCTTATTCTGAAATAGATTGATGTTGTAGTATAGTGTATTGTATTCTCTGTGAAATTTGCAATCTAGTCGTACAAGTTTCATGAATCAACGAGGTCTGTAGAGAAGGGAGTTGTGTTTTGAAGTTTACGTCGAACCCGCCGGAAACCGGCGAGTTTCTTGATCAAATTACGGCCAAGTCTGGGGTTATTGATGAATTTTGATTGCAGATATAGGTTCCTGGTGTTGTGTAGTTTAATTCTGGAGGTGATGATGGTGGGAGGATGCCGGAGGTGAGTTCTCCGGCCACCCCCGATTTTCTGGCGACTGAAACTGCAAAATTACAGTTTAGTCCCTGTATTTTTGAAGATGGTGAAGTTTAGTCCCTGTAGTTTGCAAAGTTTTCAAAAATAGGATTCCTTTTTATAAAATGTTTAAAAATCATATTTCCTATTTATTTTTATTATAAAAATTCATTTTTAATTTCTGAAAATTCTGAAAATTATTATTTTAATTCCGAAAATTATTTTTAATTCAAAAATAAATCTAAATTAATTAGTTAATTAATTTCAGTTAATTTTTAATTAATTAATTGGTCAATTAATTCGAAAATTAATTGATTAATTGATTTAATTAAATATTAATTAAATTTAATCAATTATTTAATTAGATTTAATTATTTAAAAATGATTTAAAAATTCCGAAAAATAGTTTCGAGATTTAAAATATTATTCTAATTTATTTCCAAAGCTCGATAATTAGTATAAAATTGTTTCGGAGCCAGAACTGGCCTACCGAACCCTGTTTATTAACCCGAAATTGATCCAACGACCCGTTTTAATTCCGAAAAATGTTTTAAAAATCATTTTAAATATCAGAAAGCCTATTTATGACCGGAGACTTCTTTATAAATAATATATCATTGATTACGTGATGTATTATGTGCTATATGTGACTTGTTGATTGACTATCAGCCTATATATTCGGTGTTTACTTGATTATTGCATAACTTTCAATCCGTTAATCGGATTTGGGTAAAACGAAGGGTAGATAGAAGTATGTGTTGAATAGAACTCTATGAGTCGATTATTGATAGATGTTTATGATATGTGAGCAGAAGAGGCAAGGCGTAGGAAAGGGAAACAGGTTGTTGAGGAGTAAGACGATTGTGATTGGAAGCGAGTGCAGTGCACTAAGCTAATACCAGGCAAGTGTTCTGAACTTTCTCGAGATATTGTAGTACTTGATAGTCTTGTTGATATTGCAAGTGCTTTGAAGCACTGTACCCTAAACCTTGATTCCAGTTATTGATCTTGAGCCGTAACCTGATTCTTTCTAGACCATTGATTGTTGTATACCCAAACACGAACCTCAAGTATACGATCCTACTCCATAAATACATACAAACTAAATATTAAACACTGAACCAGATTGCTTACACATTCAAATCTTTGTATTTTATGCTTTGAAAGACCAAATCCTTGAAACCCTGAAACATTGATTCCTTTGTTATCCAATTCTTTCATTACCCAGCATCCAAGCTTTGAAATTACCTTATTGATCCTTACAAGGATTGAAACCCTTTCATTGTTAAACACTCATTGTTGTTAATGATTCTGGTTATTGATTATTATTGCTTATTCTGTTATTATGTTAGAATTGGATTGTTTTTATAAAATTGTGGACCAAATTCGTGGTCAGACCATATAATGGTCAAGTTAGGCCAATGTGTGCCTTGGATCCAGTAGTTAGAGCAGTGCTATGTGCTTTGCTCAGGGTTAGTGCGTGACTGATCAGCAGCCTAACCTTGGTTTTTAACCTGAAAATATAATATCCAATTCTAAATCATAATCCATTGTTCACTTGATATCATAAACATGTTCACTTGATGATCATTATTCTCAGTTTTGTCATTGTGACTTGCTGAGCTAGTTACCTCATTTGTGCGATATTGTTTCTGTTCTTTTCCAGTTAAGAAGGAAACAGTTGGTACCGCGGATCCCCAGTCCAGCGCGAGAGCTAGGGGTTCAGATTGATCGAGCTAAGCTAGTAGGTTTCTTTTGGGATAATTTAAGTCTGTAAAAGTTTGTAATAATGTTTAATACTCAGTTTTGAGTTTGGAATAGTTGGGATTTGAACGGTATGTAATATAAGTAGATGTGTGGCTTGTGTGCATACTTTAACCTGTTGCGATCCGTGGTAGTTGGTAAATAGGGTCACTGCATATTATTTTTATCTTTATTATTGCTATAAGCAGGTTATAAATAAGGCGTGTGTGTGTGTGGACTTCAAAACTTCTGACCCGGGTTTGGATGGAGTCATAGACTAGATAACTTCCGTGCAGGAAGAATTAGATTAGTTTGAGAGAAGTAAAGTTTGATAATTATTTCCTGCACCAAGAAATAGAAGCATTATTGGAATAAAATGGGTATATAGGAACAAGATGGATTAAAATAGAATTGTGACAAGGAACAAAGCAAGACTGGTTTTAAAGGCTACTCATAAGAAAAAATGAATTGACTATGATGAAGCTTTTGTTCCAGTTGCAAGACATGAAGCAATAAGAATCTTCCTTGCATTTGCTGCACACTAAAATTTTAAGGTGTATCAAATGGATGTGAAAAGTGAATTCCTCAATGGTGAATTGGAAGAGGAAGTCTATGTGCAACAACCACTTGGCTTTAAAGATCCAGAATTTCCAGACTTTGTTTATAAATTATTAAAGGCTCTCTATGGATTGAAGCAAGCACCTAGAGCATGGTATGACACACTATGGAATTCTTGATCAAATATGGATTTTCCATAGGAATTATTGATAAGACTATATTCTACAAGAAGCATGGTGATGACATTATCCTAGTTCAAATCTATGTGGATGATATCATTTTTGGTTCTACTAATAAAAAGTTATGTCAAAGATTTTCAAGACTCATGTAGAGTGAATATGAGATGAGCATGATGGGAGAGCTCAGTTACTTCCTTGGCCTTCAAGTCAGTCAAAGAAGTGATGGTATCTTCATCAGTCCAACCAAATATGTTAAAGATTTATTGAAGAAGTTTGGAATGGTTGACTGCTCACCTGCATCTACACCAATGTCTACAGCTACCAAGTTGGATGAAGATAAAAAAAAAGTGTAGAAATATCTGGCTATAGAGGAATGATTGGATCTTTGCTCTAACTAACTGCCAGTAAACCCGACATCATGTTTGCAACATGTCTGTGTTCTAGATTTCAATCAAATCCCAAAGAATTACATTTGATGGCATTAAAGAGAATTTTGAGATATTGAAGGGAACAAAAAACTTGGGATTCTGGTATCCTAAGTGTAATAACCCCAAATTTTTGGAATTTTTGTATTCCTTATGAATAATAACTTCTTGTTGATTGTGCTGATTAAGGAAATTATCATGCCAAACTATATAGGAGTCTTTTACGGATATTCTGAGATCATATTAGTAATCCATAATATATATGACTGTATGTAAAGATCGTCAGTATTCGAATTCGAACACTTTGATTTTTCCCGAAAATCCACCAGATACCGAAAGAATTATGTATAAGGTAATATGATTAAAAGGATTTCAATTCAAGGATTATAAGAGGGGATCAATAAAGGAATATAAAATATTAAGAAAGATTTAGGAAAGCCCAAGTAATAAGATCCCAGATATGATCCCTCAAACGAACAACGAGAACGGGAGTTAAGCGAACGGTAAAATAAATAAGCGACCAAGGATCAAGCTTATGCAAATATAAAAGAAATTAACCAAACAATTAATTACTAATCTAGACAATTAGAGAAAGATGATGTCATCAAGCCATAGGAAGTTGACAAGTGGCAAGTGACACAAGATTGATGAGTTAAGCATGATTAACAAGATATTTAGCTTGGTTGAATTGTGGTCAAGTATTTTGACCATGATTAAAGCCAAGGTTAAAAGTAACAAAGACTTTAATCACCACATATTCATCAAAACATAAATCAAAATCACTTTTTTCCGATTCTCATCTTCTTCCTCTCGGCTTCTTCAAGAAATACAAGGAAGAAAAATCCAAACTCAAGCTCCACTTCTTGATCAATTGCAAGGTATTTATCTAAGCTTCCTTATGTTTAGATATATACTTCCTATAAGTTTTAACCTTAGATTCCTTACCAATCTTTTTCAAGAAATCATCAAAAGTGATGATGAATTGTGTTTTTCAAAAACTTGTTTTCTTGATCTTGTTTTCTTGGATGGTTTAAGCTATAGTAAGGCTACACAAGGATCATACCAAGCTTAATAGCCACTCTTACACTCCAAGGAAGGTATAATATTTAAAACCCTAGCTTTGACTTATAGTTTTAATGAGTTTTATGGACACATTATTGATGAGAAAGCATGATCCATGTTTGTTAGTTGGTTTTGATTAATTTGTAATGGTTATTGTCAAAGGATATATGTTAATGGTTGAATGAGTTCATAATCTTGGAATTTTTTGACTGAGTTAGTATGGATTAAGTGAAATATTGATGTGTTGGTGATTGTTGATGATTTGGTGTGGATTTAGTGTAGTAAAATTTTGGGAAATCACGTAAACATAGCCGTCGTAATGCCCATTTACCTATAAACTATTTGTGCTTAACATTCGGAACATAAAACTCACTGACCAAACTGCACCTTTTCCATGTTTGTCTAGATCATGTTGTTAGGAATATGTGTATTAATTTGATGATAAGTTAAACAAAACACTTAAGTAGGAATCTAGTGTTTGTAGCTTTAACGGATAAGACCATTCTGGCTATCCGTTGATGAAGTAGCTTTACTTAGAAATAAGTTTAGTATTGTAGCACATTTCATTTTCTGTATTCAAGTTATAATTCTTAGATGTTGTGGGAAATTATAAGTCATGTTGACTACTAGTGGATATGCAAATAGGAGGGCTAACTGTAAATATTTCATGCCTTGTAATTTTGTATAAGTGAAGTAGTATCAACTGATAAGCTAAAAGCCTTCAACAGATGAGAAACAAATTTTAAAGTTTCAACGGATGTCTCTAAAGCTTCAACGGATAACATCCATCAACGGATGAGTGCATCAACGGATAAAGCTTCAACTGCTAATGCATCAACGGATAAAGCCATCAACGGATGAAAGCTTCAACGGATACTAAGTTCAATAGCAGTTGACAGTGAAAATTCATAAGCTGACAGAGGCACATGGGTTGACAGAGACAATTGGAATGTGGCAGCCTCTTGGAGAAATCAAGAAAATGCAGCATTTCCATTCTGGTGCAAACAAGGAAGTGTTCAAAGATTCACAAATTAACCTAGATTGCATTGGATAGAGAAATGAAGAAGAAACATGTGAAGAATCTTTTTAATTGTACTTTTGTCTTCACTTGTAAACTTGGTGATATATAAACCAAGTTGCAGCTAGTAATTAGATGGTGAATTTTCCAGGGCTGTTTAGAAAAACATTGAGAGAAAATCATCTAGTTTGTACTAGGATGCAGCTGTGATCAATTCTTTTAATCACATATTTTCTGAAATAACACATCTCTGGTGGAACAACAAATCCACCAGAAAAGTTTTTAAGTCTTTTGTGTTCTTTACATTTGTGTTTGAATATATATCTGTCTGCACCTGCTCAAAACAATTCACACACACTTGTTCATCAAAACACATAGCCTTTGAAATTGCTCAAAACTTGAAAAAGTTTTGAGATTTACATTCCACCCCCTTCTGTAAATCTCATTGTTAGTTCCTTGGGAATAACAATTGGTATCAGAGCAAGCTCTTAACTTACAAAGAGTTTAAAGATCTATTCTACTAACATCATGAGTAAGAAGGATATTGGTGTAAAGATTCCAATCCTGGAAAGAGATAATTATCATCACTGGAAAGTGAAGATGCATCTACATCTTCTCTCTCAAGATGAAAGCTACATCAACTATATTGAAAATGGTCCTCACATCCCTCACAAGGTGGCCACAGCTGCAACTGCCACAGTTGCTATTGGACAGTCTATTCCCAAGCCAAAAGCAGAATGGACTGATAAAGATATTGAAGAGGTTCACAAGGACAAGAAAGCCATGAACATTCTGTTTAATGGTCTAGACCAAGATATGTTTGATAATGTCATTAACAGCCAAACTGCTAAGGAAATTTGGGATACGATGCAACTTATCTGTGAAGGTACTGAACAAGTTAGAGAAAACAAAATGCAGCTTCTCATTCAACAATATGAATACTTTCACTTTGAAGAAGGAGAATCACTGAATGATAACTTCAATAGATTTCAGAAACTGTTGAATGGATTGAAGCTGTATGGCAGAGTATACCAAGTCAAGGACTCCAACTTAAAATTTCTGAGGTCTCTACCGAAGGAATGGAAGCCTAAGACTGTTTTACTAAGGAATTCTCAAGATTATAAGGACTTCACACTTGAAAGATTATATGGAATTTTGAAGACCTATGAACCTGAGATGGAGCAAGATGAGCTATTGGAAAAGGGAAAAAGAAAAGGTGGATCAGTTGCACTTGTAGCCGACAATGAGAAGACTGAAGTCAGGAATGAAGAAAAGACAATCCCCAAGTCTCAAAATTAGCACAAGCAAATCAGAATCAAGTAAGGGAAAGGAGCAAGTAGCTGAGGTTGAAGATAATTCCAGTCAAGATGACTCTGATGATGTTGATGAACATCTGGCTTTTCTGTCAAGGAGGTTTGCAAAGATGAAATTCAAGAAAAATGTTAAATTCACTAAGTCAAACAAGAACATGGTGGACAAATCTAAGTTCAAATGTTATAACTGTGGCATAAGTGGACACTTTGCAAATGAGTGCAGAAAGCCAACCTCTGATAAGAAGAAATTTGAGCAGGTGGATTATAAAAAGAAATATTTCAATTTGCTCAAACAAAAGGAAAGAGCTTTTCTGACTCAGGATGACTGGGCAGCAGATGGAGTCAATGAAGATGATGATATGAAATATGTCAACCTAGCCTTGATGGCTAATTCTGATGAAAATGAAACTAGTTCATCAAGCAACCAGGTAATTACTACTGACCTCTCTCAGCTTTCTAAGATTTAATGCAATGAAGCTATAAATGATATGTCCAATGAATTATGTCATTTGTGTGTTTCTCTTAAATCACTAGCTAAAGAAAACACAAGAATTAAAGAGAATAATTTGTTCTTAAGTTATAGGAATGTTGTGTTAGAGGGTAAGGTAATTGAACTTGAAAAGATTAAAATCAAATGCTTAACTGTTGAGAGTGAACTAGAAGAATCTGTTAAGAAAGTAGAAATTCTTTCTAAACAATTAGAACGTGAACAAGATGTAATCAAGGCCTGGAAAACATCTAGGGATGTTAGTGCTCAGATTGTCAAGGTTCAGGGAATTATATCACTCTGTGAGAATTCCTAGAAGAAAGACAAAAAGAAAGTAGAATTAATTGATGGATTATCAACGGATATGGAATCAATGGATAATGAAAGTTATCTGTTGAAGAAGAAAAGGAGCATCCGTTGAAGACTCATCAATTAAAACAGGAAAGTGATTCTAAAAAGAACAATTTAAAAAATCTCAAAAAGAAGTTTGGTTCAACTTCCAAGAACTTTGTCAAAGAAGAAGCTAGCACATCCAAAGATGCCCGTAAGGTGAATATAGGACACATGACTTTAGATCAGTTGAAAAATAGGCTTAAGATGGTTGAGGATAAAAAGGAAACTAAAAGAAAATCAAATAGAAATGGGAAGGTAGGGATTAACAAACACAACAATTACACACCTGATAAATATGCTCCTAGAAAAAGTTGTGTGCATTGCAAAAGTGTTAATCATCTATCTGCTAACTACAGGTCAGTTAAGAATGCTCTCATGCCTTTAACTCTTTCCATGCCTAACATGTCTACGTCACCTCTGTGTGCTATGCCTGTTATGTCTCAACAGAATCCTCATGCACATTTTGCAAACATGCCATATGTTAATAATCCTTATTTTGCTGCATTCAGTATGCCTCAAATGCCATACAACATGCCTATGTGGAATAATATGTTTGCACAATCTATGCCTTATCAAATTCAACCAAATGTGCTAAATGATTCTGTGACTAACCCTACACTTCAACCAACAACATCTGAGACCAAGGTTGACCCAAAGTTACCTAAGTCAAAAGATGCAGGAGGTATGAAGTCTAGGAAAAAGACTAACAAGGCTGGACCCAAGGAAACTTGGGTACCAAAATCAACTTGATTGATTTTGTTGTGTGCAGGGAAAAAGAAAGAATCTATGGTACTTGGACAGTGGTTGTTCAAGGCACATGACAGGAGATTTCACCCTGCTCACAGAGTTAAAGGAGAGATGGCCCTAGCATAATCTTTGGAGATGACAACAAAGGGTTCACTATGGGATATGGCTTGATTTCAAAAGAAAATGTCATCATTGATGAAGTTGCATTAGTTGATGGTCTCAAACACAATCTATTGAGCATCAGTCAACTATGTGACAGAGGGAATACTGTTTCCTTCAATTCTGAAGCATGTGTTGTCACAAGTAAGAAGGATAACAAAGTGGTTCTAACTGGAGTTAGAAAAGGGAATGTGTACTTGGCTGACTTCAACTCTATAGATGCAGAATTAATTACTTGTCTTCTCAGCAAAATAAGTCCAGATAAAAGTTGGCTATGGCACAACAAGCTGTCTCATTTGAATTTCAAAACAATGAATGATCTAGTCAAAAAGGACCTAGTTAGAGGAATGCCTCTAGTGGAATTCTCAAGGGATGGACTGTGTGATGCTTGTCAGAAAGGAAAGCAAAAGAGAGCATCATTCAGCAAGAAGCTTGAATCAGCAATTGATGAACCATTACAACTGCTACCCATGGATCTTTTTGGACCAGTCAATGTATTGTCAATTTCAAGAAAAAGATATTGCCTAGTGATTGTAGATGATTTCTCAAAGTTTTCATGGACCTTCTTCCTTGGATCAAAGGATGAAGCTAGTGAAATCATCATCAATCATATCAAGCAAGTCAACAATAACCCAGATTTCAAGGTAAGGAATATCAGGAGTGACAATGGAACTGAGTTCAGGAATTCTACCATGAGGTTGTTCTGTGAAGAAAATGGGATCATGCATGAGTTCTCAGCTCCAAGGACTCCACAACAGAATGGTGTGGTGGAAAGGAAGAACAGATCACTAATTGAAGCTGTAAGAACAATGCTTGAAGAGTAAAAACTCCCAACATACTTTTGGGTTGAGGCTGTTAACTGTGCATGTTACACTCAGAATATTTCTCTAATCAGTCAGGCAAAAGGCATGACTCCCTATCAATTGTTCAAGAGAAGAAAACCAACTTTAAACTTTCTTCATGTCTTTGGTTGCAAATGCTACATTCTAAGGAATCAACCTGATCACAAAGGGAAGTTTGATGCAAAGGCTGATGAAGGAATATTTGTTGGTTATTCTGCTGGAAAATCATATAGGGTCTACAATCTAAGAACCAACATTATCATGGAATCTGTGCATGTTATGTTTGATGATAAAAAGATTGATGGATTAACAGATGAGGGACATCATGAAGGACTCAAATTTGATAACATTGAGATATATTGTGATGATAGTGAAGATGAGAATGATGGAGAAGGCACCTCGAAACGAATTCAAAATTTGCCTTTGGATAATGCACAAAATGCTGCATCAGTTGAAAGTCATAATTCAGCATCCGTTGAAAGACAAAGTGCATCATCCATTGAAGTACGTAATGAAACATCCATTGATCATAGTCTATCAACGGATAATCAATTTACTTCATCAGTTAATAAAACTCCCAGTTCCTTTCAAAGGATCAGTAACTCAGGGGGAGTTTCAACCAATCAACACTCTATCTCACATCATGACAATACTGAGGCAACCTCATCTAGAGCTAATCTACCACCTCAAAGGAAATGGACCAAGAATCACCCTTTTGAATTGATCATTGGTGATGCTACATCTAAAGTGCAAACTAGAAGGGCTACTCAAGATGAATGTCTATATAGTAGTTTTCTATATAGGAGGAACCTAAGAGAGTGGAAGAAGCTCTATTGGATCCAGATTGGATTTTAGCAATGCAAGAGGAGCTAAACTAATTTGAGAGGAACAAGGTATGGAAGCTGGTGCCCAAGCCAAAGAACAAGAGCTCTATTGATACAAAATGGGTATTCAGAAACAAGATGGATGAAAATGGCATTGTCATAAGGAATAAAGCCAGATTGGTCGCCAAGGGCTACTCTCAACAAGAAGGAATAGATTTTAATGAGACATTTGCTCCAGTTGCAGGACTTGAAGCCATCAGAATCTTTCTAGCCTATGCAGCCCATGCCAATTTCAAAGTCTATCAAATGGATGTCAAGAGTGCATTTCTGAATGGAGAATTGGAGGAAGAAGTTAATGTAAGCCAACCTCCAGGATTTGAAGATCCAAATTTTCCAGACTATGTGTATTATCTGTTGAAAGCACTCTATGGACTAAAGCAAGCACCTAGAGCCTGGTATGAGACTTTGTCAACATTTCTTCTAGATAATCACTTCACAAGAGGTACTGTTGACAAAACTCTTTTCTTTAGAAATGTTAATGGCTCTACAATACTTGTTCAAATCTATGTAGATGATATTATATTTGGTTCTACAGATGATAAGCTTTGTAAAAAGTTTGTTAAGTTAATGCAAAGTAAATATGAAATGAGCATGATGGGAGAATAACTTATTTTCTTGGTTTACAAGTTAAACAAGTTAGTGGTGGAATTTTCATTAGTCAAACTAAATATATTTATGATCTTTTAAAGAAGTTTGACTTAATGGATTGTTCATCTGCAAAAACTCCCATGGCCACTGCCACCAAGCTTGAATTAAACAAGGCTGAAAAGTCTGTGGATATTACAAGTTATAGAGGCATGGTTGGCTCACTTCTATATTTAACTACTAGTAGACCTGACATAATATTTTCTACATGTCTCTGTGCTAGATTTCAAGCTGACCCTAAAAAATCTCACTTAGGGCTATTAAAAGAATTTTCAGATATCTCAAAGGGACTCCAAATCTAGGAATTTGGTATCCTAGAGAGTTTGGTTTTGATCTAATTGGCTACTCAGATACAGATTATGCAGGTTGTAAAATAGACAGGAAAAGTACAACTGGCACCTGTCAATTTCTAGGGAATAAGCTTGTGTCATGGTTCAGCAAGAAGCAAAATTCTGTTTCTACATCAACAGCTAAAGCTGAGTACATTGTTGTTGGTAGTTGTTGTGCACAGATACTGTGGATGAGGAATCAACTATTTGACTATGAGATAACTGTTGACAAAATTCCAATATTGTGTGATAACACAAGTGTCATTGCCATTACTGAAAATCCAGTGCAGCACTCAAGAACCAAGCACATTGACATCAAGTACCACTTTATAAGGGAACATGTGATGAATGGTACAGTGGAACTTCATTTTGTTCTAAGTGAAAAGCAGATTGCAGACATATTTACCAAGCCACTTGATGAATCAACATTCATAAGATTAGTAAGTGAGCTAGGTATACTTAATTATTCATAAATTCATGTCCTTATTATAATCTGTTTTGAAGCCTGAAATGAATTTGCTGCAAGAACAAAGTTGGGTTTTAGTAAAGATTATTCTGTCAATGGATATTCCCTATCCGTTGAAAGCCAAAACTGTTCTATCAACGGATGTTCATTATCCGTTGAAAGACAAATACATTTCTGGTAATTTTATCCTTCAACGGATAAAACTGTGTTAATCTTCAACGGATAACTATTTACCTCATCCGTCGAAGTGTCACATCAGTTATTTTAAGTAAGTCACAACCGTTGATTCTTTTACTTAACCGTTAATACATATATATATACAAAGTTGTATGTATTTGTATTAAAGGCAATTTTTAGAATTCATACAGTTTTCTTTATTCTCAAACGACTGTAATTTACTTAAAAGTTTTATTTAATCATTCTCCTTACGTTTTAATTCGAGAAAGTATAAAAGCCTTTTAAATTCTTATTTCCACTTTACGCTTTCTTGCAATTTTTCAAAAGATTTTACTCTCTTTCTCTCCCAAAACTCTCAACTTTTCTCTGCAACCTCTACTCACTACAATGGCACCAGTAGTAAAGATAATGTCCCAGTCTGGATTTGTCTATGAGAAGAACAATCTTGTAGCTTTGGTGGAAAAGAATGAAGCCCACTCAGATTATCACAACATGATGGACTTCATCAAAAATTGCAAACTAAGCTATGCAATGCTGGAAGCCCCAACTATTTACTGTGAGGTAATTGAGGAGATTTGGACAACTACAGAGTTCAATCCCACAGATATGACCATCACTTTCTCTCTCAAAGGTAAAGATTACTGTATTAACTGTAATGATATACAGTCTTGTTTCAAACTACCTGAGAACAATGCCATGACACCACACAATGATAATGATGTATCTAGCATGTTAGATTTCATAGGCTATTCTTTTGATTCTGCTAGTTTAGGGAGTATTATAAGAAAAGACCTTACGAAAGAATGGAGTTTTCTTGGTGATGCCTTTATCAAGGTTTTCTCTGGGAAAATTAGTAATTTTGATGCAACAACTTCATCTCTAGTTAATATGCTCTATATGCTAGTTTCTGATAGGTATTTTAATTTTAGCAACTATATCATGCTAGAATTAGGTACCAGGTTAGGTAACAAAGCTAATAGACCCCATAACATCTACTATGCTAGATTCTTTATGTTATTGGCTAACCATGTTGCTGAAGGATTGGTCATAACCAATGAGAGTAATAAACTCAAGTGCTGGGCACAAGAGAAAAGGGTTCTTGCAGACCTTTTGAGAATTAACCTCAACAATCAGGTGCCATTGGTATATTTGCCAATAATGAATGCACCTCAGGTAAGTGAGATAAATACTTCTTCAACTACTACTACTTCCAACCTCATTATTTCTTTTCCTTCAAGTGTGGCCATGGAATCTGTGTCTTTATCCCCACAGATTCCTACCAAAGCCACCAAACCTAAACTTTCAAGAACAAAATCAAAGAAAGCCACCTCTGTTGTTTCTCAAAAGACAACAGTTGTAACAACTACCATAAACCCTGAGGGGAGTGAACAGGGTGTGAGTGGTGAGGGTAGGGGTGAACATCAAGAAACCCCCCAGGATAAGGTAGGAGAGGTGAGTGGTACCCCAGCTAGCCAAGCCACAGTCTCTCAGAAGACTGTGGTGGTTGAAAAGGATTTAAACTCATCCCTAATTGCATCCTCCCAAAAGGGTGCAACTATTGAAAATAGTCCCCAACCAGGGACACAGAACAAAAGAGGGAGAGACACTGAAGCCACACACTCACCTGTAAAAGCCTTTACAAGAAGAAAGAGGGTTAAAACCTTAGTTTCCACACAGGGTGCACACACTGCACAGATACACCCACCAGTATCTATGCCTTCTCAAATTCAGCTTGATGTGACTCCAACAAATGTGGAGTCACAGCCCCATTCTCTCAAAATTGACACACATCAATCACCAAATTCTCCATCACCATCTCTGGATGTGGACATGATATTCACATCAATTCCTGATTCTCCCTCTTTACAACTCAGGGAGGAGCCCCACTCAAATACTGGTGATCATCATCTCTTAGATGATTTTGTTGGATCATCATCCAATTCTTTCAGATTTTATTGAAGAATCTGTGTCCCTTAAACTAAAATCAGTCCACACAGATTCAACAATCATGTCACTTTCAATTTTTACTTCTTTTCCTTCTTCAACGGATATTTCTCATCCGTCGATAAGTGGTTGTTATTCGACGGATAAGCTTAACAGCAATTATCCGTTGATATCATCAGTTCCTACTTCAACGGATACTTCCTATCCGTTGATAGTCTCTACACAAATAACTGAATCAATTCCAAGTGTAAAAGACATGGCTACTGTACAATCACTTCTAGGATTGACGGAAGGGAGTGAAAATTTGAGTGAGATGCTGGGTTGCTCCCAGGAAAAAGGAGAGCTTGAGAGTCTAAATAAACATGCTATTTCTTTCAGCATGGCAAAAGAAAGTGAGAGGAGTGCCACCTTAGTAGGTGAGGGTGAGGGTGTGAGGTGTGTGAGCCGGGGGGAGCCCCTGATGCAAGAATATAGAGAAATTAAGAGAAAAGTAGGTACAAAAGGTATAAGGGTGGATCCAGCCATTGCTAATGAGTCAATGATTGTGAATGATGCTGAAAAGGAAAGACAATTTCAGCAACATTACAAAGCTGTAATTGATAACATTTCCTTAGATGCTGACACTTTTACTCATCCTGTGTCAGCCTATCAACTGTTGGCTGCTCAGGACAATGTGGAGGCAGAACAGACTTTGAACCTAGTACACACTTCAGAATCTCTACAAAGGGATAAAGTTGCTGTCAATAGGATGCCTTCTCAAGATGGTGAGCCATCTAAAGAATTTGGAGTAAATTCTAATGATGATGACTCTGTCTCATTTGATGGAAGCATGAACTTAGGGGGGGATGAAGGCCCTAGTTCAATTCCAGATTTACCTGAATGGGCCTTGACTAAGGAATCTACACCATGGCATTTCAATGTCTCCTTGGTCAAACAAGTTATGGCTATTCAAAAGGCCCTTCAGGAAACTTCAGATGCTGGTACCAAGGCTATTCTTCAAGCCCACCTAGATTCTCTACATCTCATGAAGCTACATCAACTAAGACAGAAGCTGAGTGTGGATGAACTCAAGAAGGATATAGCTGACTTGAAGTCCTACAATTCTGAGAAGCTGGACTCAGTCATGCCCTATGGTACCATGCAGGACTTGTTACTGAGATTGAGAAGAGAATCAGATACTGAAAAGAGGCTGGCCAAGTTGGAAGACAGAGTTCAAGTCATTGAAAATTCTGTTGTCACAATTCTTCAAAATCAACAGTCTCAAACAAGTCTACTTATGCAGCTGGTGAAAGCACAAGGCTTGACCCCTCTCCTTGATGATAACAAAAAGGGGGAGAATAAAGGGGAAGGGGAAGGAGAGCCATCTACAAACATTCAAATATCCAAAGTGCTAGTTCATGCCATCACTACTTCTCCAACACTTCAAATCAAAGGAAAGCTTGATGGAATTGATCTAATCCAGCTAGCAGTAGCTGAGATGCAGGTGAAAGAGCAAAGGAGGAGAATTGATGAAAGGATACAACAAGTGTTTGGCTCTACAACAACAAAATCTTTATCTGTGAAACATAGCACAAAGGTTGAGCCAATCACTATGGAATACAAGCCAGTAAGGAGGAATAAGGTTGGAGAAACTTCCTTCAAGAACTTCAAGCCTGTGGTACTCAAGCCCAACACTAGAATTGACAAGGAATCTACAAAGAATCCCCTTAACTTTGCTCAATTAAAAGAAGTGGACTTTCCTCTTCCAAAGCCTGATGAAGACAAAGTTTTGGGTGGCAGCATCATAAATCATAAAGAGAACAATGATGTAGTGGAAAGAATGAATATGGCTATCATTTATAGAGAGGGAAAGAGTATCTGTGTGGTGCAAGGACATCCCAAATTCTCAAAAGTCAAGAGTGAAGAGACCAAAAGGCTGAAGGAGGAAGCTGAAAAGCTAAGGGCTGACAAAAGAGCACAAGCAAAGCTTGAAAAATAGCTAAAGTCAAGTCAAATTGAAGAGAAGAAAGAAATTGAAGACAAGGGTGAAGATGAAGGTATGAGGAACATGTTTAGTGAGGATGTGGAAGAAAGAAGTTAGGAAAGAAAGGAATGGCAGAAAGGGAACAGAAGGAAGGCCAATACAAAAAGGAAGATTGTAGATAACACTGAGGAAATCCAATCAAAATCCAAACCACTACCTTCTATTCCTGAACCCATTGTGCCTGATCCCTATATAAATATCCATGGTGAAACAATCATTCCTAAGGAGGAACCCATTGATTGGGACACCATCAAATTACCCACCTTCTTAACTACTTCTCCACCACCAAAGAAACAGAAAAGAAAAACCAAATCAACACCTCCCCTAACCTCAAGAAAATTCACTCAGAACCCTAAGCCTAAGCCACAAGCCTCAAAGGATGATTATGTTCACATTTGTGACATAAAGGAACAGATAGACATTGAACTCTACCTGGATGAGCTGGAGGAAGTAAGGGGAATAGATGCCTACAGACAGCTACCAGAAAGATTAGTGTTCAAGTACAAAGGAAACGGGGAAAGGACTTGGCCCCTTTACAGAATTCTGAATGAAGAATATTCTACCTTGGTTAGAGTCTACTCAGCTATCAAAAGGGATTCTGGCTTTACCAGGACTGCCAAAACTGAGATTCTCAACAAGATTGCCAGCATAAGGAAAACTTGGTGGGAGCCCAATTCCTTGCCTAGAACATTACTCATCCCTGAGCATGGAATTACAATTCATAAATCACCTCATTGGCTGATGGAGTTCAGAGACAATAAAGGAGTCAGAAGATTTTTTAGACTTGAAGACCAGCTTAAAATTGTCAGTAATGAAACTCTCAAGGACATGCAATCTAAGTTGGACATCAGTGAAGAAGATGAAGCTGAATTCTACAGACAACTCCAACTTCAAGTAGAGGAAAATGACAGGAGGCTAGGGAAGAAAACAAGGGATCAAAGGAAAAGAAAATAATCTGCTCAGCCTAAAGGAGCATCCTTGAAAACAATGTAATTCTTCAATTATGTCTCAGTACATACACTTTTGTAGCACTTCTGAATTTCTACTTGATTTCACTTCATATATTTGTTAAGTGTTTTCTTATCATCAAGTAAAACCCAAATTTATGCCTACAATTCTAGTAGACATAAATAGGGGGAGATTGTTAGGAATATGTGTATTAGTTTGATGATAAGTTAAACAAAACACTTAAGTAGGAATCTAGTGTTTGTAGCCTCAACGGATAAGACCATTCTGGCTATCCATTGATGGAGTAGTTTTACTTAGAAATAAGTTTAGTATTGTAGCACATTTCAGTTTCTGTATTCAAGTTATAATTCTTAGATGTTGTGAGAAATTATAAGTCATGTTGACTACTAGTGGATATGCAAATAGGAGGGCTAACTGTAAATATTTCATGCCTTGTAATTTTGTATAAGTGAAGTAGTATCAACTGATAAGCTAAAAGCCTTCAACGGATGAGAAACAAAGCTTCAACGGATGTCTCTAAAGCTTCAATGGATAACATCCGTCAACGAATGAGTGCATCAACGGATAAAGCCATCAACGGATGAAAGCTTCAACGGATGCTAAGTTCAATAGCAGTTGACAGTGACAATTCATAAGCTGACAGAGGCACATGGGTTGACAGATACAATTGGAATGTGGCAGCCTCTTGGAGGAATACAAAAATGCAGCATTTCCATTCTGGTGCAAACAAGGAAGTATTCAAAGATTCACAAATCAACCTAGATTGCATTGGATAGAGAAATGAAGAAGAAACATGTGAAGAATCTTTTTAATTGTACTTTTGTCTTCACTTGTAAACTTGGTGATATATAAACCAAGTTGCAGCTAGTAATTAGATAGTGAATTTTCCAGGGCTGTTTAGAAAAACATTGAGAGAAAATCATCTAGTTTGTACTAGGATGCAACTGTGATCAATTCTTTGAATCACAGATTTTCTGAAATAACACATCTCTGGTGGAACAACAAATCCACCAGAAAAGTTTTTTTAGTCTTTTGTATTCTTTACATTTGTGTTTGAATATATATCTGTCTGCACCTGCTCAAAGCAATTCACACACACTTGTTCATCAAAACACATAGCCTTTGAAACTGCTCAAAACTTGAAAAAGTTTTGAGATTTACATTCAACCCCCCTTCTATAAATCTCATTGTTAGTTCCTTGGGAATAACACATGTCATAATATTCGCTTTGATTTGTGGTTCGCTTAGATCCGATTTACGGTTTAGGAGAAAAGACCTTTTTAAGTAACGTTGTTTCCTGAACAAACCCTTACCCCTCACATAACTTTGAGTCGCCTTAAAATCACTACGCCATGAGTGGGCTATTGTAATTCCTAAATGGTGTTACAATAGGCCCCAAAAGCGTTACAATAGGTCTATTGTAACACTAGGGGGCGTTACGTATACGAGCATTACAATAGACACCCTAATATAACACTTCACTGATCTATTGTAACAGAGAGTAAAATGTTATAATAGGCGCATACTGTAACACTAATAGGCCCAAATGTAACATAAAATGAGTGATACATTAGCTTGATCAAGATTTCATAAGTGGGACCCATTGGTAGGTCCCCGTGGCACCCACATGCGGGGCCTTTGGGGGTCCCACCTTTGGGTCCCACGTTGCCTATTGTAACACCAGTTTTTTTAGTTAGGCAACACTAGAATATGTGTATTGTAATAGTCTTTTTATCTATTGTAACATTAGTAACACATGTTATGTAACATTATATGTAAAAAAATATTACACTAGAACAAGTCAATATAACAGTTATTTTTAACATTATTGAAATATAAGGTTTGTTTTGAGAACAATCCATAATCAACAAAAACTTCAAAGTTGCATACATAAGAGTCTCAGCTCTACAAACCAAATAACTAGATAACAATAAATTCTCCAAACAATCCCCAACGCCAACGACAACCAAAGTACTACAATTAGTCTAATCCCAACGCTAACAACAATGGAAAAATAATTTAACTATGTCTATGGTTTGTGTTGAGAAATCCAACAAACAATTTGTGTTGAGATGTCATGTCTATGGTTTGAGAGAAAATATCTCTCGATAGATAAAAGGTGACCATGTTAGCATAAAATTCAGTTATCTCACTCAAAAGTAATGTAATTTACTATCATAACTAAATTTCAGTTGTCCTTCCAAAATAATTTAACTCTGCTCAAAAAGTTTATTCCACCCAGAACTCTCTAGATATCAGAATTTAAAGGATTTCACCTGTCCTTTCCATAGAACATCACATGAGATGGGCTTGCATTGACTATGTATTAGGAAAAACAAATGTGAAGAAATATCATTAACCTGGAAAAATCCAGAGATTCCAGCCTCATAGAGTAAACTAAATGCCCTAACTCGAAATGTTTCTAATGAAGCTAGCTCCATTTGTAGCTTTGGTAGAGGTCCATGAACTTTGGGAATGGCAAGTACATCAATATCCTAGCAAGCATGAAAAAAAAAACATTTACGCACGTTAAAAAGTGCATCAACTGCATGTTAAAAAAGTGCATCAATTGCTGTATAGTATACACTGGAACAGGAATGGTTCTGAAATCTCATGCGCTTTATTGATCATTTTAATTTGTCACGGTGTTAACAGAAGATATAATCTTACTATCCCACAGCATGGCATAGAGTACCAGGTCTGGAGTTATGAAGCTCTTCATTCAATAGAATCAGTTACCACATAATTAGTTACCTCATTCAACAAGTTCATTTATCAATCCTAGAAAATCTCCTCCCCCATAAACTGGTACCGATGTGCTGTTTCAAGACAGAAGCTAGATTATTGTCTTACAGGAAATAGGTTCGAAGAGACATTAGTCTACATGCCATATGCTACATTCTTGGATTCGCATATGCCTGAGTCCTTGACATGGTTCAGCAAGTAAATCAAGTCTTTAAGACAACAAAAATTACACATTTTTTCTGGTATAGGCTATATGCATCCAAAGAGGGGAAATATTAAAAAAGATCAAAGTGTTAATGTTGCATCTAGAGAATCTGAAAATAAAGTCAAAACTATGGGCATTTGATTGTAGAAGACCTTATTCAGGAAAGGTTATTGAAAAACCAAAATATATGACATAAGCCAAATATTAAAAGTAGATAGTGCATTTGTATTCGTAGAACCAAAAATTACTACATACCATCAAATTTTTAGCATATAAGATGAGTAACTTTGACTGCAACCAACGGATTTGAAAATTTTCTCCCATCAAACTAACAATTGTTTGGAAAGAAAAATAAAAGTAACAGATACATACCACGGGTTAATTTATATACCAAGTGCCAGACAATTTACAATTTAGTCATAATAGTAGCTCCAGACCATAATGTCATCTCGATCTTGGCGCTGGTGGCACTAGGAATTCCTTTTAAATCCCTAACAGGTCTATACATAACCTGAAATGGATAAAAACAAGTTATAAAACAAACAAAAACAAGTTATCGTGCAATACCAAGCTCTAGTGCTTTATATTTATGGTCACATAACTAGTCAGCTATTTGAACAAAAGAAAAATAAAGATATATATCTAAACTTCAACTTATCTACTCAAGATAAAAGAGTGCTCAACATAACATCATAATCAGCATTTAGAAGCTACAAACAGTTTGAGTTGATCAGACATATTTACTGATATAAATCACATACATTAATAAAAGCTAGTTAAACTCAAAAAAGACCAGAATAATAGGGGATGAGATGATAATAGAATGTGCAATCACACTAAACCAATTTGGAGGTGAATCTGATTCTTGAGAATAATACATTATATCTAAAGGAAAACCAGAACATGTATAAGTACTAATGTTAAAGAGAATAAAGCAGATCCAATGGTCAAATACAACCATTATATTGTCTTGAATCCTTCCAAAAACTTAAAGATCTAATTGCAATAAACCTAATTACATTTCACATGATAATGGGCCCGTGGCTTTAATAAATAATAGTCAGCCGGCCTGAAGGGTCCCTCCAGCCCACTAAGTCTACTACTAGTCACAAACCACCTAAACTACTACTGCAAAATAGAGTGATCAGTTATAGAAATCAGCAGCTTGTAGGTAGTAGTAGCCTTCATTAGTTTATATTTTAAAAAAAGCTACAAATACACACAAAAACACACACATGTTAGCAGACTGAAAGAAAGAAAGAAATACATCACAGCTCCGATCAAATACAACAAACAAAATAGATTACTAAAACAAACTATATAACTTTATGGTGCAGTGACAAAAAAAGTTAAGGAAAAAACAGATGATTAAATTTGTTTATACAAATGCTGAGCGTCGAAATCAAGTGTGTACAAAAAAAGTTTTACAAAATTAAAAACTCACTTCATTCTTTATTTTACTAGTTATGTCGACAGCCTTGACGGAAGCAATACGCAAGACTCTATATGCATTGTAATCCACAAGAAATAGAAACCGAAAATACATGACATAGAAATGTTGATAGTAATAGAAACCGAATATAGGACATTGTATTTGCTCCAACGCATCTAATTAAAACAAGAAATAGCCTCAAAATATATCGAAATGAGTTCTTCTTAATCACACTTTTGTTGTCCAATTGTACTTGGACAATCATTTAGCAATCACAATATACAAACAGAAACAATATCGAGGAGCAATGAGGAAGAACTGTAGCATACATTCAGTTTATCCGTATTTACAAGTCTTCATAATAAATCAAAAAAAAATACTAAACAATATACATGGAAACATATAGATACAAAACATGTAACATATGTTAGCTAAATTAATTGAAATGATATGAATAACCTATGGAAAGGACCAATTTGAGTTTGAATTGCAGAAGTCCATGACTTGGAGGTGTGATTCAAATGAAGTAATACAAGTCTGCTCAATAGTTAAAACCACAACCAAACCCTTAATATTGTCATGTCATCGCCCAAACGCCATCATTTCTCTAAGAAACCCTAATCGATTAAAAATTCACAAAAAAATATATGTTAATCAAAGAAAATATGCCTTTATGTTTAAATCGGAGCAGAGAAGTAAAAATTTACCACTAAATCCGAGAAAAAGAACTAAAGCCCCAATTTGAAGCTCTCAAATCCTGCAATGTCATTTAAATTGAAAATTTAGTAACTATCTTTAAAATACATCAACAAACATGTGTGTATATTTACAAATCTTCAGTTTCATCCATAAACATGTATTTATATTCATCGAATCTTTAATTTTATTTTTTATTCATCCTCTAGAGAGAAATGAGAGAGTAGATGGGGAGAGTGTTTGTCCGAGGAGAGAGTATTGTCTGAGTGAGTTTTGTCTGTCCAATAATTCATTTAGGGGAAATTGTCGCCTTTTAATTCACCTAGTAACTTGTGTATTATTTTATAATTTATTTTATATTTTTTAATTTTAATTAATAAAATATTATTTATTAAATACAGAATAAATAAAATAACTTTTGTATGTAAGTACAATTTATTTTTATAAATTTTATTATGTTATATATTAAATTTTTCATTCACTAATAAACTAAAATATAATTTTAATACTAATTATTGATAATATTTTCACTTAAATATTTTAAAATTTAAAAATGTATCTAACGTAACACCAGGTGTTGGTGTTACATGTCGTGCAACACCGCCATTTCTATGTAACACTAGCTTTATAGCTGTTGTAACACTAATTGAGAGATGTTATAATAGGACACAAATTTATTAGCTAATGTAACACTACTTGTAACACTTGCATTACAGTAGTCCACTCATGGTATAGTGAATGTTTAATGGTTAATTTTATAGAAATAGTGGAGCCGAAGGTACGCGAGTGACTAAGGTATATCTTTAAGCGTAAAAGAGAACATTAGGGTCTAAATGGAGAAAGTCTAGTTTCTTAAGCGACCGTGGATTAGTTTCGGCTTATATGTTGTTTATAGGTTACCAGACTCACACCAGACCTATTTCCACCCCAGATCGCTCAGGCAAGTTTTTTACCCGTATAACTGTTGTTGTGATGTTATGCATTATCTTGAGATAAGTGCATGATTGTTATTAGCAAATCTCGCGATATATTGAAGCATGTTGATATGTGTGTGTGTGTGTGCATTCCTGTTTAGAGATCTTGATATTTCATTGTCAATTCAATTACTTATAAAATGTATAATACATATGCTAGAGATAAGCAATAGTTGCGTATACCCTTAGTACATGGGAGCCAAAATTGAAGATTTTTCCAAACGCCGTAAGGCGAGGTTTCCGAGTATTTGTTATATAGTTTTCTATAACTATTAATCGAATAAGGTATATTTGATAGTTTTGAATAATAATCAAACTTTATTTTTTATTATTCAAATAAAGATCTTACTTTCGTATAAGTATATATCTTTTGTTATTTATTATTCGTTTCAAGTATTAGTTTTTAAACTTTTACTTCATTTATTTTTATAAAAACTATTCTTTAGAGAAATAATATTAAATTATAATATTCATATTTTTCTAATATATCGGAACTGATATATTTCATTAAATCATCCTTACCCCAAACATTTTGAAAAATGTTTGCAAATCTTTAAAATGATTTTAAAAGTTAGAGCGAATCCCAAAACTCTTTTTTAATTAAAATTTTTCCTTTCGTGGAGGGATTTAAATACACGCTCAAAACCTAAGGGATCCGGCTCCGTGGTGTATTTTTATCACAATGAAGTTGTTGATTAATAATAGAGTCTTCGATTTTTTGCCCAACGTTCGAGAAGTAAGCCCAATCAAAATGCGTCGGCATAGGCGACATGGGCTCAGGGGGAGTCCATCAAAGTGTGAGTGGCTGAGTGGCAGTCCATCAATGCGTAAGAGGCCGGAAGACGGTCCAACATAAGGTCCTAATGCGGCCAGGGTGATGACCAGTGGGGAATTCATCCATCTACATGTAAATAAAGTGACTTGATTGATATCTTTTCCTGATCACCAAGATATCAGGTTTATGCCAAAGTTTCTTCTTTCCAAAATCATTGGGTATTACAACTCTGTTTATATTTTTCATTAAAAAGGTTTTCAAGGAGTGTATAAGATATACATATATATATATGTGTGTGTCTATATATATATCGGGACTTAATGAAGTGTCTCGTAACTTCATTCCCTTTAAATGATATTTCAAATATTGATTCAATATAAGTTTTATCTTGTAGCTTCTTCCATATGATAAACTTTTGAAAACTTATTATACTTTGAACAGTGGTAGTTCAAGTAGTTTTTCTAAAGGGTATAAGTATATTGGAGTAGTTTTTAAGTTCAACTTTTTAAGCTTATATCCAGTAAGTAATTATCTTACACTTGATAAAAAATTTCGTTAAGTTATCGATTCAGATACTTGCATTATTGATTAAGCTATATATTATCTTGTGAGCTGTAATGCTCACTCTTGCTTCATTTTTTCATCACATAAAAACAGTTAGGAAGGATGTCCAGACTCAAGCAAACCCAGCGCAAGATCGTGGGAAGCGTCCCGCATCTATCTGATGATATCTTAGCTGTCATTACTCTAGAGGTAGATCTATCTGTAGTTTAGGGATTCAGCTTTTGGGAATCAAATAATGTATAATTATAACTTGTGTTTGATAATGGCAAAGAACTGTAAATTTATTAAGTAATCATTTTAGGTTTGTAATAACTTTTAAATTATGGATTTCAACGACTTTTACTTATTTCAATTTCATCTCTGAGAATATAACGTGTTGCGGAGTGTGTGTTATTATGGGGACACATCATGCAGTTATTTATTTCAATTTAAGTTAAGTGATATTAATGAAAAAAATACCTTGACAACCCGGATTCCCGTCCCCGGATCTGTGGTGTTATAGAAATAATATCAGAGCTAAACGTTATAAACCTCATAGATGATGCAACAATATAATAATAAATTCACAAAGATAATAAGAACTCTTGCCAAGTTTATAGTCGGGCTACTTAAAGTAGCGTTGACAGTTAAAAACCTTACGGGGACTCTTATAAGTATCATGATAGTAACTTAGCTCACTTAATGTGTAGGAGCACGAGTTCAAGGATCCATAGATGTATGAGTAGGAGCATGATGAGGCATTTCTATGTATTGAGGATCAGGTTAAGCCTGATGAGGATGTTGCTGAAGAGGAGGACCCCTCGGAGGATACTGGGCCCCAATCTTATGAGGAGACTGATGAGGAAGATCCCGTGGAGGACATTGAGCCACTTGCTGAAGTGGATGATGAGGATGACCCCTAGCAGATCCAGATTCCCCACCCCTCGACCCTGCATATAGGCAGTTCTTGTTGGTTTATGGCTTTGTTCAGGACAGACTGAGTTCACGGTTGGCCGTGAGGCCAGGTTAGATGAGGCCAGGAGGGATCTAGAGGCAGAGAGAGCTTAGGGGCATGCACCTATCCCCGAGATGAGAACACTCATACCTCGATCTGCGAGGAGAGAGTTGACCAGGATCGAGATTATGGCTTGCGCGAGGATAAGAAGACTTCATGGAGACAGACATGGCAGGATATCAAGGAGGCGGGCTGATTACATTTTCCATCTTGCGATAGAGAGAGTGTGGGAGTTGACTCGCTCTCGTGATTGATTCAGGATCAGTGATGTAGTGGTCTAGTCATTTAGTTGTTAAAGGCCATAGTTAAGTGCCAATTTTCCAAGATAGTTGACATGTATATAGTTATCCCTTTCTCTGACTCGACAGATAGACTCATGTATTTCACTTTTGGGTAGATGATTGTAGCACTGTTGTACTTTTGACCAGATAGGACTTTGTATTTCTCGCATTATGTATATATTTGTTTCCTTTCAGTTCAGTTCAGTTCCTTGGTGATAAAATCATTGTTTATCTTTATTACTTCTGCATCTCTTGCGATTAAAACTTTAATATTTATGTAGAACTGTGTGATACGTTCTCCATATTATAGCGACTGTGCGTGGTACAATCTTATGTATATGATTCTGACCTAACGTTGAATTTTCCAAAATTTATCAGTATTATGCGTCCAAGAAGAACCCTGAGTTTGAAGACCAGGGGAGCCATAACCAAGATGGTAGAAACTAAGAACACAGTAAAGAGGAAGATGAGGATTATGTTGAACAGGATGAAGCTCAAGTTCTTAGAGCTAAAGAAGAATAGCTTATTTGTAGTAGAGTATGAGGTTAAATTACCGAGTTGTCAAGGTTTGTGTCGGAGTTTGTAAACACCGAAGAGAAGAAATCTAGGAGGTTTCAATAGGGGTTGAATCAGTGGATACAGAATAGGGTGGAAATACTTGAGCTTACGGACTATGCCACTCTGGTGCAAAAGGCGACAATTGCAGAAGCTAGAAGTCAACAGATGCATAAGGAAAGAGAGAAAAAAGGAATAAAAAGAAAGAGCATAAGTGTGGGCGGAGGTTCCACGGGAGGGAACATCCCAAATAGGTTTAACCGAGGA
The DNA here is from genome assembly GCF_009905375.1 of Apium graveolens. Taxonomy (NCBI): domain Eukaryota; kingdom Viridiplantae; phylum Streptophyta; class Magnoliopsida; order Apiales; family Apiaceae; genus Apium; species Apium graveolens. Next base: position 69,837,530 of record NC_133651.1, on the reverse strand, counting down.
GCAGTGTCCCTACCAGGGAAGAGTGTTAGGTTTAGATAACCCGTGAGTGTGAATGTGAGCCATAGCGGTCCGAAATCAGGAGTGTCCTATTCCAACCAATCTTGACCCATATTGCCATCATGTAACACTTGTGGAAGGATGCATTCTGGGGAGTGTAAAGGGAAGACAATAACATGCTTTAAGTGTGGTCGAGAGGGTCATTATTTAAGTAAGTGCACTTCGCCAACCCCCGTTATCAGTCCAACCACCACTTGTTATCAGTGTGGATGCCCGGGTCATTGGAAGAAGGAATTCCTAATGAACAAACTGGAAGATTCAAGAGCGAGCAGGGCTACCTCCAATAAGACACCTACTGCAAGGGCTTTTAACATGACCGTTCAGGATGCTAGAAGTCTTGATATTTCATTGTCAATTCTATTACTTATAAAATGCATAATACTTATGCTAGAGATAAGCAGTAGTTGCGTATACCCTTAGTACAGGGGACCCAAAGTTGAACATTTTTCCAAAAATTGGGAGGCGAGGTTTTCGAGTATTTGTTATATAGTTTTCTGTAACTATTAATCGAATAAGATATATTTGATAGTTTTGAATAACAATCAAACTTTATTTTCGATTATTCAAATAAAGATCTTACTTTCGTATAAATATATCTTTTGTTATTTATTATTCGTTACAAGTATTAGTTTTAAAACTTCTACTTCCTTTATTTTTATAAAAACTATTCTTTAGGGGAATATTTTTTAAATAATAATATTCAGATATTTTCTAATATATCGAAACTGGTTTATTTTATTAAATCATCCTTACTGCAAATATTTTCAAAATGTTTGCAAATATTTAAAATGATTTTAAAAGTTAGAGCGGATCCCAAAACTCGTTTTTAATTTAAATCTTTCCTTTCGTGGAGGGATTTAAATACTCGCTCAAAACCTGAGGGATCCGGCTCCGTGGTGTATTTTTGTCGCAATGAAGTTGTTGATTGATAATATAGTCTTTGTTACGACCGGTATTTGATTACACGTAATTGAGTTGTATTGAAATATTTGATTGTAAATTATTAAAGACTTGCGTGAATATGTGTCAGTTAATTGTTTATGTGACCTAGTATAGCAGAATATTATAAATCGATAAGCGAAGTGTTTTATCTGGAATTTTGTGTGTAAATTTAAAGATATTAGTTGTTGATGATAATTACTTTCCAAAAATATATTTTCTTTTAAAATTATAAAAGTGATCTAATAAAATTTCTAAAATTCCAAGCTATTTTATGGTATAATTCTTGTAATTTATGAAATTATATTTTGACTTATAAAAGTCATTCTTTTAAACTGATATTTAGAAATATGAATAAAAATTTGTGGATTACTAAATTTCCCATGTATGCATTTGATCATCCAAAAGGAGAGAGGGACATATATATCATTTCCAACCCCACTAACATCTTTTCAACTAGCCAAATTACTAGGCTAGCCTTGCATGCATAGTTTGGTTAGTATAGTGGAAGGGTAACCTAGTACTTTCCAACCCCACTACCTAAATTATCACATAAAAAGTCACCAAGTTGTCAAATGAAATCATTCGTGATCACTCTACTCAACCAACTCACTTTCTTTTCTCTCCCTCCCCTCTCTTCTCTCCCTCTCGACCGAACACACACACACCATCCCCTCCATTTTTATTCAATTCCTCAAGATTCCTATGTAATCCAACTCTCTAATCCTTGTCCAACCTATTCATATATGTTTTACATGAAATTTTGAGTGTTTAAGTGTTGCATGTTAGAGATGATTCCAAAACTCGAGTGAAAATGAATTTAAGGTCCAAACCATGAGTTACACCATTTTTGGAGAAGGTTATGGTTGGTTAAGTGATTATAATCCCAACATTTACCTCCTCACCATTTGGCAATGGATTTTTAAGGAGACGAATGGAACCAATTTTAGTTGCCTTGTTTGCATTCAAAAGTTTTAGTATAAAAATCATGTTTTTAAAGCATATATCTTGGTTTAAGCTCTTGCATGTCAATGATCTCTATAGTTTTAGTCTTTCATATTAGCTTAAAACTCTTGAATGCCATGTTTTACTTGATATATAATCATAGAAATGCTTGCATGTTAGTTTTAGAATGTAAATTAAAAGTGTTAGTAGAGCATCTTTCAGTATAAATGAATTCGTGGCTAGGTGCTCAAGTTTGTGAAGTCTTAAGCATGAAATTTAATTTGCATGCAATGAATAATGACTTATTTTTCTAGATTAAGGTATGAAAATATATTTAATGAGTTTATTCAGTTGATAGCATGATTATATGATGAGTTTTATGTTCGGATTTGTGCTTGTATATTCGAATATGGGATTAAGTGTCATGCATGCCTAGTTGTGTTTATATATCATTTGATTATTATGATGTTTTAGTATGGAATGGTCTCATCAGTAGATAATAGGAAGAACAAGAGGTTTAGTAATTTAGTCTTGGTTTTCCTTGTTGTGAAGTGGGCTTAAGTCGAATAGAGCTAGGGAGAAAAGGGTAGCATAGTTCGAGTCTTGAGTTGAGATTTTGTCCAAAGTTTGGAGAGTTTTGAGTGAGCATTTGTGAGGCCCTAGGAGGTCCAAGATTCAGAGTTTTGGGACTTGATATAAGCTTGATTACAGTAGCCATATATTGAGAAACACATTGCATTTTGATAGGTGCATTGGTGTAAAACCGAGAGCAACCCAAAACAGGAACAGTTTTGGAGTTAGTGTGTTTAGGGTCCAATTTCGGTTGGTTTTGGGTAATTAAACCATGGGCCTTGATAGGTGAAGCTATAATGGAGTCTAGGGAAGGTTATTAAGCCATTATAATCGATCTTAAAGTTAAAATTTATGGGTTTTAAGATGGTTAAAAAAGGGATGTTTGCAAATTTGCAACTGCAGAATTGTATCAACTTCATAGGAAGCCATAGGTGAGGCCTTAGTGTCAAACCAATCTTAGGAGTTAGTTTTATGAGTTAGGAGTTAGGAAAATTAAGATTTGAGTGAATGCACAAGACATCGAGGTTCGTTTTTGCCAAGGCACAGAAGGTGGTGCTGAATGGTGCACTCGAGAAGGGTGGGTTTGTGCGAGGTGTTTGTGAGTTCAATTAGGTGAGGCAAAGGTGTGAATTGATAGGTATCAGATAGGTAAAGGTCAGTAGAAGGTAATATGTTAAGGATAATCAAGAAAATTGGATTTATAGTACTTTGCAAAGTCAGGTGACTAAGAATAAGGAATAGGAAGAATCGAGTGATCAAGGGTAGAGTGTCTCGAGATCATTCGATAATCGTATGATAATTTGAACTAAATGTCATTTTTCTATGTGACTACATGTAATTATATGTGATTACGTTCACTAAGTGGTTTTCTGATAGAAATGCATGATAATAAGTGTACTCGTGTAAGTAGTACCTATGTGTGCATTAGAGTCTAGTGGTATATAAGAGTCCTTCGAGTTGTATATAGAACCTTTGGTAATGAGGTTATATTATATGTATAGGTTCAAGAAAAGATAGAGGAAAGACTCTTGCCATCAAAGTCGAGTAGGGGAGCTCAAGGTTTCTTTTTTGTTAATTAAGAACTTTAGGAAAGGCAAGTCTCTCAACCTTTTCATTCGTGGTTTCAATATCATTCTCACAAGGAAATGCTTATACTTATCAATGCTTTTAAATTTTCATATGCAACTATTTTTCCTTAACCTACTGATTATTGATATACTTATTTCAATACTATCTTCCTTAGTCATTGAGCCTTATTCCCTTGACTAGTTCCTACTTTCGAATTATTGATCCTTCATCCATATGACACCACTAGTGAGAAGATAATTCAACTCTGATAAGAATTTTGTAATTCTAATCCTTTGATTTATAATTGTAGTTCTATTTTCTAGAATCCCTTGAAAATTGAACAATTGATGTTGTGTATATATTGTGTACTTGATGATTTCATGAACAAAACACCTTAGTAGATTTTACTTAGTGAAATAATGTAGCACTCGACGGATAAGATTTATAGTCCCGACGGATGACTCATTATAGTCCCGACGGATGATGACTTATTATCCATCGAGTGAGTAGCTTATGTAACAATAAGTCTGTAGCACATTTCTGCATTCACCATTGTATAGATTTTGTAAGTAGTATTCAAGTCATGTTGACTTTAACTAGATATACAGAATAGGTTGATTAATTGTACATAGATGATGTCTTGTAATTCTGCATAAATGAAATGAAGTCAAGTGCCAGTTTGCTACCCGACGAATAACCTTCAATGAAGTCGACGGATGATCAAATAGAGAACCTGACAGATGATCAATTACTCGACGGATGATCATGAACCCGATGGATAAAGAATTCAAATATCTGTTGACAGTGACAACACAATCACATGCGTCGAGTGGATGCAAATGGAATATGGTAGCCTATTCAACTGGGTTTTCGAGAACAAAGAAGCATTACTATTTCCATGCAATTATGAAGATATTCAAAGATGTTGGAATAGAGTAATGAAGTAGCATTGTAATAGACTAGATAGTTTTTGTTTTATTATCTTGTCTTATTACTTTATAATCTTGGTGATATATAAACCAAGTAGTAGCACCTAAGAAACTATCGATCTAAGCACGAAAGCAGAGAAACATTTGTAAGAAGGATTCTTAGCATTTCTCTGTAGTCTTAGAAGTTCAATTGTTGTAAGCAGCTGTGAGCATTTTTGCACACAGGGTTCTCTCGATATATAATATATATCTCTGGTGGAATCATTCAAATCCACCAGAAAGTTTTTAAAGACTCTTGTTTTTAATTACTTGTGTTTTGATTCACTTAAGTTTTTATTCCGCATTGTGCTAATCAATACACTTATATTTATATTTGAGTTAGAACATTTTATTTCAAGAAAAAGTTTCAAGAATTCCATTCAACCCCCCTTCTGTAATTCTTGTCATATTGTTAAGGGACTAACAATTGGTATCAGAGCAAGCTCTTAACTTACAAAGAGTTTAAAGATCAAACAATACAACAAGATGAACAAGAAGGATGTTGGAGTCAAGATCCCTTTTCTGGATAAAGATAATTACCATCATTGGAAGGTAAAGATGCATCTTCATTTGCTTTCTCAAGATGAGGCCTATGTTGACTGCATAGAAAGAGGCCCTCATTTTCCAATGAGAGCAGCAACAGGAAACGAGCCATCAGTTCCCAAGCCAAGGCATGAATGGTCTGATCCTGACATTGAACAAGTCGGGAAGGATAAAAAGACCATGAACATCCTGTTTAATGGAGTTGATGGAGATATGTTTGACAACATTATCAACTGCAAAACTACCAAGGATGTTTGGGATACAATACAAATAATCTATGATGGCACTGAGCAAGTTAGAGAAAACAAGATGCAGCTCTTGATTCAGCAATATGAGCATTTTCACAATGAAGAAAGTGAGTCTCTCACTGACATTTTTAGTAGGTTTCAAAAACTACTAAATGCTCTAAAATTGCGTGGAAGGATCTATCAGACAAAAGACTCCAATTTGAAATTCCTTAGATCTCTTCCAAAGGAATGGAAACCAATGACAGTCTTATTAAGAAACTTACAAGATTATAAGGAGTTTACTTTGGAGAGACTATATGGCATCCTGAAAACCTATGAGCCTGAAATAGAGCAGGATTAAAGGATGGAGAGAGGAAAGAAGAAAGGAGGATCCATTGCACTAGTTGCTGAGTTGGAAAAGGATAAGGAAGTGAAGATGGAATCTGTTGAATCAACTTTAAGGGTTTGTGAGAAAAAGGGCAAGGGGCTTGCAGTAAAAAGTGAAGATTCTTTGAGCCAAGATGACATGGAGGACATTGATAAACACCTGGAATTTCTTTCCAGGAGATTTTCCAAGCTCAAGTTCAAGAAGAACTTTGGAGCAGCCAAGCCAAATAGAAACATGGTGGATAAATCAAAATTCAAATGTTTCAAATGTGGCTTGGAAGGGCATTTTGCCAGTGAGTGTAGGAAGTCAGATTCCAGTAGGAAAAAGTTTGAGCCAGTGGATTATAAGCAAAAATACTTTGAGTTGCTCAAACAAAAGGAAAGGGATTTCATAACACAAGAAAATAATTGGGCAGCAGATGGTCTGGATGAAGATGAAGATGTCAGCTATGTCAACCTAGCCCTAATGGCCAAGTCTGATGAGACAGAAACAAGTTCTTCAAGTAATCGGGTAATTACTACAAACCTTGCACATTTATCTAAAGCTGAGTGTAATGATGCCATAAATGACATGTCTACAGAGTTATATCATTTGTGTGTTACACTTAAGTCTCTTACTAAAGAAAATGCTAAAATCAAAGAAAACAATTTGTTTTTAAGTGATAGAAATAATGTGCTTGAGTCTCAGTTCATTGATTTTGAAAAATTAAGAATTGAGTGTAAAATTGCCAAGGAGGAATTAACTGAGTCCTTGAAGAAAGAGGAAATTCTAAAGAAGCAGCTCGAGCATGAACAAGAGGTGATTAAAGCTTGGAAAACATCCAGGGATGTCCATGCTCAAATCACCAAAGTTCAAGGAATTGAGTCTTTCTGTGATGAAGCCTGGAAAAAGAACAAAGAGAAACTAGAACCTAATTTGGTAGATGGAGTGCTAACATATGTAGACTCGATGGATGATGAGGATCATCCATCGGATAACAAAAAGTGTTATCCGTCGAATGATGAAAATCCTCATCCGTCGGCTGTGGGCAAGCCTATCAGTAAAGCCAAACTTGTTAAGCTGAATGAGAAGTATGGGTCTATTTCCAAGAACTTTGTTTCAGGAGAATCAAGTCAGGTTAAGAAAGGGAAAAAGGCTAATGTTGGTCACATGACTGTCAAACAGTTAAGTGACGGACTTGAAAAGATTGAGGTAAAAATAGAGACTAAAAAGAAAAATAATAGGAATGGCAAAGTAGGAATTAACAAACACAACAACTACACACCTGATAAATATCCTCCTAGAAAAATATGTGTCAAGTGTGGTAGTGTAAATCATTTTTCTGTTAATTGTAAATCTGCCATGCCTACTTCCATGTCTGTGCAACCTCAATTTCCCAACATGAATGCCATGCCTCCCATGCCTATGAATGTTATGTCTGCACAGAATATGAATGCTCAGTTTGCTAACATGCCATTTGCACCTAATCCTTATTATGCTGCATTTTGTATGCCACAAATGCCATTTAGCATGCCATACTGGAATAACATGTTTACTAATAGCATGCCATTCCCTGTTAATAATAATATGCATGATAATTCTGTTGTAATGAATGGTTTCAAAGGTCAAACTCAAATGACCAAGGATGAATCTGATATCCCTAAGTCAAATGAGATAAAGCCTAAGAAATAGAAAAAGAAAGCTAATAAGGCAGGACCCAAGGAAACTTGGGTACCAAAATCAACTTGATTTGATTTTGATGTGTGCAGGGAAACAGAAAGAATCTTTGGTACTTGGATAATGGTTGTTCAAGACACATGACTGGTGATTCTACCCCGCTCACAGAGTTTAAGGAGAGAGTTGGCCCAAGTATTACTTTTGGAGATGACAACAAGGGTTATACTGTGGGATATGGCTTGATTTCAAAGGACAATGTCATCATTGAGGAGGTTGCCTTAGTGGATGGTCTCAAACACAACTTGTTGAGTATCAGCCAGTTTTGTGACAAAGGCAACTCAGTAACCTTCAATTCAGAAGCCTGTGTTGTGACTAATAAAAGAAGCAACAAAGTGGTTCTCACTAGTGTGAGAAAAGGAAATGTGTACCTAGCTGATTACAACTCATCTAATGCGGAATCTATAACTTGTCTTCTCAGTAAAGCAAGTCAGGATGAACGCTGGTTATGGCACAAGAAGCTATCCCATTTAAACTTCAAGACCATGAATGAGCTAGTAAAGAAAGAACTGGTTAGATGCATTCCTCTAGTGGAGTTTTCTAAGGATGGACTGTGTGATGCCTGCCAAAAAGGGAAGCAGATTAAAGCATCATTCAGGAAGAAACTTGATTCAACAATTGAAGAGCCTTAGCAACTGCTTCACATGGATTTGTTTGGAGCAGTCAATGTATTGTCCATCTCAAGGAAAAGATTTTGCCAAGTTATTGTAGATGATTTCTCAAAGTTCTCTTGACATATTTCCTAAAGTCTAAAGATGAGGCTAGTGAAATCATCATCAAACACATAAGGCAAGTCAATAATCATCCTGATATCAAGGTTAGAAGAATCAGGAGTGATAATGGAACTGAGTTCAAGAATTCTGTCATGAGAACATTTTGTGAGGAAAATGGGATTCTGCATGAGTTTTCAGCAGCAAGGACTCCACAACAGAATGAAGTAGTGGAAAGAAAGAACATGTCACTTATTGAAGCTGCAAGGACAATGCTTGAAGAATCTAAGTTACCAACATATTTTTGGGCTAAAGCTGTAAATACTGCATGCTACACTCAGAATATTTCTCTGGTTAATCAAGCAAGATGCATGACTCCCTATCAATTGTTCAAGAACAAGAAGCCAACTCTAAATTTTCTTCATGTCTTTGGCTGTAAATGCTATATTCTGAGAAATCAAACTGATCAAAATGGGAAGTTTGATGCTAAAGCAGATGAAGGAATTTTTATTGGATATGCTGTTGGTAAAGCATATAGAGTCTACAATCTAAGAACCAACATTGTTGTGGAATAAATACATGTTGTGTTTGATGATAAATAGATTGAAGGACTGAAAGATGGAGATTACCATGAGAGCCTCAAATTCGACAATGTGGAGATGGTTAGTGATGACAGTGATGATGAAAGTGATCAAGAAACAGTGTCTAAGGATAATGCAGATAAATCAACTACCAATGAAGCACAAAACTCAACATCTGTCGAGTTGCATAATGCTTCATCCGTCGGGAGGCAATCTGCGTTATCTGTCGGGAGACAACCAGCTTCATCCGTCGGTACTCAAAATTCACCATCCGTGAGTACTCAAAATTCACCATCCGTCGGGTTATCAAAAGGAGCAGGAAGTCAAGATAGATCACCTATAGAAAGTTCCCCTTTCTCAAATCAAAGATCCACAAACTCAGGGGGAGTTTCTAACAATCAAAACTCAATCACACATCAAGACAACAATGAGGTTTCTTCATCTAGAGCTAATCTACCTCAATAAAGGAAATGGACAAAAGATCAGCCCTTTGAGCTTATCATTGGTGATGTTTCTTCTAGAGTTCAAACAAGAAGAGCAACTCAGGAAGAATGTCTATACAACAGCTTTCTTTCCAAGGAAGAACCAAAGAAGGTAGAAGAAGCTTTGTTGGATCCTAATTGGATTTTAGCTATGCAAGAGGAGGTAAACCAATTTGAAAGGAATAATATATGGAAGCTGGTGCCCAAGCCTAAAGGAAAGAATCCAATAGACACCAAATGGGTATTCAGAAACAAGATGGATGAAAATGGCATAGTAGTCGGGAACAAAGCTAGATTGGTTGCTAAGGGCTATTGTCAACAAGAAGGTATAGATTTTGACGAAACATTTGCTCCTGTTGCAAGACTTGAAGCCATCAGAATCTTCTTAGCCTATGCAGCCCATGCCAATTTCAAGGTCTATCAAATGGATGTCAAAAGTGTCTTTCTGAATGGAGATTTGGAGGAAGAAGCCTATGTCAGTCAACCTCCTGATTTTGAAGATCCAAATTTTCCTGAACATGTCTATTATCTTTTGAAAGCACTTTATGGACTGAAGCAAGCACCTAGAGCCTGGTATGACACTTTATCAAAGTTCCTTTTGGAAAATCACTTCATAAGAGATGAGAAACTTTGCAAAAAGTTTGCCAAATTGATGCAAAGTAAGTATGAAATGAGTATGATGGGAGAACTAACTTACTTTCTTGGCTTACAAGTTAAGCAAGTTAGTGTTGGAATATTCATTAGTCAAACTAAATATATTTTTGATCTTTTAAAGAAGTTTGATCTAATGGATTGCACATATGCAAAAACTCCCATGGCCACTGCACTAAGCTTGAATTAAACACTACTGAAAAGTCTGTGGATATTTCAAGTTATAGAGGCATGGTTGGCTCACTTCTGTACTTAACAGCTAGTAGGCCAGATATAATGTTTGCTACATGTTTATGTGCTAGATTTCAGGCTGATCCTAGAGAATTTCACTTAATAGCTATTAAGAGAATTTTCAGATATCTCAAGGGAACACCAAATCTTGGCATTTGGTACCCTAGAGATTCTGGTTTTGATCTAACTTGTTATTCAGATGCAGATTATGCAGGTTGTAGAATTGATAGAAAAATTATAACAGGAACCTGTCAATTTCTAGGAAACAAGCTTGTGTCCTGGTTCAGTAAAAAGAAAAATTCAGTTTCTACTTCTATAGCTAAAGCTGAATATATTACTGCTGGTAGTTGCTGTGCACAGATATTATGGATGAAAAATCAATTGCTAGACTATGGTTTGCAAGTTGAAAGGATTCCTATTTTCTATGATAACACAAGTGCAATTGCCATCACTGAAAATCCAGTACACCATTCAAGGACAAAGCACATAGATATCAAGTACCATTTCATAAGGGAACATGTAATGAATGGTACTGTGGAACTACATTTTGTTCCAAGTGAGAAGCGGCTTGCTGATATCTTTACCAAGCTACTGGATGAATCTACCTTTTTAAGGTTGGTAAGTGAGTTAGGTATGCTTAATTACTATTAAATCTATCTGAGTTAATTTGCAAGTTGAAATGCAGCCAGAAACTTAATTAATTTTCAGTCTTGGATGGAATTTTGGCTAAGTCAAAATTTACATCTCGGCGGATGATCTTTATCCATCGAGTTTGATCATCTGTCGATATATTATTTGCTAACAATAATCAATTATGTTTCTGAAATATTTTATGTCTCGACAGATAACAGTTTATCCTCATTCGTTGAATTGTCTTTATCTCAGTCATTAATTCCCTGAACATTATCCATCTAGTATACTTACAGTTTGTAAGCATAACACGACGGATAATGGGTGAAATTTTTACAGTTTATTTTTAAACGGCTATTTAAGGCAATTTCTATTGGTTACTTTATTTTACTTTATTATTTTTATCAGTTATTTTTGAGATAGTATAAAAGCTTATTTCATTGCAATTGCTTTTCTTTTATCATTCTCAATTCAACTACTCTAATTTCATTCTCTCTCAAAGCACTTACTCTCTTTCTCTTCAAGCTCTTATTCTCTAACAATGGCACCTGTTGTAAAGATTATGTCTCAAACTGGATTCATTTATGAGAAGAACAATTTTACCGCACTAGTGAACAAGGGTATTCAGCAATCTGGAGACTATCGCAAGATGATGGACTTTGTGAAGAGTTGCAAGCTCAATTATGCCATGCTGGAATCACCCATAATCTTCTGTGAAGTTGTTGAAGAAATGTGGACAACTGCTACCTACAACTCTACAGATAAGACCATCACTCTAACCATTAAAGGTAAAGAATTCTGTATCAATAGTGATGTGATAAAAGGATGTTTCAAAATTCCTGATAATAATGTGACTTCACCACGCACTGACACTGATATAATCAATATGCTTAATTCCATGCACTATGCACTTCCTACTTCTAAACTGAGTGATATTAGGAGAATGGGTCTTAGGAAAGAGTGGAGTTTCTTGTGTGATATAGTTACAGATAAATTATACAATTTCAGTGACCTTGTCTTGTTTGAGTTAGGTTTTAAATTAGGAGAGTTAAATAAAAGAGGTAAGAATGTGTATTATGCTAGATTTCTTATGTTATTAGCTAACCACCTCTGTGAAGAGATTGTGCTTGAGAATCCTAACAACAAACTAGATTGTTGGGTTCAAGAGAGAAGGCTCATTGCAGATTTGAACAGGGCCAATCATCACAAGGATGTGCTAATGTTCTATTTTCCTGTAATGCAAGCACCTCAGGTAAGTGAGGTAAGTTAACCTATCCCTACAACTATTCCAACCTCCACAATTTCTTTGAGTTCAAGTGTGGCTATGGAAACTGTGTCAATGACCAAATAGTTGCCTACCAAAGCTGCCAAACCTACAATTATTTTAAAATCCAAATCAAAGAAAGCCCCCTCTGGTATCTCCCAATAGATGCCAGTTGAAAAATCCACTAAAGCTAAAGAGGGGAGTGTGAAGGAGGGTAAGTTAGGTGAGGGAAGGGATGAACATAAAAGAAACCCCAAGAATAAGGTTGGAGAGTTGAGTGAATCCCAGCCTAGCCACACTACAGTTTCCCAACAAACTGCAGTGCTTAAAAAGGACAAAAGCTCATTTCTAGCTGCATCCTCCCAAAAGGATGTAGCTATTGAACAAAGCTCTCAACCAAGAGCATAGGCCAAGTGGGTTAGGGACATAAGCTAACCCCAAACTTATGCCAGAAAAAAGAAATCAAAAACCTTTGGGGATGCACAGGGTACACACACTGTGCAAACTGGTGCTAAAGACACAGTCACTGCACCTTCACAAATTCAGTTTGATGTGGCTCCAATAAATATGGAGTCACAGCCAAAATCTCTAGTTATAGAAGCACCTCAAACACCAAACTCACCAACAAATTCTCTGGATGTGGATATGATAAACACATCAATTCCTGATTCCCCTTCTTTAACTCTGTTGGGGAAGCCAAAATCTAGTGCAAGTGAGCATCATCTTTTAGATGATTTATTGGCTCACTTGCCAATTCTTTCAGGAACTGTTGTGTCATCTGTGCCTAAAATATCTTCAATCAGCATAGAGTCAACAATAGTTTCTATTCCCAACTCATTCATTTCTACTCTCTCGACGGATATTGCTCATCCGTCGAGTAGTGATTGTATCCCGACGGATAAGCCTAACAACAGTTATCCGTCGGATAGCAAAACCACTCACTCGATGGATATCACTCATCCGACGAATATCTCTGCACAGCTTCAAACTTCAATTATTTCAAGTGCAGAAGATTTAGTGGTTCTATAGTCACTCTTAGGATTGAGAGATAAGAGTGTTTTGAGTGAGAGTCTGGGTTGCTCCTAGGAAAAAGGAGAGGAAATGAGTGAAAATCTGCAATCCATTTCTTCAAGATTGACAAAAGAGAGTGAGAGGAGTCCCACCTTAGTAGGGGAAGGTGAGGGTGTGAGGGTGGGGAGCCAGGGTGAGACCCTGATGCAACAAAAGAGAGAAAATGAGAGAAATGCAGGTACTGGAGCAATAAGGATGGATGTCATTGCTAGTGAGTCAATGAATGTCCAGGATGCAGACAGGGAAGGACTATCTCAGCATCCTAAAGCTGTTATAGATTCCACTTCCCTTGATGTTGAGGCATTTACTCACCCTGTTCCAGCTTATCAACTTCTAGCTGAACATGGCAATGACAATACAGAAAGGATGCTGAATTTGGTGCATACCACACATTCTATAATGAAAGCTAAGGATGCCATCACAGCTTTGCCTTCTACAGCTGGTGATATGGACTATAAGACTGGTGGTTCAGCTGATTTATTTGGAGATGGGAGTGGGGATAGTGAAGATGAAGCAATGGACATAGGGGGAGAAGTAGGCTCAATTTCAAGGTCAGGTATGCCATCATGGGCATTCTCAAAGAATTGTGATGAGCAATACTTCAAGACAACCCTGATCCAGTTAATCAATCAGACAAATATTGCTCTTCAAACCACTACCAATGCTAGCACCATGAAGCTCCTTCAGGCACATCTAGCCTCCCTGCAACTTCAACAAATCCAGGGCTTCCAGCATGCCAGGGATGTGAACACCATGAAGGGTGATATTGAGGAGATGAAGAAGGCCCTTTAAGACAGGATATATTCTAAACTTCGAGAAGCTACAATGCTTGACATCAAGAGGCAATTAAGGAAAAATTCTGATCTATCAACCAAGATAGATGCCTTGGACACAAGAATGTCAGCCATGGAAGCATCTTTAACTGCCATTCATCTCCATCAAGCCCAACAGACTGATCTACTTCAAAAACTAGTGGCTGCTCAAACCCCCTCCTCTACTCAACTTAATGATAACAAAAAGGGGGAGAAAGGATCAAGTGAGGGGGAGAGGCTTCAAATTCACATCAATAAGTAATTGTACCTTCAATTATTATCTTAAAGCCATCAGTTACAGAAAGTATAGATTTGATCAATACAGCAGCAGCCAACTTAAGAGCAGCTGATAAGGAAAAGTTGAGTTTAGTCAACTGGGAGAAGATTGATGAGGAAATACAGAAGAAATTTGAACTTGTCAAGGAGCCAGTTAAGTCAGCCATCCATCACTCTCAAGTCAAGCAAATTAGTGTGAATGAGATGAGCATGAACTATCTGGAAAGAGGACAGTCTTCCTGCATCAAATCTCCAAAGGCTGAAATAATTCTTAAACCAAGGGTAAACTACTCAAAATCATCATTGAAAAACCCTTTGGACACTGTGTATGAGACACCTAAGCCTGATGAGAAGAAGCTTCTGTTAAGGTCAATTGCTTTATACAAAGATCCAGCTGATTCAGCTTCCAAAAGGAGAATTGCCAAGATTTTCAAAAATGGGAAAGAAATTTGTGTGGTGGCTGGACATCCTCAATTTGCTCAAGCAAAGAGAGAAGAAAAGGCTAGATTGAAGCAGGAAAAGAAGCAAGCTGCTCTGGATGCTAAAAAGACTAAACAAAAGAAAGAGCAGATTGCTATCTTGGCCAAGCTACATGCTGTAAATTTATCACAACAAATTGCTTCTCAACCATCTGAAGCTATTGAATCAAAGAAGCAAGTTGAACAACAGAAGAAATCTCCAAGAAAGAAGGAATTGGCTAAAAGAACTAAAAGGAAACTGGATATTATTGACAAGGAATTGGAAGATCAATTTCCTAAGGATTCCACACCATATACAACTCAAGCATCAAAAGCCCTCTGTGGTATTTGAAAATATCATGGTGGGAGAACATTCCAATTCCTGACTTCAATCTACCAATCCTTAGCAAGCCAAAAAGAACAAAGTCAAGAGCAATTAAGAAAGTGAAGCTGTCACCTCTCAAATCCAAATCTCAAGTCAAAGCTCAATCTAAAGTCAATAAGGGAGACTATCTGTACTTGTGTGACATCAAATAATTTTCTGATCTAAACCTCTATCTGGATGAACTAGATGAAGTGAGAGGAATTGATGCATATAGAAACCTACATGAAAGGTTAATGTTCAAGTACAAAGGAGGAAATGAGATTCAGTAGCCTCTTCACAGGATCCTTCAAGAAAGCCAAGCTGTAATGATTAAGGTTTATTCATCCTTTAAGAAGAACTTTAGGTTCAACATTACTGCAAGAAGATTGGTATTGAAGAAGATTGAAGAACTAAGGAGTCTTAGAGCTAAAGATGCACTCCCAAAGACTCTAATCATCCCTTACACAGGGAGAAGAGTGCATCTAAGGCCCTACTGGCTGATGGAGTTCATAGATGACAAAGGTGTGAGAAGATTCTTCAGATTAGAAGACCAATTGAGCATCTCTAGCAATGAGACTCTTTTGGAAATGCAAGGAAAGCTAAATCTCTCAGAATCTGATGAACAGGAATTCCAGAGGCAGCTCCAAAATCAGATTGAGGAAAACAACTAAAAGCTTGGAAAGAGATCCAGACCTTCAAGAAACTAGACAAATCTGCTCAGGCTAGAGGAGCATCTTGAAAAATGACTGTGAGCAAAACTTTGTACATTTTTGTTAATTGAAGCACTTTTCAGTAATATCTACTTCATCTTAAAGTTATATTTCTAGGGCGTTTTGTTATCATCAAGTATCTCTTAATTTATGGCTACAATTCCAGTAGACATAAATTGGGGGGGGGGGGGGGTTATTGTGTATATGTTGTGTACTTGATGATTTCATGAACAAAACACCTTAGTAGATTTTACTTAGTGAAATAATGTAGCACTCGACGCATAAGATTTATAGTCTCGACGGATGACTCATTATAGTCCCGACGGATGATGACTTAATATTCATCGAGTGAGTAGCTTATGTAACAATAAGTCTGTAGCACATTTCTGCATTCACCATTGTATAGATTTTGTAAGTAATATTCAAGTGATGTTGACTTTAACTAGATATGCAGAATAGGTTGATTAATTGTATATAGATGATGTCTTGTAATTCTGCATAAATGAAATTAAGTCAAGTGCCAGTTTGCTACCCGACGGATAACCTTCAATGAAGTCGACGAATGATCAAATAGACAACCCGACGGATGATCAATAACTCGACGGATGATCATGAATTTGACGGATAAAGAATTTAAATATCTGTTGACAGTGACAATACATGCACATGCGTCGAGTGGATGCAAATGGAATGTGGTAGCCTATTTAACTAGGTTTTAGAGAACAAAGAAGCATTGCCATTTCCATGCTATTATGAAGATATTCAAAGATGCTGGAATAGAGTAATGAAGTAGCATTGTAATAGACTAGATAGTTTTTGTTTTATTATCTTGTCTTATTACTTTGTAATCTTGGTGATATATAAACCAAGTAGTAGCAACTAAGAAACTATCGGTCTAAGCAAGAAAACAGAGAAACATTTGTAAGCAGGATTCTTAGCATTTCTCTGTAGTCTTAGAAGTTCAATTGTTGTAAGCAGCTGTGAGCATTTTTGCACACAGGGTTCTCTCGATATATAATATATATCTCTGATGGAATCATTCAAATCCACCAGAAAGTTTTTAAAGACTCTTGTTTTTAATTACTTGTGTTTTGATTCACTTAAGTTTTTATTCTGCATTGTGCTAATCAATACACTTATATTTATATTTGAGTTAGAACATTTTATTTCAAGAAAAAGTTTCAAGAATTCCATTCAACCCCTCTTCTGTAATTCTTGTCATATTGTTAAGGGACTAACAATTGATATCCTTGTTTAGAATCTTTGTAACTTCCCTCTGGCATCAATTTTATAAAAGATAATTGCTTAAAAGAGATTTTCAAACAACAGAATGTTTTCTTGATATTAGTGGATTGGACTAAGATGCAAGTCCCTTTCACACTTATTACATTAGGCTTAAAAGTTACCTAGGGATCCCAATTAAAATTTGTTAGAACCCGCCGAGGTTCGGGTTTACTTCGCGGCTGATCACCGGCTGTAATATGGAGCGTCATAAAATGATTTTTAAGCAATGATTGATTTTTTAAAAATGCTTTGACTTGAATAATGATGCCATCCACCCCAATTCTGAATTATGACTTGCTATATTATTAATTCATGTCTCCTTATATCACCTGCTGAACATTTAGCTCACTTCTTGCTATTTATTCATGTTATTTCAGCTAGCAAGTATGGTTAGATTCAAGCTTGTAAGTCTACCAATGGAGATGTTGAGGCATATGTAAGAGCTCAGGTAGTATAGCCAACGTTCGTGTGAGGGCCGGTAGCTATGTAAAAGATGTAATAGCTGTTAGAGTTGGACTATTCAAACACTGAACCTTTGCGATCTTGGATTATGTTGTAAACAGCCATTTGTAATAATTATATTTATCAGTCATTACCTTTTAGTTATATTTTTGGGCTGTGACAGTCTTTGATTACTTGCCCAATGTTCGGGAAGTAAGCCCAATCAAAATACGTCAGTATAGGCGACATGGGCTCAAGGGGAGTCCATCAAAGTGTAAGTGGCTGAGTGGCAGTCCATCAATGCGTAAGAGGCCGAAAGACGGTCCAACATAAGTACCTAATACGTCTAGGGTGATGACCAGTGGGGAATTCATCCATCTACTAGTAGAGAAAGTGACTTGATTGATATCTTTGCTTGATCAACAAGATATCGGGTTTATGCCAAAGTTTCTTCTTTCCAATATCATTGGGTATTACAACTCTGTTTATACTTTTCATAACAGAGGTTTTCAAGGAGTGTTTATATACATATACATCGGGACTTAATAAAGTATCTCGTAACTTCATTTCTTTTAAATGATATTTCAAAGATTGATTCTATACAAGTTTTATCTTGTAGCTCCTTCTATATGATGAACTTTTGAAAACTTATTATACTTTGAACATTGGTAGTTCAAGTAGTTTTTCTAAAGAGTATAAGGATATTGGAGTATTTTGTAACTTCATCTTTTTAAGCTTATATCTAATAAGTAATTATCTTATATTTAATATAGATTTTCGGTAAGTTATCGATTCAGATACTTGCATTATTGATTAAGCTATATATTATCTTGCGAGCTATAATGCTCACTATTGCTTCATTTCTTCATCATACAACAACCGTTAGGAAGGATGGCCAGACTCAAGCACACTCAGCGCAAGAGCATGGGAAGCGTCTCGTATCCAACCGCCGATATCTTAGCTGCCATTGCTGCAGGGGTAGATCTATCTGCAGTTTAGGCATTCAGCTTTTGGGAATCAAATTATGTATAATTATAACTTATATTGGATAATGGCAAAGAACTGTAAACTTATTAAGTAATCATTTTGGGTTTGTAATAACTTTTAATTTATGAATTTCAATGACTTTTACTTATTTCAATTTCATCTCTGAGACAATAACGTGTTGTGGAGTGTGTGTTATTGTGGGATCACAACATGCAGTTATTCATTTCAATTTAAGTTAAGTGATATTAATGGAAATAAAGACTGTGACAAACCGGATTTCCGACCCCGGATTTGGGGGTGTTACACCAAAGGAACTGATTTTGAAGCTGTTGGATACACAGATGCAGATTTTGCTGGATGCAGGGTTGACAGGAAGAGTACTAGCTGAAGCTATCAATTTCTAGGTCAAAGACTTGTATCTTGGTATCATAAGAAACATTAATACATTTCAACTTCTATAACTGAGGATGAATATATAGTTGTAGGAAGTTATTGTGCTCAAGTGCTTTGGATTAGAAATCAACTAATGAACTATGGCCTAGTGTTACACAAAATTCCTATTCTTTTTGATAATACAAGTGCCATATCTATTGTTGGTAATCCAGTTAACCATTCTAGAACTAAGCACATTGATGTAAGGTACCATATTATTAGAGAACATGCTATAAATGGTACTATTGAGCTCATTTTTATTCCAACAGAAAAATAATTAACAGATATTTTCATTGAACCTTTGGATGAAACAACTTTCACTAGACTTGTTAGTGAAATTGGAATATTAAATTCTCCATCCTAGAGGCAAGAGCTCGACTAATATGTTGCAGCATATTAATTTTTGATGAATCAAAATTAAATTGATTTAATTGGAAATTAACTGGAATACGATTTATAAATATTTCAGAATTCTCTGTATATTTATTTTTCAAAATTTAAAATTCAATTTGGAATTTTACAAATTCGGAGAAAAACTATCTAACTGTTAATTTACATTCTCAATATGTGAAATTAGTATAAGACATAACTGAACATAACAAAAATATATAGAGAACTAAGTTCTCGATAAGTCTAAATGACTTCTTAACAAGTCATTTTGAGACTTCTCGATAGAGTTCTCGATAAGTCTTTTTCATGACTTCTCGAAGGACTTCTCGACAAGCTTCATTATGACTTCTCGATAAATGTTGTAGAGATCTCGACATATGTTTATACATGGAGTTCTCAACAAGTATAAATTTTAGACTTCTCGATAACTTAGAGATAAAATAATTTAATTCAATAAATTATTTTAGTAAAATACTTTTGATATAAAATCATTCTAATTTATATTGATTTATTCAAATAAAATTTGAATAATTCAGTCCAATTATGATAAATTGGGTATTTATTCTATATCTCGATAAGTCACTATCTAGATCTCGATAAGAGTCAGGATAGTGACATCTCGACATGAGTTTTGTAATTCACGTGACTTCTCAATAAGAAAATCTTAACAGTTTATTCCTACTTCTCGACAAGTCACTTCTCTTTTTCTGTAAATACCCAGACATCTCGACATAACCCCTCTTCACGCTTTCGAGATCTCAATTGACCTAGATTTTGCAAATCTTCACCATTCTCTCCCATTTCAAGTTATTTCTCTCTCAAATTTCTTACCTATTAAAACTCATACACTTACAATGGCTAGAAACAATGTTAGAGCTGTTATCCCAAAGGAGGGTACCAACTACCTAGATTTCACTAATGTTAACCAAGCTCCTGACAGGTTCAAGAGCTTTGTTAAGTTTTTTTCTAAGTCTTATCTTGAAGGTGCCTTAACTACTAATCATATCATGTACTTGGACGTGCTCAATGAGTTTTGGAACTCAGCTGTGGTTAACACTGTTGTGCATGAGAATCAAGCAGTGTCTTTGGTGGTAAAATGTTCAATTCAGGGAAAACAGGTGGAATATGATGCCAATGATGTCAACAAAGCATTGGGAATCCCTACAGACAACATGGTAGAGGTACCAACTCAATATGACTAACTGAGTTTATGGATTTCATAAACTACCGTGAGAAAATCAACCTTGCCAGCTTGAACAAGAAGCATCTCAGGAGGGAATGGCCTTTTCTGTTTGACTCAATTGTTAGAGCCTTCACCTGCAGGAAGACTGGGTATGACAATATATCCAGTATGGTTCAAAAGTGGGTGTTCTCCATGGCTCACAACAGGCACATTAGTGTGGGGCTATTGATCCTGGAAGAACTCAGCACTAGGCTCACAATGTCATTGCCCAACAGAGGTAAGGAAAATTTCTTTCCTAGGTTTATAATGTCTACTTTAAATTATAAAGTTGCAGAAATATATTTACTTAATGGTATTGATAGAACTAAAATAGAAAATTATAAATAAGTGTCCAAAATTTTATTTGGGTAAGTAATTATAAAGAATAAGGTAAAGGTAGGTCTAAATCTCACTAACCTTATATTGGAGAGATTTAGAACCTATCCCTACCATATTCTTGACATGAGGTCTAGTGCAATATTTAGTATAGTTATGGCTCATTTACCTGTGGAAGTACAAACAAGGGATAGCCAACAGGGGCCTTCCACAACTGAGACCACTTCTTCATTACCATTAGAAGCTAGGAAACCAACCACTTTAAGTGAGTAAAAAGAAGAGAAAGAATGCACCCTTGTCTGTAATTTCTGAGAGTGGTGATGAACAAAGACCATTAGAGTTTAACCTGGTCAGAAAGCCAAAGAAAACAAAAAAAGTTGAGTTGACCACTCAAGTAACCACCTCTGCATCTTCCCAAAAAGATCTAGTTGTAATAAATGGAAATAAACATACTCTAGAGACATCTTCTCAACAAGGTGTCTCTATTGAATCAAGAATTCTCCCAAATGCAATATGTAAAGAGTCTGCACCCCAACTTGAGCACTCTCAAGTTGGTGAAAGAAGAAATTTGGTTGGCACACACCAAGAGAGCACATCGTCTGAAACTCCCTCATTTACTCAAGGGGAGTTACCGACACTCAATTCTGAAATCACAAATCTCATTTCACAAATTTCTTCTTCTTATAATGAAAAACTTGAATCCTCATCTCAAGTTTTTCCACAATCATGTGTCATAGTTCAAAAAACTATGATCACCACCCAGAAACTACATTCATTTGGTGAGAGGCTACATGTTGGGTAGACCTTGATGACACAAACACAAACACAGGGGTTTCATCAGTTTTAACTGAAGACCCTGTGCAAGATACTCTAGCACCTTCATGTGCCCAACAGTCATCAGAGATTGACAGGTTTGAGGGTAGTAATCCTGATGAGGAGCTACCTAGATCCTCTACAATTCAATTGGAGGTTCCTCTAGCAGGGACAACTCCCCTCAAAACCCTGGCTGAAATTGTATTGTCAATTGAAATTAGGAGTACAATTGCCAATGATCCAGCTATTGGGAGGCAAGTATACCACATTCAAGTGCTAGTTATTTGTAAGAAGAATAAAGTTTTTGAGACCATGGGACATGACAGTAACCTGGGCAAATCCCCTCCAATTCAAATAGAGGTTCCCATTATTGGTGAACAACACACTATCACAACCACAGTTCCAACTGTAAGTACACATGTGACTTCTGTCACAGGTGATGTTCCTACCCCCATACACTCTACCTCAAACACATCTCACCAAACACCAAACCCAAACACTTACAGTCAACCATCCACTTCAAACACCCAACATCAACCTTCACACTTAATATCTCAATGGCTATAGGATGTGGAGATTCAACCAATTACAATTAATGATCTTTTAGTAGACCAATTGGCAGTACTGGAAAACATTACCCAACAGCTACTCACCACAGACATGTCTAATCAGGATTATCAAGCAATCTTGTTGTCATACAAGGAAGAAGTTGAAGCTCAACAGAATAAGATAGCTGATGAAACTAAGCAGGATGGGAATGTTGATGCCTGGCTTTCTAAAGATTTTAGTGTTGACATGGATGAGGCCTTGGCTAGATTCAAGGAGGAATATATCACTATATTGAGTAGCAATAACAAGGCCCTCACTCCACAGGAGGTGTATGATGCTATTACAAAGGTCTACTACAAAGGTCTACAAGGCACAACTGAAAGCTTTCCACTTCATTGGTAATGCACTGGAAAAGACTCTGGGTAGCCATCAAGAAAAGATCAGGGAGATGTTTATGGACAAAATTGATGCACTTCTTCTATCTCAGATTGACATCAAGAACAAATTCAACAAGTTCACAGAAAAGATGGCAAACTTCAATTTGACTTGTGTAGAGACCAATATCAAGAATCTAAGGCAATCATTTATTGCCTTGCATGAGTGTAATAACCCCCAAAATTTTCAACTTTTTGTAACCCTTGTGAATAGTGTTTTAGCTGAATGAGAAAACTTTTCATGCCACACTATGTAGGGGTTCTATTATGGATATTCTGAGATTTTATTAGTACTCTATATGGTATATGAGTGTATGTAAAGATTGTCAGAATCCAATTCCGAACACTTTGGTTTTTCCCGGAAATCCACTAGATACGGAGAGAATTGAGTATAAGGTAACAGGATAAAAAGGATTTAAATTAAAGGATTATAATAGAGGATCATAAAAAGGAATATAATGTATTGAGAAAGGTTAAGGGAACCTAAGTAATAAGATCCCGGGTATGATCCTTCAAACGATAAACGAAAACGAAAGTTAAGCGAACCGTATAACAGATCAGCGGTCATTAGGCAAACAATTAGGAAGTTAATCAAAAGGGATTAGAGAGAGTGATGTCACCCAACCAATGAGAGGAGGACAAAGAGGGAAGGATGATATCACAACATGACATAGGCATGACATGGGAAGGAAGGAGATGTGGTGGCTTTTTAACCACACAAAATCAAGGGCAAATAGGTAATTAACTAAAACAAACACAAAACCAATCAACCAAGCCAAGAAAATTCATTCTTCATCAAAATCAAAAAAAAAAGAAAACCAAGGCATTGTTCTTCATTAGCTCTCGGCTTTTACTATTGCAAAAGGGCAAGAAATTCAAAATCAAAGATCCAAGCTTCCTAAATTGGTGAGTTAATTCCCTAATCATCCTTATGCATAGTTAGGGCTATATCATGAGTTTAAGCCATCAATTCCTTCTCAATCTTCTTCATTTAATCAATGAAGAAGACAATGAATAGTGTTTTCAAGTTTTTAACTTGAAATTTTTCTTGATTTCCTTGAAGATCCAAGCATTCCTAAGACTTCTCAAGGCTTCTAAAGGCTTCCTAGCTCCTCCCACCACTTCGAGGAAGGTATATCATCTCCAAACCCTAGATTCCTATGTATTATAAGATGATTTTGATTAGTAGGGTGATATTGTAGCTTAATGTTTGTGATTTAGAGTTTGGGATTGAAATGGTATTGAAATGGAATGGTAAATGTTGTTGTTTTGGTTAAAAAAATGTAGTATAGTTAAATTCAAGCTTAGGCATAAGTATGAATGTTAAAATTGAATTGGTTGGGGTTGTTATGATGTGATAAGGATGGATGTTGGTTGTATGTTGGATTGAGGTTGAATTGGGTTGGTTTTGAATGTTTTTAAATTGGGAAATCGCGTAAACATAACCGTCGTAACGTCCGATTTTCTTTGGACTGCTTTTGTGCATAAAATTATGACCCGAGAACCCCCTGCTAGATTATGAACATTTCCATGTCTAGATAGCTCGTGTTACGAGCTTCGTTTTGATATGTAGTTCGTTCGATTCCGATGCACGGTTTAGGAGAAACGACCATTTTAAGTAACGGCGTTTCGCGAATGAAACATTTCCCCTCGCCTTACTTTGAAACATAGGTTAAAGACCAAAAAGGGTTAATTAATGTATGAAACATTTATGGTAAGTGTGTTAAGCAGTTGGTAAGACACTCGCGAAGGAATCGCCTTAAAACTCGTAAAGGTTAAATTACTAAAAATGGTGGAGCCAAGGGTACTCGAGTGACTTAAGAGAATTAGTAAGCGCAAAACGAGCGTTAGAGTCTGAGTTGGTTAGAGTATAGATTTACAAGCGACTTTCGTTTAATTCCAACTTACTTGTTGCTTATAGGTTACCAGACTCGTCCCGAGCCATTCGTAACCCCCAGTCGCTCAGGCAAGTTTTCTATCCGTTATACTGTTGTTGTGATGTATTTGTGTATATGCATGATCTTGCGTTAAATGCATATTTGTTATAGCAGATTCTTGCGACATATTGTAGCATGTTATATGGTACATATGCATGCCTGTTTCGTATTCTTGCCATATATATATCTGTTGGTTCAGTTGATAATACCTATGCTAGAGGATAGCAGTATTTTGTATATACCCTTATTATAAGGACCCAAAAGGTGAAAATATTTTCTAAAACCGGGAGTCGAGGATCCCGAGTAGATTTTGTATATATGTATATATATACATATATATTTATATATATATATATATGGTTATAGTTTTCAAAACTATTAATCGAATAAGGTTTATTCGATAACTTTATTTTATTTAATGAATATTATTATGAATATTCATTCGAGGGCTTATGACTTCTTTATTTTATTTAATGAATATTATTATGAATATTCATTCGAGGGCTTATGACTTCTTTATTTTATTAAATGAATATTATTATGAATATTCATTCGAGGGCTTATGACTTCTTTATTTTATTTAATGAATATTATTATGAATATTCATTCGAGGGCTTATGACTTCTTTATTTTATTTAATGAATATTATTATGAATATTAATTCGAGGGCTTATGACTTCTTTATTTTATTAAATGAATATTATTTGAATATTCATTCGAGGGCTTATGACTCTTTATATTATTTATTGAATATTATTTCGAATATTATTCGAGGGCTTATGACTCTTTTATATTATTATTGGATATTACTTGGATATTCATTTGAGGATGTATGATTCCTTTATTTTATGAATATTATTTATAATATTCATTCGAGGTATTATGACTCCGCTTATTACTTATTAATATTCTTTATTGTATTAAAGAATAAGGTGTCGATAATCAAACTTATTTTTGATTATTCAAATAAAGATAGTACTTTCATATAAGTATATCTTTGGTTATTTAATACTCGTTTCAAGTATAAGTTTTAATACTTCTACTTCAATTATTTTTATAAAGATTATTCTTTATGGGAATATTATTTAAATAATAATATTCAGACATTTTCTAAATATACTGGGGACTGATTTACTTCATTAAATCAGCTTTACTCCAAACACTCTTTAAAGTGTTTTCGAGTCTTCAAAATGATTTTTAAAAGTTAGAGCGGATCCCAAAACTCATTTTATATTTAAGATCTTCCTTTTTAAGGGGATTTAAATACTCGCTCAAAACCTGAGGGATCCGGCTCTGTGGTGTATTTTATATTCGCAACAAGGTTGCAGTTTTGGTAAATGAATTGATTACTTACCCAACGTTCGGGAAGTAAGTCCATCTATTGAGTCGACATAAGCAACATGGGCTCAGTGGGCGTCCATGATAGTGTAAGTGGCTCAGTGGGAGTCCATCAAATGCATAAGTGGCTGAGTGGCAGTCCAGCATAAGGTCCTATTGCGACCAGGGTGATGACCAGTGGGGAATTCGTCCATCTACTAGTAGAAAAGGTTACTTATTGGTATCTTTGCCTGATCAGCAAGATATCTGGTTTATGCCAAAATTCTTTTCCTTTCCAAATTTAATGGATATTGCAATTCTGTTCATACTTTACATGACAGAGGTTTTCAGGAAATGTATAAAGAAGATGTATATGTGGATATATATATATATATCAGAACTTAATGAAGTATATCATAACTTCATTTCCTTTAATAATATTTCAAAGGTTTAATCTATTCAAATCTTGTCTTGTAGTCTCATCTATGTGATGAACTGGTAAAAGCTCATTATACTTTGAACAGTGGTAGTTCAAGTAGCTTTATAAATGATATAAGTGTAGTGAAGTATTTGGTAACTTCATCCCTTGTTTTTACTTATATCTAGTAAGTAATTATCTTACACTTGATAAAAGATTCTAGTAAGTATTCATTTAGATACTTATATTATTGTTATCACTTTATACTATCTTGCGAGCTGTAAGGCTCACTCTTGCTTTATTTCTTCATCATACAATAACAGTTAGGAAAGATGGCCAGACTCCAGCAGACCCAGCGCAAGCGCGTGGGAAGCGTCCCGCGTCTTCCCGATGATGTTGTAGCTGCTATAGCTGCAGAGGTAGATCTATTGTAGATCAGACCATCTACTCTTGAGAATCAATTATGTATAATTATAACTTGTGGCAGATAATGACAATTAACTGTAAATTTATCAAGTAATCATTTTGGGTTGTAATAACTTTTAAATTGTGGATTCAAAGACTTGTACTTATTTCAATTTCATCTCTGAGACTATAACGGGTTGTGGTGTGTGTTAGTGTGGGGTCACAGCATAAGGTTATTTTTATTAATTAAGTGAAGTGATATTGTGGAAAGAAAGACCGTGACGACCCGGATCCCCGACCCCGGATCTGGGGGTGTTACAGAAATGGTATCAGAGCACTTCGTTATAAACCTCAGAGATGAAGTGACGTTAAGGTAATAAGTTCACTAAGATAAATAAGAACTCTTGCCAAGTTCATAGTCGGACTACCTAATGTAGTACTGACAGTTAAAACCCTTATGGGAACCCTTATAAATATCATGATAGAAGCGTAGTTCGTTATCGTATATGGTAGCGGGACTCCGAACCCTGAGGTTGAGGAGCAACAACGCGATGATGTTTTATTACTAATTGGAGATCGGATTGTGGATTCGATAGAGCGTCCTAACGCAGGACCGGATGATGTTGATATTGAGGATGTTGTCCTAGAAGGGATAGTTGCTGAGGAGGATCCCATGGAGGATTCTGACAAGAATGAATAAAGGACCACTGATGAATTGATGACCATGGTTAGGTCGACTACCAGAGGTAGGATTGGTCGATCACTACCGGAGGTTCGTTCAAGTTTGTAAAGATAGTAGCCCCCTTTAACGTGGCTTACTCGTAAGACTGAGAAGTTCGAATGTACAGAGAAATGCGAGAACAGCTTTCAAGAACTGAAGCAAAGGTTGGTGACGGCCCCTATGCTGGCGTTGCCAGATGGAAAAGGAGATTTTGTGATTTGTAAGTGACGCTTCTGATAAGTGGCATTTTATACCACTTAGAACGTCTTAAAATGGCTTAAATTGGTGTCTTGAAATCAAGTATTTTGTGTATTTGATGCGTTTTTCTAGTGTTTATGCATTTCAGGGTATTAGTTGCATTTCGGAGAAGGAATCATCAAGAATAAGCCTTGGCATGTGTTCACCATTGCGAGAGGAAAAGAACGGGCAGATTACGGCGAAGAAACGGAGCAAACCTGGAAATTTTCCAGTAGGGTCCTGCGCGCCCGCGCAGCAATGCTGAGCGGTCGTGCAGCAGCCTTGCGTGCCCGCGCAGAAATGCTGAGCGGCCGTGCAGGGTCGGGGAAAAAGATATATTATTTTAGACTTCTACTTCTGTTTGGCTTCCAACTTCTATGTAATCTGAGTTTTATGGGACTATTATATAGGTAGATTTGAGACATTTTTCATAGAGTATAAAGAGGAGATTATGTTTTAGATTGTGTTTTGCAAGAAGCGAAGGAGATAAGGAAGAAGACCGATTTAGCACACAGCAGCGAAGAGGAAGCATATATTCTTGTGATTCTTGTTTCGTTGTAACGTTGGATGCTAGTTTTCTTGCTTTGACTTATTTACTCTTGTGACGTACTCTGTTTTAATATAATCAGTTTAGTTGTTATTTTCTTGTGTTTGTTTATCATGATTTCATATGAACCCATGATGGCGATAAGTTCTATTATGGGCTAATCATGATCATGGGGTTGCAACGGATTTATTATGGAATTCTTTAGTTAATTGTTTAATACTTTAGTATGTGATGATTGCATGATATCTAGTATTGGTTGTGCGTATTCGTCTTATGTGCGTCGCGAACATATAAGATAGGGTGTTAATCTCTTGTGAAGCGACGGTGGATCTTGAGATTTAGAACTTGCCATGCTAGCATAGGTTCATGTATGTTGTGCATGATTAGTGGGTAACTCTAACAGTTTTATTTACCCTATGTAATCAAAAAGGAATAACTTGTGCTTAAATCGTTGTGTTGTCAATTTCTGTAGACATATAGGAACTCAACATAATTGATGACTATTCAACTTCTATCTTAATTGTGGATGTTTGGTAGAATGGTATTAGTACAATGAAAGTTGGCTTTTATCAGTTTCGTGTTATTCGATTAATATCATCACTGTCACATGCTAAAGGTAATAACAATGGTTATAGAAGGAAGTAATAATGAAGCTGTGATCTCATGAGTGTTTTATTATTGATAAATTGAAGTGTTAGTTAAGTGGTTAATTAAGTAGTTAATTATAGTTAATATTTAATCAACAATTTTAAGTGTTATTATCTTAACATTGAGAAGTAGTCATACATTGGTGAGTGAGTTAAATTAGACAATAAATTAGTCTGAGTCTCTGAGGGAACGAACTAGAAAGTATTCTATATTACTTACGAACGCGTATACTTGCGTGAATATTAGTGCGTGATTTCGCCCTAACAAGTTTTTGGCGCCACTGCCGGGGACTCGGCGTATTTGTTTAGTTTATGTACTTACCATCATTGGTCATTAGGACTCAGTGATTAGGACGTAGTAGTTAATTACTCTTTTCGGTTGTGTTTCAGGTACTTTAGCAAACGTTTATGCAAACTCGTTCTCGTGCTCGCAAGAGGACCTTAGATACAGCTGAGGAGAAAGACGAAGTTCTTGATACACCGGAGAAGTTAGATTTTGAGGATTCGGATTCAGGAACTGAGCAGAAAGAACCAGTAAACATGGGAGATCGTATTGTTCAAGCTGATCCAGCTCTTATGGATTTTTCTCGGCCTAAAATTGATGACATTCAGCCAAGCATCCTTCATCCGGCTATTCAAGCTAACACCTTTGAGATCAAGCCGGGCACTATTCAGATGGTATAGAATTCTGTTTCTTTTGGAGGAGCGGCAACTGAAGACCCCAACATGCACATAAGGAATTTTGTCGAGATCTGCAGCACTTTTAAGTATAATGGCGTGACTGATGAGGCTATCAAGTTGAGGCTTTTCCCATTCTCACTGAGGGATAAAGCTAAAGACTGGTTACATTCTGAACCAGCTGGGTCAATCACTACGTGGCAAGATCTTGTGCAAAAGTTTCTGGTGAAGTTTTATCCAATGGCAAAGACTGCTGCTATGAGGAGTGCTCTTACTCAATTTGCGCAGCAACCTACAGAATTTATGTGCGAGGCTTGGGAATGCTACAAGGAAATGTTGAGAAAATGTCCACATCATGGAATGCCGGATTGGATGGTAATCACTGGTTTTTATAATGGTTTGGGGGCCCAATCTCGGCCCATGCTCGATGCAGCAGATGGAGGCGCCTTATGGGCTAAAAGCTATACTGAGGCGTATAATCTTATCGAGACGATGGCTGCAACAATGGTGCAAGGAATGGTGAAGCTTCCTGGATCTTTCAGTTTTGGTGGTAACTTTTGCTGCAGAACAGCGCTGCATTCTTCCGTGAGAGCAACGGTTTCAAGGTCATCCAGTTTCACCTTCCTTGAAAGAATAGTCTTCATAAACTTTGCATAACTAGGCATTTGTTCCAGAGCCTCAGCGAAAGGTATATTGATGTGAAGTTTCTTGAACACCTCCAGAAACTTCCCGAACTGTCTATCCAGCTTTTGTTGCTGCAATCTCTTAGGAAAAGGTGGTGGAGGATAGAGCTGTTTCTCCCCTGTATTAGCCTCAGGCAGAGTGTGTTCAACAGTAGTCTTCCTTGGTTCCGCCGCTTCTCCTTTTGCTTAGATTCTTCATCCCTAACTTCAGCTTCGACTTCTTTTGCCTTTTCAGCATCAGCTACTTTTCCAGACCTTAAGGTAATAGCCTTGACTTGCTCTTTGGCTTCCTTCCTGCCTGGTACTTCCGTGTCACTGGGAAGAGTGCCAGGTTGATGATTGAGCACTACATTGGCTAATTGACCGATTTGATTTTCCAAGGTCTTGATAGAAACCACCTGACTCTTGCACAACAGCTTAAGTTCCTCAAAATCAGCACTAGTAGGTGCAGCTGCACTTCCCTGTTGAGGATATGATTGCCTTGTAGCATACTGCTGTGGTTGCTGGAATCCAGGTGGGTTAAACTGTTTACTTACTCCTTGCTGATATGGTGGCTGAATAGCATTCTGATTATTCCCCCAGCTGAAATTTGGATGATTTCTGTTGTTAGGATGATAGGTCACTGGCACAGGCTGCTGTTGTCGCTGATAATTATTCACATACTGAACAGATTCATTGACAAGAGAACACTGATCCGTAGCATGAGAACCTGCACAAAGCTCACAAACCATAGCTATTTGATTAACTCCATACGTAGCCAGAGAATCAACCTTCATTGATAGCGCTTGGAGCTGGGCTGCAATAGCGGTGGCTGCATCAACTTCCAGAATACCTGCTACCTTGCCTGACGTCATCCTCTGAGTTGGGTTTTGATGCTCAGTATAGGAGGCTTTCACGGCGGCTGGATGCCATGTATGAGACGCAGAGCAGGTTTGCTCAGGAGCTCACTCTTGCGTTAGGGACTGCTTTTCGAGGCCTTGGAGCTGATATCCAGTGGCCAGTTTTTGGTGAGGACTCTGCATACCCGCCGCCTGATACTCCACCCACTGAGGGTGATGATGATGATGACTCCGAGTAGGTATACCCTGTGTTCCTTTCTACTACCTTCACTGGGGACAGTGAAGATTTTAAGTTTGGGGGTGGTAGTTAAGGAATATTTTGTGTGTGTCATATAGCTGCATATTCATGATAGTTAGTTCATATAGTTGCATAATTTTTGCCATATAGTTTTTATATATATATAGCTTTATTTGTTTGTCATATCATATAGCTCATGCATATACCATGATCCCTTTTGCAATGATTTATCGACTGAATTGTGATATTGATGCGAGTGTAGTGATAGCATTAAAGTGATATTAAGTTGTGTAGGTTGATATGCATGCTAGAAGCACTTGTATTGTCACTAAGTCTTAGAGAATGCTTAAGGACTAGATTGTTGTTATGATCTGATTATTTTCGAGGATAATCTATTTATTATGCTTAGAATTTGATAATAGGTTCTTAGTGGTAAAGGCATGAAAAAGAAAAAAAAAAGGAGTAAAAATGGAATTTGTTGCTAGTTGTGGCTAGGCGTCAAATGGCTAGTAGCCGGCTCGCATGTTATGCGAGTAGTCTAGGGTTGAGCAAGATGGAGCGAAACGCACTTGCTCAGAGTTATTAAAAAAAAAAAAAAAATTTTGCATAATTGATCAAGAGTGGGCTCTTTGTTATTCGAGTTATTAAGTTCTTAGGGGACTTTGTGCCTAGTGACCTAAGGCTTTTAGAGTCTGGGATCCGCTAACCTAACGCTCGTTACATGGATACCATTGTATAAGTCTTTTGTGGATCTCACTCATTGCACGGTCAAATAAGCATTTGAGTTGTAAATAAAAGCACGATTCCGTAGTAAGCTCCAGAGTTCTTGTAGTGTTGTATATCACTTTGTGCCTAGAATTTTTATTCTTTGTATAATCGTAGGATTGTCTTGAGGATAGTCTAGTCATAGTAATTGGTCTAGTTCCAAAGCATATCTGTTAAGCATTTGCACACACCACGTTTCTGGCGGTATGTCCGTTTGCATGAGTTTATTGATCTTTAGTGTCTAACTGCATTCGTTGAGACGTGGCAATTTGGTTGGTTAATTGTAGTAAAGGGGATCGTTGCATTTTCATATAGATTGCATTCATGCATATTTTTATTTGTTTTTGAGTCTGTGACGCTTGAGGACAAGCATCGATTTAAGTTTGGGGGTGTAATAAGTGGCATTTTATACCACTTAGAACGTCTTAAAATGGCTTAAATTGGTGTCTTGAAATCAAGTATTTTGTGTATTTGATGTGTTTTTCTAGTGTTTATGCATTTCAGGGTATTAGTTGCATTTCGGAGAAGGAATCATCAAGAATAAGCCTTGGCATGTGTTCACCATTGCGAGAGGAAAAGAACGGGCAGATTACGGCGAAGAAACGGAGCAAACCTGGAAATTTTCCAGTAGGGTCCTGCGCGCCCGCGCAGCAATGCTGAGCGGCCGCGCAGCAGCCTTGCGCGCCCGCGCAGAAATGCTGAGCGGCCGCGCAGGGTCGGGGAAAAAGATATATTATTTTAGACTTCTACTTCTGTTTGGCTTCCAACTTCTATGTAATCTGAGTTTTTTGGGACTATTATATAGGTAGATTTGAGACGTTTTTCATAGAGTATAAAGAGGAAATTATGTTTTAGATTGTGTTTTGCAAGAAGCGAAGGAGATAAGGAAGAAGACCGATTTAGCACACAGCAGCGAAGAGGAAGCATATATTCTTGTGATTCTTGTTTCGTTGTAACGTTGGATGCTAGTTTTCTTGCTTTGACTTATTTACTCTTGTGACGTACTCTGTTTTAATATAATCAGTTTAGTTGTTATTTTCTTGTGTTTGTTTATCATGATTTCATATGAACCCATGATGGCGATAAGTTCTATTATGGGCTAATCGTGATCATGGGGTTGCAACGGATTTATTATAGAATTCTTTAGTTAATTGTTTAATACTTTAGTAAGTGATGATTGCATGATATCTAGTATTGGTTGTGCGTATTCGTCTTATGTGCGTCGCGAACATATAAGATAGGGTGTTAATCTCTTGTGAAGCGACGGTGGATCTTGAGATTTAGAACTTGCCATGCTAGCATAGGTTCATGTACGTTGTGCATGATTAGTGGGTAACTCTAACAGTTTTATTTGCCCTATATAATCAAAAAGGAATAACTTGTGCTTAAATCGTTGTGTTGTCAATTTCTGTAGACATATAGGAACTCAACATAATTGATGACTATTCAACTTCTATCTTAATTGTGGATGTTTGGTAGAATGGTATTAGTACAATGAAAGTTGGCTTTTATCAGTTTCGTGTTATTCGATTAATATCATCACTGTCACATGCTAAAGGTAATAACAATAGTTATAGAAGGAAGTAATAATGAAGTTGTGATCTCATGAGTGTTTTATTATTGATAAATTGAAGTGTTAGTTAAGTGGTTAATTAAGTAGTTAATTATAGTTAATATTTAATCAACAATTTTAAGTGTTATTATCTTAACATTGAGAAGTAGTCATACATTGGTGAGTGAGTTAAATTAGACAATAAATTAGTCTGAGTCTCTGAGGGAACGAACTAGAAAGTATTCTATATTACTTGCGAACGCGTATACTTGCGTGAATATTAGTGCGTGATTTCGCCCTAACAAGTTTTTGGCGCCGCTGCCGGGGACTCGGCGTATTTGTTTAGTTTATGTACTTACCATCATTGGTCATTAGGACTCAGTGATTAGGACGTAGTAGTTAATTACTCTTTTCGGTTGTGTTTCAGGTACTTTAGCAAACGTTTATGCAAACTCGTTCTCGTGCTCGCAAGAGGACCTTAGATACAGCTGAGGAGAAAGACGAAGTTCTTGATACACCGGAGAAGTTATATTTTGAGGATTCGGATTCAGGAACTGAGCAGAAAGAACCAGTAAATATGGGAGATCATATTGTTCAAGCTGATCCAGCTCTTATGGATTTTTCTCGGCCTAAAATTGATGACATTCAGCCAAGCATCCTTCATCCGGCTATTCAAGCTAACACCTTTGAGATCAAGCCGGGCACTATTCAGATGGTGCAGAATTCTGTTTCTTTTGGAGGAGCGGCAACTGAAGACCCCAACATGCACATAAGGAATTTTGTCGAGATCTGCAGCACTTTTAAGTATAATGGCGTGACTGATGAGGCTATCAAGTTGAGGCTTTTCCCATTCTCACTGAGGGATAAAGCTAAAGACTGGTTACATTCTGAACCAGCTGGGTCAATCACTACGTGGCAAGATCTTGTGCAAAAGTTTCTGGTGAAGTTTTATCCAATGGAAAAGACTGCTGCTATGAGGAGTGCTCTTACTCAAATTGCGCAGCAACCTACAGAATCTATGTGCGAGGCTTGGGAATGCTACAAGGAAATGTTGAGAAAATGTCCACATCATGGAATGCCGGATTGGATGGTAATCACTGGTTTTTATAATGGTTTGGGGGCCCAATCTCGGCCCATGCTCGATGCAGCAGCTGGAGGCGCCTTATGGGCTAAAAGCTATACTGAGGCGTATAATCTTATCGAGACGATGGTTGCAACAATGGTGCAAGGAATGGTGAAGCTTCCTGGATCTTTCAGTTTTGGTGGTAACTTTTGCTGCAGAACAGCGCTGCATTCTTCCGTGAGAGCAACGGTTTCAAGGTCATCCAGTTTCACCTTCCTTGAAAGAATAGTCTTCATAAACTTTGCATAACTAGGCATTTGTTCCAGAGCCTCAGCGAAAGGTATATTGATGTGAAGTTTCTTGAACACCTCCAGAAACTTCCCGAACTGTCTATCCAGCTTTTGTTGCTGCAATCTCTTAGGAAAAGGTGGTGGAGGATAGAGCTGTTTCTCCCCTGTATTAGCCTCAGGCAGAGTGTGTTCAACAGTAGTCTTCCTTGGTTCCGCCGCTTCTCCTTTTTCTTATATTCTTCATCCCTAACTTCAGCTTCGACTTCTTTTACCTTTTCAGCATCAGCTACTTTTCCAGACCTTAAGGTAATAGCCTTGACTTGCTCTTTGGCTTCCTTCCTGCCTGGTACTTCCGTGTCACTGGGAAGAGTGCCAGGTTGACGATTGAGCACTGCATTGGCTAATTGACCGATTTGATTTTCCAAGGTCTTGATAGAAACCGCCTGACTCTTGCACAACAGCTTAAGTTCCTCAAAATCAGCACTAGTAAGTGCAGCTGCACTTCCCTGTTGAGGATATGATTGCCTTGTAGCATACTGCTGTGGTTGCTGGAATCCAGGTGGGTTAAACTGTTTACTTACTCCTTGCTGATATGGTGGCTGAATAGCATTCTGATTATTCCCCCAGCTGAAATTTGGATGATTTCTGTTGTTAGGATGATAGGTCGCTGGCACAGGCTGCTGTTGTCGCTGATAATTATTCACATACTGAACAGATTCATTGACAAGAGAACACTGATCCGTAGCATGAGAACCTGCACAAAGCTCACAAACCATAGCTATTTGATTAACTCCATACGTAGCCATAGAATCAACCTTCATTGATAGCGCTTGGAGCTGGGCTGCAATAGCGGTGGCTGCATCAACTTCCAGAATACCTGCTACCTTGCCTGACGTCATCCTCTGAGTTGGGTTTTGATGCTCAGTATAGGAGGCTTTCACGGCGGATGGATGCCATGTATGAGACGCAGAGCAGGTTTGCTCAGGAGCTCACTCTTGCGTTAGGGACTGCTTTTCGAGGCCTTGGAGCTGATATCCAGTGGCCAGTTTTTGGTGAGGACTCTGCATACCCGCCGCCTGATACTCCACCCACTGAGGGTGATGATGATGATGACTCCGAGTAGGTATACCCTGTGTTCCTTTCTACTACCTTCACTGGGGACAGTGAAGATTTTAAGTTTGGGGGTGGTAGTTAAGGAATATTTTGTGTGTGTCATATAGCTGCATATTCATGATAGTTAGTTCATATAGTTGCATAATTTTTGCCATATAGTTTTTTTTATATATATAGCTTTATTTGTTTGTCATATCATATAGCTCATACATATACCATGATCCCTTTTGTAATGATTTATCGACTGAATTGTGATATTGATGCGAGTGTAGTGATAGCATTAAAGTGATATTAAGTTGTGTAGGTTGATATGCATGCTAGAAGCACTTGTATTGTCACTAAGTCTTAGAGAATGCTTAAGGACTAGATTGTTGTTATGATCTGATTATTTTCGAGGATAATCTATTTATTATGCTTAGAATTTGATAATAGGTTCTTAGTGGTAAAGGCATGAAAAAGAAAAAAAAAGGAGTAAAAATGGAATTTGTTGCTAGTTGTGGCTAGGCGTCAAATGGCTAGTAGCCGGCTCGCATGTTATG
Organism: Apium graveolens; assembly: GCF_009905375.1. Taxonomy (NCBI): domain Eukaryota; kingdom Viridiplantae; phylum Streptophyta; class Magnoliopsida; order Apiales; family Apiaceae; genus Apium; species Apium graveolens. The sequence continues at coordinate 69,800,992 of NC_133651.1, read as the reverse complement.
CGAGTAGTCTAGGGTTGAGCAAGATGGAGCGAAACACACTTGCTCAGAGTTATTAAAAAAAAAAAAAAATTTGCATAATTGATCAAGAGTGGGCTCTTTGTTATTCGAGTTATTAAGTTCTTAGGGGACTTTGTGCCTAGTGACCTAAGGCTTTTAGAGTCTGGGATCCGCTAACCTAACGCTCGTTACATGGATACCATTGTATAAGTCTTTTGTGGATCTCACTCATTGCACGGTCAAATAAGCATTTGAGTTGTAAATAAAAGCACGATTCCGTAGTAAGCTCCAGAGTTCTTGTAGTGTTGTATATCACTTTGTGCCTAGAATTTTTATTCTTTGTATAATCGTAGGATTGTCTTGAGGATAGTCTAGTCATAGTAATTGGTCTAGTTCCAAAGCATATCTGTTAAGCATTTGCACACACCACGTTTCTGGCGGTATGTCCGTTTGCATGAGTTTATTGATCTTTAGTGTCTAACTGCATTCGTTGAGACGTGGCAATTTGGTTGGTTAATTGTAGTAAGGGGGATCGTTGCATTTTCATATAGATTGCATTCATGCATATTTTTATTTGTTTTTGAGTCTGTGACGCTTGAGGACAAGCATCGATTTAAGTTTGGGGGTGTGATAAGTGGCATTTTATACCACTTAGAACGTCTTAAAATGGCTTAAATTGGTGTCTTGAAATCAAGTATTTTGTGTATTTGATGTGTTTTTCTAGTGTTTATGCATTTCAGGGTATTAGTTGTATTTCGGAGAAGGAATCATCAAGAATAAGCCTTGGCATGTGTTCACCATTGCGAGAGGAAAAGAACGGGCAGATTACGGCGAAGAAACGGAGCAAACCTGGAAATTTTCCAGTAGGGTCCTGCGCGCCCGCGCAGCAATGCTGAGCGGCCGCGCAGCAGCCTTGTGCGCCCGTGCAGAAATGCTGAGCGGCCGCGCAGGGTCGGGGAAAAAGATATATTATTTTAGACTTCTACTTCTGTTTGGCTTCCAACTTCTATGTAATCTGAGTTTTATGGGACTATTATATAGGTAGATTTGAGACATTTTTCATAGAGTATAAAGAGGAGATTATGTTTTAGATTGTGTTTTGCAAGAAGCGAAGGAGATAAGGAAGAAGACCGATTTAGCACACAGCAGCGAAGAGGAAGCATATATTCTTGTGATTCTTGTTTCGTTGTAACATTGGATGCTAGTTTTTCTTGCTTTGACTTATTTACTCTTGTGACGTACTCTGTTTTAATATAATCAGTTTAGTTGTTATTTTCTTGTGTTTGTTTATCATGATTTCATATGAACCCATGATGGCGATAAGTTCTATTATGGGCTAATCGTGATCATGGGGTTGCAACGGATTTATTATGGAATTCTTTAGTTAATTGTTTAATACTTTAGTATGTGATGATTGCATGATATCTAGTATTGGTTGTGCGTATTCGTCTTATGTGCGTCGCGAACATATAAGATAGGGTGTTAATCTCTTGTGAAGCGACGGTGGATCTTGAGATTTAGAACTTGCCATGCTAGCATAGGTTCATGTACGTTGTGCATGATTAGTGGGTAACTCTAACAGTTTTATTTGCCCTATGTAATCAAAAAGGAATAACTTGTGCTTAAATCGTTGTGTTGTCAATTTCTGTAGACATATAGGAACTCAACATAATTGATGACTATTCAACTTCTATCTTTATTGTGGATGTTTGGTAGAATGGTATTAGTACAATGAAAGTTGGCTTTTATCAGTTTCGTGTTATTCGATTAATATCATCACTGTCACATGCTAAAGGTAATAACAATGGTTATAGAAGGAAGTAATAATGAAGTTGTGATCTCATGAGTGTTTTATTATTGATAAATTGAAGTGTTAGTTAAGTGGTTAATTAAGTAGTTAATTATAGTTAATATTTAATCAACAATTTTAAGTGTTATTATCTTAACATTGAGAAGTAGTCATACATTGGTGAGTGAGTTAAATTAGACAATTAATTAGTCTGAGTCTCTGAGGGAACGAACTAGAAAGTATTCTATATTACTTGCGAACGCGTATACTTGCGTGAATATTAGTGCTTGATTTCGCCCTAATAGCTTCGCATAAGGAATTAGGGTGCTTCTTATATAGCACAGCAAGATAATCGCGTCTGCGTCAAGACAATTAAGGGAATAAAAAATTCGATATCCCCACCCATGAGCTTGGGCTCGTGGCAATAGTTTTGCCCTAAAGATTGGAGGCAATATTTGTATGGAGAGAAGTGCGAGATTTACCTAAGCCATAAGTGCTCTAGTACATTTTCACGCAGAAAAGAGCTCAACATGTGCCAAATGAGGTGGTTAGAGCTAATCAAGGATTACGATTATGAGATTCTTTATCATTCGGGGAAAGCCAATGTGGTGGCTAATGCCCTTAGTAAAAAGGAGAGACTCAAGATGATAATGTCTTTGAGAGAGTTTATAAGAGATTTTGAGAAAATGGAAATAGAAGTGAAGGTAACCGGAGCCGGTACCGAAAAGCTGTTTGAGATTGCAATACAGACCGAATTGTCGGAAAAGAACATATTGTGCCAGAAAAAGTGATGAATGAAGGCAGAGAGCCAACAAATAGATATGAGATTAATACCGAGAAAGATGATAAGGGAATAATGAGGTATCCCTATAGAATTTGGGTTCCAAATTTTCAAGAGCTTAAAGATGAGATCTTAGATGAAAGTCATAGTTCAAGGAATAAGATTAAGGGCAAACCCTGAATGTGATAGTCAGGGAGGACGCCATCAAGATAGAAGGAACCCATAACATAATGAAGTGGAAAATGAGGATTTTAACGTATAAGATAACCCCAAGTATGGGAGAAGGATGAAACATTTCATACTAAGGAAACAGAAAGTCGAGTAAGGAAAGGAGACCGAGACGGTACTCCTATACAGCAATTCATGGACCTGTCTAAAAAGAACTTAGACTGTTATCCCCAACCACCACCTTGAGGAAACAATGCGGTAGGAAATTCTTTCATGACCTTTAAGTCGCTAAGCTCTCAGAGTTCCAAGGAACAAGCTGACCCAGCCAAGGCAAGAGCCTGGCTAATGGAAATATAGGAATCATTTGAGATTCAAAATGATTGATGAACCACAAAAGACTGTTTTTGTCACTTACCCTCCTAAGAGAGAGACCACCCGCTGGTGAAAGACCAAGAAAGGCACGGAGCCAGAGGTTAGAATAAACTGATTTAAGTTCAGTCAATTGTTTTCGGGAAAGTAATTCCCAAAGATAAGGAGATAGTGTAAAAGCTTTAGAGCCAGAACAAAGGCAGACGAGTATGATGAATTATGAATCTAAGATGTAAAAGTTGTCAAGATTCGTTCTGAAGACACGAATCCAGAATGACGGGATGTTTGAAATCAATGCATATGTTGTGTTGGTTCATGAAATAATGATAAAAGAAAGGAATATAACGGCAATAGAGTTTGAGGAATGATAAGGGAGTTGGGTATGAGGAAACCCTAAAGACTCGTAGAAATAGAAATAGAAGAGTATGTAATCGTCAGGATGAGGGTGATTCACCATGAGTTAAAATTGATGGTTGATGTTACGACCGGCATTTTATGTAATATTATTTGTGAATTTCGTATAATATTAAGTCAAATGAAAATATATTCAATGATTGTACGTTTGTGTGAGTGAAAATTTCTGCATTATAAATTTGCTTTGGGTAGTATATGATTTTTCAAAGCAAGAGTTTATTTAATTTCTTTATTTTTGATTTATAAGGAATATTCTAAGCTTTGGAAAAATCTTCTTTTAAAAGGCATTTTGTTCACAAATTTTGAAAATGATTTTATGAAGTCTCTAAAAATACAAGTTAATTTATGGTATAAATTTTATAATTTTTGAACTTGTATTTTATTTTATAAAAATAAATCATTATAAATTTTAGTTGTCATATTTATCAAATTACATGAATAACCTTGCATGCAAACTCTCTTCTATTTAATCAAAGGGCAAAGAAGACATTCTCAACCCCACTAACTCACATTTTGCTAACCAATTTACCCCTTTACCCTTGCATGCAAATCTACCTAACTATATTGGAGGGTTACTCTTGTAAAATCTCAAACCCACTCACATTATAGTCAAATCAATGCATAAAACCAAGTCCAAGAAGTGATCATCACCTCACTTCACCACACCACTTCACTCTCTTCTCCCTCCCTCCTCCCTCACCTCTCGGTTTTTCCCCTCCCCTCTCGGCAACCACCAAAACCGAGCCCCATCCCTTTATTTCTTCAACTCTCACTCAAACAATCATCTTATATCCAATTAATTTTACTCCCTATATGTTATTCTTATATATATTTCAAAAGTTTAGAGTGAAAAACCTATGTTTTGACCTTGCATGGTGATGTTTTTGTTAAACTCAAAGTGAACCTCCTTGATTCTTGTGAATCTAAGGCTTTCACCATGAGATATAGTATCATAGGGTCAAGAATGGCTAGACATAAGAGTGTTACACTTATGAAATGTTGTTCTTACCCTAATCCATTCGGCCATGACTTGATAGGAGCCGAATGGATGGTGTTTTGTTGCCTTGTTACATTTTTGTGTATTTTGTGATGATAACGTGAATTTTATAGTAAAAGCTTGATAAAACCCTTTTGCATGCTAGTTGATCATTTAGTTGTAATCCATGTTAGGCTTGCATGTTGAATTATGATAAAAAATTATTTGGAAATCATGTTGCTTTGGCTTGAAAGATCCGAAAGCATGCATGCATGTAAATCACTTTTGATTTTTTTTGGAAGTTTTGATCATTTAGATTCATGTTGTTAGTGAGCCTTAATTTCAGTAGGAATAATGTATTAATATTGATTTATACTTCTTATTGCATGGTAATAATTCGTGGTTATCTATTATAAAAAAAAATATATATCTTGTTGCTTCAAGAGCATAAAGGTTTGTGATTTATACTTCTTATTCCATTCATATTGGAATTCTTTAAAATTAAAGTGAAGTCCCGGAAGTTCGAACAAATGATTTATCAAGGGTACCTCAGGGGATGAGGTAAGAATTTCTCGTCGGTTACTATATAGAGTCAATCTGGTGTCAAAAGCCCTGTAAATAGGGATAAAATAATAAGTGAAGGAAAACTTCAGAAATGGGGAATGAAAGAATAATGAAATAAAGAGTATTTTGGTACTGTGCACAAAAGCGGTTATGGAAAAAGAGAATGGAGATATAAGGTTACGCGTCGATTATCAGAAACTATAAGTTTGAAAATTAAGTGAACACAATGTACCAGGAGTATTGAGATAGTGTGATTGTATTTATTGATAACATCCTCATTCAAGGACTAAGGAAGACCAAATTGAATGCCCGAAGAAATGCTTGTGAAGAGTTGAAAAATAGCAACTGTAGTCTCAGCTTCAAAGATATGAATTCTGGTTATAATTGATTATGAGCTCCAGTGTGTGGTTAACTACCAAACAGGAAAGGTCCATTTAGGAACAGATGTTTCAAATAGAAAGAAAAGAATGAATACCATTAAGATTGTTGGGAAATGGTTAAAAGAATTGGAAAAGTTAGGAATTGAAGAATAGGTTTTGATCCGTCTTCTAGGTTATGCTGATACTTACTTTGTTGTTGAATATCAAAGGTGGTATTAATGCAGATGATTGATGTTGACTTCAGTATGGGACATTGTGAGCATCAAAGTTCGTATTGATATCTAATTTGATATGACAACAAATGAGTATTAGTACCAAGAGACCGGGTTTTGAATGAAGTTATGATTCATTCTGTTTCCAAATTAATATATTTCCTTTCAGATAGTAAGAGATTCTCGCTCAATGAATCTACTTGATAGTGATTGAAAAGAAATAGAAGTATGCTACCAAGTGGTGAGTAAATGCAATTGCCGAGATTTTTCTTTTAGTTTTTAAATAAATGTAGAACATTCCGAAGCATCAGGCGTCATAAGCTCAGGATATCAGGCGCAGACGGATAGAAATGCAAGAGACCGATTAAGGATTCTCGAATACGAATGGAACCGATCATAGGTCAGGCTAATTGAATAGAAGGAGACATGAAAAGTAGAATAGAACAGCCAGTGAAAATAGAAAGTTCATAAACACGAACAATTAGAATTAGAAAGAAGAGAGGGTTAGTGTAAATTAAGTTAGCCTTTCGAAATAGTGAGATCGATAGAACGATTGTGAATGAGTTGGTCTTGTTGTCATAGGTGTAACGAGTCCATAAGACAGTCATGTGTATATGACTACGAAGATTAATTTAGCTCCAAATGTATGAAGTAGAGATTGAGTTAGGAGCTGCATGAGCAACTGATAGATTTGATGACAGTAAAGGGTTGTTGAGAGGTGATTAAAGTAATGAGTTCCGATAAATTTTAAGGCACTTGAAAAATATCATGGTCTGTTCCTTAGCATGATTCTGAGGATAGAATCCTTTTAAGGGGGGAAGGATGTAACGTCTGGGAAATATTATGTAATTATTTTATCAATAAATAATTATTATGTGATTTTTTGTGTGAATTTTGGTGAATTATTGGATGATGGATAATAATATTTGGATATTTATTTCTGATAAAATTGAGATATTTTAATTTCCAATTATCCAGAATTAAATCTAGATAATTTTGGTATTTTTCTGGTAATTTTTGGACTATCATATGATTTTATAAGGATTTATAGAATTAATAATGATTATTCTCACATAATTATAAAATTAATTTTTAGAATTAGAAAATCGTCCCACTTCAATCGTTTTTGCGTTTTTACAACCCGAAACTCTTCCGAAAACTCCTTCATAACCTAATCTGATAATTCTGAACACTTTTCATGTTTTGACTTTTTCGATCCGGGGTACGGTTTGAACTGTACGAGTCCCGGTGTGAAATTTTCGATACGCAAATCATTTTATATATCGATAAAAATCCATATTCCCAAAATGCGAGATATTATTACCTCATTTCTGTATAAAGTGTTTTATAAAAGACTCTGTTTTGATAATTACCTAAATCGGGTATTAAAATTGTATCGTTATGCAGTTACTTAGCGGCTAAGTAACCTATTTTCGGATCCGATCTGTAAATATAATTATTGAAATAGTAAATAAATAAAATATGTGATGGTTCTGTCAGTTATGTGTTGCTGTGTTATCAATTGTTTGTGAATTGTTGGACACAAAGGTGAATTTTATAATTAATTATTGACCTGTATGAATTTAATTCCTTTTAAAATGATTTTATTGAATATTTATTCTCATAAATGCTAAAATTGCTCCTAAAATTATATTTGTTGTTTTATAATTTTATTTATTATTTTTAGGAATTTATAAAATTTTAAAATCAATATGTTATTCATTATTTATCTCTAAATAATTTTCTGAGTCCATTTAATTGTAAAATCAGTATTTAATTCCAGAATACTTCAAAAATCATGAAAATTTTATTTTATTAAGTTTGGAATATTTAAAGAATTTCAAAATTATATCGGAAATAATCTGGCTTTTATTTAACCACATGTGTATTTGTTAAATTAAAAAGAATACAGGTCCAATGCGCATTATAAAAATGATTTAAAAATCTTGTAAATTTAATTTTATTAACTCCTAATTATTTCGGGATTTTTAAATAAATTGTTTTCGTAAATTTTCGGATTATTTTACCCATTAAACGCTCGTTCAAGTTTAAATTTCGATACAAAAAGGGGTGATAACGGGATTAAAACAAAGTTAACAAATAAAGAAAAAAAATTAATATAAAACCTAATTTATTCCCCCCCCTGTTCGACACCACCGCCTCCTCTTTCTTCCCCGTCCGATCAATCTCTCTGAAATCTCTGTCTCTCTCGACTGTTTATCCCTCACCCTTTCTCTCTCGATTTTCTTCTCTCTCTATTCCTTCTTCTCCGTCGCTGCTGGGTTTCTGGCCGCCGCACCTCCTTTTTCCGGTTTCTTTCCGCCGCACCGACGAATTTTACCGCCGTCGGCGATGAGCCTCGGCGAGCCGACGGTGGGCGATGATGATTTTTATCTGAGTCCTACAAATAAAATGCAAAATACGAATGAAAATTATAAAATGCGAATTAAAACGAAAATGCGAGTATTAATTGATAATTGTTTTAATTGGTGTGTATGAATTTGCGAATTAATATTGTGAACTGAAATCGGTGGTTGGGAATTGAATTGTACTTGGTTTGAAATTGGTTGTGATTGATTTGACGTCAGGATGTTCGACGGGTAGACCGATAAACAAAGGAAACGCTGCCCGATTTTCGGGAAATTAATTCCAAAATTACGGGAACGTAACCTATAATTATCAGAGACGTCAAAAAATCATATACAATTATATTATATGAACTTGAATGCGATTGAGACAAGATAATTTATAGATAATCGATTACCCTGTTTTACGAAACGACGAGTAAACGTATTTTCTGAAAATAAATATCGAACCGAATTTCGAAGATGTGAATCATAATTGCTATGTGTATTTCGATAATGCATATAAATATGAATTCGGTGATAAAATCGTATGGGTAGAATATGATAACGATTTGATGTTAAGCTTAAGTGGTTATCTAAATTAGGGTATTTCAACCCTGTAGGTTTTAGACGGAAGACCCGAGATTTGACATCGGACTAGGAACGATCTAGTGATTAGACGTCGAGATCAACGAAGTTCCAACTGAAGGGTCTAAATGTTGGGATCATATCCAGAATAGGATAGTAGTTTAACGATAAAGCCAAATGATCAAAGTCGAACCAAAGTCGATAGCGGTTAAAGCTTATTGAGGCAAGTATTCTGTATTTTTCTTTTAAATACTGCAAGTATTCTGGATTTTCCTTTTAAATACTGCAAGTATTCTGGATTTTTCTTTTAAATACTGCAAGTATTCCAGAACATTCTTTTAAATACTTCAAGTATTCTTGAATTTTCTTTTAAATACTGCAAATATTTATTCGCTCCTATTCTAAGTTCAGAATAGTTAACTATTTTACATTTCGCTGCAATTACTCTGATTATGCACGTTCCTTTCATTATTTTTCCTATAATTCGATTGCTCTCGTGAGCAAATACCCATTCTTTCGGGTTATTTGCGAACCCTGAATTGGGATGTTTTGAATTCAAAATGATTTGACATCAAAACACTCTACGGGCTGGATAGTGATATTTTGGGGATTGAGTTTTACTTAATCCTGAGGACCGGGATGACTGGTGCCTCGAGATGGGCCGTAGTTCCTGGGGACCCGACTAGATCTAGATATTGAGATATAGATCTGCATTATATTCTGAATGATCAGTAAAATATAGATGCGAACTAGTGTCCAGTCTAATTTGTTGTTGATCGCCATTAACGATATTCTCTCTCGAAAGGGTTTTATGATTCCAAAACCGGACAAAACCGTGATTCAGGAGATGAATCGGGGCATCACTTGTCATTTTTGGATTTTAGTTAAAGGCTGGTGACAACCAACGTTTATTCGCTCACTCACTCAAAATAAATAGAATGATTTAAAATTGTTTTAAGATTTTGTCCGGAAGTTTTTCTTTTGATATTAATGCTTGAAACTCAAATTATATACTTGCTGGGCATTTTTGGCTCACTCTTGCTTTGTAAATTCTTATTTCTGCCAGAAACATATAAGGCTAAAAGTGAATAGCTTTGATAGACAACAGGAGTTAGAGAAATTTCTGCCGCGAGATGTTGAAGATGTTAGAGGAATGTGACAAGAGCATTAGTTCAAAGGTATTTATAATTGTATTCTAGTTATTGTGAGTTGTAAAGGGCTAGATTTTTGTTTCATACCATAACCTGTAAACGATCCGGATTCAAGGGGTTATTTATTTATTTCTTTATTTTATATAGTGATTGTTTAGTGACACCAAATCCTGACCCCAGATTTGGGTTGTTACAAGTTGGCATCAGAGCTGCATATTATTGGTCACTGAAATAATAATAGGTGAGAGTAAGATAGGAATGATAGGTCGTACATGATAGGAAAGACCCTAGGCATATTCAGGATAAATTGAGTTGGGTGTGAATTAGGGTTAGTAGATCCGAGATGGAGTTGCTAAGATAGGATCGTTGAGAAAGTGTAAGGCGAATATCATAACATTATAGGTATATTGAGTTCTCAGATCATACAATAATGAGGAATCGATGGATCGACGGAGACTGGGTATGTTACCCTACCTTTCATGTGGTTGGAAGGAAATACGGTTGATTTCGTGAGCACTTGTGTAAGGGAAGCTATGTGAGTGATGGTACAATTTAACTTAGGTATTAGGACGAGTTCCACGTCAAAGGCAACCATTTGAAAGAAGCTGATGAAGAGCTAACGTTGCGCGATTCGAAGGCACCGCCGTTGTGAGAGGATTCTTATCACTTATCGAGAGCTGCGCGAGGAATGATATCTACCTCACTAGGTATAGGTAAGAATAGCAAGAATGTGCGCCTTTATCTACAGACGGAACACCGAATCACATGCGTGGGTGTGAGCATAATGTCAAGGACGACGACAAGAATGTTAAAGATAGTACTAAATGTCAGCGTTGCGATAGAATTGCGAATAAATTGATTTACGACGGTGAATGAAGTTTCGGCGATTAATCAGTGCGAGCTAAATCCGAGGAAATGTGGAAGAGTTACCAAAGTGAAGAGACCCTTATATGGACATTCTTTTAAGTAGAAATTTCTTTGGTAAATCAGGAAAATAGCAAGTAACCTATATAGTAATGAAGACCAAATATTTGATTTCCAAATTTTAAAATGAGATTCCGGAAGGGATTTCTTAATCAACTTTCAGAAGATTTTTGGCATAAAATGAGTTTTACAAATTGGTTGTCAAATTACTATTTATGTTCTTGTTATTATAAACAGAAAATGACCTAAAAAGAAGAATAGAATTAGGCTCAGTGTTGTTAATTCGAAGGGCCAAATAAACCCCAGCATGGAGAAGGTTTAAAGTTTGCTTTGAAAAATGAAGTAAATGTTGTTTAATAAAATTGAATCAACATATTAAAATATTATTTACCCAATTTATAAAATTATTAAAATTTAACAAGATTCGTGATTCGAACGAACGAAGGGTGATTAAAGGAAATGGCAAAATCTTCAAGATGGTGGAAGAGGAATCATATTTTATCGACGGAATTGAGGCGTTGCGTGATCGATGGATATTTTACGTGACATGGATGAAATCTGAAGCCGTGATTTTAAATTTTGGAATGACGCGATTAAGATCAAATTATTGAAGCATTTGGTGTGAAGGCATTTCCAGATATAATTTCGAAGCAATGATGTGACTTAAATTGTAAACCGGTATCCGAACGATCCTGAAGGTAGATGTAGGTGAAGCATGGAAAGTGATCGGCATTGACATCCTTTCTTCTAATACGATAGCATACGTTTTCTTGATTCTTGAATGCGACTGGAAGCAATGATTGTAAACTTTATAAGGACGCGATATGATCGAATTATTAAAGCTTTGAATATGAAGGTATTTCCAGAAGACATTCCGAAGTTATAACGTGACCTAAACGGTGAATCTCTCATCCGAATGGTCCCTGGAGGCATATGTAAATGGAGCGTGGACGGTGACCAATGGTGATCTACAATGTTATTCTTTTACAAATACGATAGCATATGTTCTTCTCGAGTTTTGAATACGTATGAGCTCCTTCTTTTGATAAATCATATGAGGCGGAAATGAAAGAAAATTCTTGTATTTCTTCTGAAATGTTTTTCTTCGCAAATTCTTGATTCCTGATTGAGACAATAGTGTTGTGATATGACGCTTGGTCGAAATGATGAAGAGTCGGGTGGGACGCCACCTAATCATGTGCTGTATGCCATATAGTATGAAACACTGGCCGTCTTGAGTACGAATATGGTTGTCTCATTCTTCACTTATTTTTATTCCTTTAATTTATTGACTTACAGGTTCTTCCAACTATTTGTTGCATTGTTATTCCTTATCCTTCTTTTCATTCAAAGTCCTACTCACAAACTCTCCTCTTGTGTAGAGTCTGTTCTTTGACAGTACAAAAGAAATAGAATAGTTCCGTGCGATAGGTAGAATTACGTGTCAAAGGAGAATGTGATTGCAAGCCGATAAATGATGGACAATTGTGAGCAAGGAAGAATTGATACACCGACAACGTGGTCATGGTAAGGATATCAAATCAGACAGTTGTTTGTGTTACGAGGATCTCATCAGTATGGTAGATTACGTTAACGTAATGCACTTCAAATCGGAAGATTTCGACGAAAAATGAATCGTTAGTGAACCGTAATAAATAGATTAATTACAAAATAAGGAAGTAAAGTTGTGTGTGTTAGACAAAGCAATCGCGTGTCGGGACGATAATCGAAGATCAGGGGAGTTCTGAACAATGACTCAGACATGAGGTTAATACACGACGCATCCCTTCGTCATGAAAAGATATTTATCGTGAAAATTCAAGAAATTATGAAGTTGTTTAACTGGAGTAAATAAACTATGGTGGATTTAATACCCATAACCAGACAATGACAAAAATTCAATACGGAAACATAAGTGGAGATGAAGAAATAATGATAAATGGTGACTCGACTGTGAAACCTTTTAAGAAATAATGATATAATGATTACGTTCCCATCAGATTACGACGATAATAATGAAAACCGCGGGTGGTTATTAAAAGATAAACAGAGTAGTTAGTAAAAATTGAATGTGTATCGTCCAAGATAAATGATTGTTGTGATTGGTGGAAGGATGCGGCATAATTCTTAACAGTAACTGTACACAATTGGTAATGACTAGAAATGAGTTAAAAGAATCGCGAAATAAAATCCTTGAAAAACAACGAGATAAATTCATTAATGACAAATCGTAATATTCTAAAAGAATTGAGAACAGTCCCAATTAAAAAGATATATGCTATGCCAGTCAGATGTTGATCAAAGGTGAATTGTGGGAATTGATGATTTTGGTTGATTGATGGTTTCGGCTTGAGTCCGACTGGTAGTCAATGGTGTAGCTGAAGTGCTGCCCAAATTTTCAGAAATTACCCTATAGTTAAGGACAAAGAAGTATATTGTCGTTCTCGTCAGTACTCCAAATAATTGCGATCTTGGTTCTTGAGAAAGTTGATATGACCAAAACGACTTTATATAATTGATCTTTGATTCCAGTTAGCTAGTTAGCACTTGGTTTAAGTGATCAGTTAAAGGAGTTAATTGATCAACTTTACCAACTAATGGTTAGTTAAATGGAGATCGATTCCAATTAGATTGAGTCAAGCTCTAACATGATTTCCAGATCCGAAATCAAAGCGATAAGAAATTTGGAAAAAGTAATGGCGTTAACATAAATTGAAGGCTTAGTTCAATTAGCGTGATGTTACTGCAACCAGGTGTAAGGTTTGATCCAGAAGAATACGCTCTTTTCGTTGAATAAGAGGAACATGAAGTTACTGGTACATGCTAGTAAGAAGAATATTTTTAAGAACTGAAGGTTCAAGATAAAGAAAAGGGATTATATCATCTACAATAGCGTTCCAGGAAGGACTTGGATGTATACCCATATCGAATGACGAATTAATGGAAGATTTGAATGTACGCTTCTTTTGAACGGCGATTAAATGAAAGTTGCTGTAAAATAACAGAAAGTTCGCAAATTCAAGCATCTAAGGTAAGACGAAGACTGATGAAGTCCGCATGTGAACTCAAGGAAAAAGGATGTTGACCAACGAGGTGAAGTTAAATACGCGATCCGTGATGAGTTAAGCAAGGTTAAGAAAATAGCTATCAATGAAATTCAAGAATTCTGTTAGTAAGAATTTAAATATTATAAATAAAAGCCTTCATTCCAGTGTGAACTCCAGAAATGACTTATCCAATAATAAACAGATTAATATTACTAAGAAATTCGTTATGCTTAAAAGAGATAATAAATAATGGGAATGGAGAAATAATGAAGAAAAGAAGTAGAATCAAAAGGATGATAAAGAAATTTTATAAAATAATCCAGGAAATATGCAAGTTGGGAACGTCGGTTGTGCCAGAATTATTAGGAGAATGAGGTGAAACGTCGATAGTTGGAGATAGGAATTCGTTCCAAAAATGCGTGTAATCAGGGATGATTAAACAAAGGTATTGATGGCAAACTGCTACAGGAAAACGTTACAATGGATCTCATGTCGGAATTCTTTAAAATTAAAGTGAAGTCCCGGAAGTTCGAACAAATGATTTATCAATGGTACCTCAGGGGATGAGGTAAGAATTTCTCGTCGGTTACTGTACAGAGTCAATCTGGTGTCAAAAGCCCTGTAAATAGGGATAAAATAATAAGTGAAGGAAAACTTCAGAAATGGGGAATGAAAGAATAATGAAATAAAGAGTATTTTGGTGTGCACAAAAGCGGTTATGGAAAAAGAGAATGGAGATATAAGGTTACGCGTCGATTATCAGAAACTATAAGTTTGAAAATTAATTGAACACAATGTACCAGGAGTATTGGGATAGTGTGATTGTATTTATTGATAACATCCTCATTCAAGGACTAAGGAAGACCAAGTTGAATGCCCGAAGAAATGCTTGTGAAGAGTTGAAAAATAGCAACTGTAGTCTCAGCTTCAAAGATATGAATTCTGGTTATAATTGATTATGAGCTCCAGTGTGTGGTTAACTACCAAACAGGAAAGGTCCATTTAGGAACAGATGTTTCAAATAGAAAGAAAAGAATGAATACTATTAAGATTGTTGGGAAATGGTTAAAAGAATAGGAAATGTTAGGAATTGAAGAATAGGTTTTGATCCGTCTTCTGGGTTATGCTGATACTTACTTTGTTGTTGAATATCAAAGGTGTTATTAATGCAGATGATTGATGTTGACTTCAGTATGGGACGTTGTGAGCATCAAAGTTCGTATTGATATCTAATTTGATATGACAACAAAATGAGTATTAGTACCAAGAGACCGGGTTTTGAATGAAGTTATGATTCATTCTGTTTCCAAATTAATATATTTCCTTTCAGATAGTAAGAGATTCTCGCTCAATGAATCTACTTGATAGTGATTGAAAAGAAATAGAAGTATGCTACCAAGTGGTGAGTAAATGTAATTGCCGAGATTTTTCTTTTAGTTTTTAAATAAATGTAGAACATTCCGAAGCATCAGGCGTCATAAGCTCAGGATATCAGGCGCAGACGGATAGAAATGTAAGAGACCGATTAAGGATTCTCGAATACGAATGGAAATGATCATAGGTCAGGCTAATTGAATAGAAGGAGACATGAAAAGTAAAATAGAACAGCCAGTGAAAATAGAAAGTTCATAAACACGAACTATTAGAATTAGAAAGAAGAGAGGGTTAGTGTAAATTAAGTTAGCCTTTCGAAATAGTGAGATCGATAGAACGATTGTGAATGAGTTGGTCTTGTTGTCACAGGTGTAACGAGTCCATAAGACAGTCATGTGTATATGACTACGAAGATTAATTTAGCTCCAAATGTATGAAGTAGAGATTGAGTTAGGAGCTGCATGAGCAACTGATAGATTTGATCAGTAAAGGGTTGTTGAGAGGTGATTAAAGTAATGAGTTCCGATAAATTTTAAGTAAGGCTCTTGAAAAATATCATGGTCTGTTCCTTAGCATGATTCTGAGGACATAATCCTTTTAAGGGGGGAAGGATGTAACGTCTGGGAAATATTATGTAATTATTTTATCAATAAATAATTATTATGTGATTTTTTGTGTGATTTTTGGTGAATTATTGGATGATGGATAATAATATTTGGATGTTTATTTCTGATAAAATTGAGATATTTTAATTTCCAATTATCCAGAATTAAATCTAGATAATTTTGGTATTTTTCTTGTAATTTTTGGACTATCATATGATTTTATAAGGATTTATAGAATTAATAATGATTATTCTCACATAATTATAAAATTAATTTTTAGAATTAGAAATCGTCCCACTTCAATCATTTTTGCGTTTTTACAACCCGGAACTCTTCTAAAAACTCCTTCCTAACCAAATCTGATAATTCTGAACACTTTTCATGTTTTAACTTTTTCGATCAGGGGTATGGTTTGACCTGTACGAGTCCCGGTGTGAAATTTTTGATACGCAAATCATTTTATATATCGATAAAAATCCATATTCCCAAAAGGCGAGATATTATTACCTCATTTCTGTATAAAATGTTTTATAAGAGACTCTGTTTTGATAATTACCTAAATCGGGTATTAAAATTGTATCTTTATGTAGTTACTTAGCGGCTAAGTAACCTATTTTCGGATCCGGTCTGTAAATATAATTATCGAAATAGTAAATAAATAAAATATGTGATGGTTCTGCCAGTTATGTGTTGCTGTGTTATCAATTGTTTGTGAATTGTTGGACGCAAAGGTGAATTTTATAATTAATTATTGAGTTGTATTAATTTAATTCCTTTTAAAATGATTTTATTGAATATTTATTCTCATAAATGCTAAAATTGCTCCTAAAATTATTTTTGTTGTTTTATAATTTTATTTATTATTTTTTGGAATTTATAAAATTTAAAAATCAATATGTTATTCATTATTTATCTCTAAATGATTTTCTGAGTCCATTTAATTGTAAACTCAGTATTTAATTCCAGAATGCTTCAAAAATCATGAAAATTTTATTTTATTAAATTTGGAATATTTAAAGAATTTCAAAATTATTTTGGAAATATTCTGCCTTTTATTTAACCACGTGTGTATTTGTTAAATTAAAAAGAATACAGGTCCAATGCGCATTATAAAAATGATTTAAAAATCATGCAAATTTAATTTTATTAACTCCAAATTATTTCCGGATTTTTAAATACATTGTTTTAGTAACTTTTCGAATTATTTTACCCATTAAACGCTCGTTCAAGTTTAAATTTTGATACAAAAAGGGGTGATAACGGGATTAAAACAAAGTTAACAAATAAAGAAAAAAAATTAATATAAAACCTAATTTATTCCCCCCTGTTCGACACCATCGCCTCTTCTTTCTTCCCCCTCCGATCAATCTCTCTAAAATATCTGTCTCTCTCGACTGTTTATCCCTCACCCCTTCTCTCTCGATTTTCTTCTCTCTTTATTCCTTCTTCTCCGTCGCTGCTGGGTTTCTGGCCGCCGCACCTCCTTTTTCCGGTTTCTTTCCGGCGATTGTTCTGGTTTTTCCATTCGGTACAAGTTTGTATATATATACGTGAGTATATATATACGTGAGTATATATATACGTGAGTATATATGTGTATGTGTGTGCTTCGGGTGTGTTTTTGTGTTGGTGTTTGTTCAGGTCTGTATGTTGTGGTTCGACTTTCCGGTTGCCGCCGGGTTTATCCGGCGAGGCAACCCTTCCCCTGTATCGCAGCGCGTAGGCGCTTGTTGTCCTGATTTTTTTTATTCAGTCTAATTATTTCTGCAGAAAAAAAATTTGATTGGAATTCGTGAAATAAAAATAAATATTTCGTGTGGGAAATTAATAATAATTAATCGGTGGAATTCGTATGGAAACCCGAATTTATCGGGCACCGACGAATTTTACCGCGAGCCGACGGTGGGCGATGATGATTTTTATCTGAGTCCTACAAATAAAATGCAAAATACGAATAAAAATTATAAAGTACGAATTAAAACGAAAATGCGAGTCTTAATTGATAATTGTTTTAATTGGTGTGTATGAATTTGCGAATTAATATTGTGAACTGAAATCGGTAGTTGGGAATTGAATTGTAGTTGGTTTGAAATTGGTTGTGATTGATTTGACGTCGGGATGTTCGACGGGTAGACCAATAAACAAAGGAAACGCTACCCGATTTTCACGAAATTAATTTCGAAAATACGGGAACGTAACCTATAATTATCGGAGACGTCGAATAACCATATACAATTATATTATATGAACTTGACTACGATTGAGACAAGATAATTTATAGATAATCGATTACCCTGTTTTTCGAAACGACGAGTATACGTATTTTCTGAAAATAAATACCGAATCGAGTTTCGAAGATGTGAACCATAATTGCTATGTGTATTTCGATAATACATATAAATATGAATTCAGTGATGAAATCGTATGGGTAGAATAGGATAACGATTTGATGTTAAGCTTAAGCGGTTATCTGAATTAGGGTATTTCAACCCTGTAGGTTTTAGACGGAAGACCCGAGATTTGACATCGGACTAGGAACGATCTAATGATTAGACGTCGAGATCAACGAAGTTCCAACTGAAGGGTCTGAATGTTGGGATTGTATCCATAAGAGGATAGTAGTTTGACGATAAAGCCAAACGATCAAAGTCGAACCAAAGTCGATAGCGGTTAAAGCTTATTGAGGCAAGTATTCTGGATTTTTCTTTTAACTACTGCAAGTATTCTGGATTTTTCTTTTAAATACTGCAAGTATTCTGGATTTTTCTTTTAAATACTGCAAGTATTCCAGAACATTCTTTTAAATACTACAAGTATTCTTGAATTTTCTTTTAAATACCGCAAATATTTATTCGCTCCTATTATAAGTTCAGAATAGTTAACTGTTTTACATTTCACTGCAATTACTCTGATTATGCACGTTCCTTTCATTATTGTTCCTATAATTCGATTGCTCTCGTGAGAAAATACCCAATCTTTCGGGTTATTTACGAACCCTGAATTGAGATGTTTTGAATTCAAAATGATTTGACATCAAAACACTCTACGGGCTGGATACTGATATTTTGGGGATTGAGTTTTACTTAATCCTGAGGACCGGGATGACTGGTGCCTCGAGATGGGCCGTAGTGCCTGGGGACCCGACTAGATCTAGATATTGAGATATAGATCTGCATTATATTCTGAATGATCAGCAGAATATAGACGCGAACTAGTGTCCAGTCTAATTCATTGTTGATCGCCATTAACGGCATTCTCTCTCGAAAGGGTTTTATGATTCCAAAACCGGACAAAACCCTGATTCAGAAGATGAATCGGGGAATCGCTTGTCATTTTTGGATTTTAGTTAAAGGCTGGTGACAGCCAACGTTTATTCGCTCACTCACTCAAAATAAATAGAATGGTTTAAAATTGTTTTAAGATTTTGTCCGAAAGTTTTTCTTTTGATATTAATGCTTGAAACTCAAATTATATACTTGCTGGGCATTTTTGGCTCACTCTTGCTTTGTAAATTCTTATTTTTGCCAGAAACAGATAAGGCTAAAAGTGAATAGCTTTGATAGATAGCAAGAATTAGAGAAATTTCTGCCGTGAGATGTTGAAGATGTTAGAGGAATGTGACACGGGCATTAGTTCAAAGGTATTTATAATTGTATTCTAGTTATTGTGAGTTGTAAAGGCTAGATTCTTGTTTCTACCATAACCTGTAAACGATTCGGATTCAAGGGGTTAATTATTTATTTCTTTATTTTATATAATGATTATTTAGTGACACCAAAATCCTGACCCCAGATTTGGGTTGTTACAATTTATGTCAGTGTTACCTGTAGAAAGAAAACCTCTTCCTACTAATTCCGTTCATTGTGATAGCCGTACAACTATCAAAAAAATAGAAGTGTTAAGTATAACGCGAAAACTAAGAGACACATCCAAGTTAGACTAAAGTCTATAAGGGGTTTAGTGTTTGATAGGGTCGTTGTTATTGAGTTCATTGGTACTCAAGATATTATAGCTGATCCTTTGACTAAAGGACTTGAGTATGTTGTAGTCCTTATGTCTAGGTTGGGTATGAGACTGTTAGCACAACATGATTCATCTATGGAGGGAACCCAATACACCTAAGAGGAGATCCATCGAAGTGTATTCAATGTGATAATAATAAGTCATGAGGGTGATTCAGATGTACCTTAACAATAGATTGATACCTATGTATCTGAAGTCTATCCCCTGTAAACCTTTAAGCTACTATCACTACAAGTATAGCAAAAGTTAAAGAACTTTGAATGGGGTCAGGTCTTTATGACGAGATAGTAGCAGTTCATATTTTGAGATGCTCAGCTAAGGGAATGTAATTGTGAGGTCACAATTAGAGGAAAAAGTTATTCCTTGAAGTACTCGACGAACAGGATCGAGACATGACCATTAAATTCTGGTCGTTCTACAGTTACTTAAATTGTGGCCATTTTACGATTACTTAAATTCAACTGTATTTGATCATATAAATTTATAAACATATAAAACTCACTGTCTTCAGTGGCTTTAATACGTAAGCGTGAAATTTAAATTTTAGTAAAAATCAAAAAGAGAGAAGTTCAAATTTTCACCAAAAATGTTAAAGAGAAAATATAAAAGTTGACTTGGAATAAAAGCAAACATCAATTCAGTTGTTCTTATATAAATTCCACCACAAAAATAATTTTGACCAATGTAAAAGTCACCGACAGTACGCAGTCGATTTTATACAAAAATCCACCAATTTCATTCATTTAAAACTAAAAGAAATCGAATTTTAACCAATAATTTTTAGCCTTTTTTCTTGTAATGATGTTCGATATGACCCCGCTCGACTCAATTATACCCGTAATGGAAGCATTTCTTACACTTTACTCAACAAGTAATTAAATATATCTTTCTTTAATATCATGATTTCTCGTTCAAGTTCTTGAGTGGTGTCTTAATCGTCTACAGATCTGTGAAAGGTGCTTAAGGTTTCAACAAATTAAGCAAATCACAAGTGAGCAGCTATAATTATAGCCAAGGTCGATGGTTTAGGTTTGGAAGATATTGGCTATAATTTACACTGTTCAACTTATAAAATTTTGCCAAGGCTTCCAAAGGGTCGGAGATGCTCTAACTCCTAATGGTTTACATGGGAATCTGAATTATGAGACTACACTACAGGAAAACAGGACAAAACCGACCACACATAACCGACCAACAATGATTTGGCTTCTTTATAACCGACCACCAGGTTGGTCGGTTATGTAAGGGGATAAATGACACAGTTTTGATGATATGGCAGAGCTAAAACCGACCACATGCTGGTGGTCGGTTATAACGGCTAAATACGACGTAGTGTTGCTGATGTGGCACAAGTAAAACCGACCACGTTGATGTGGTCGGTTAAAACGCGTCTGTCGGTTATAGGCGAAAATATAAAATTAATAAAAAGTACAAAAAAAGTACCCATTATAAACAGAACGGTGTCGTTTTACTGCATTTTTTATAACCGATCGTCGTCGGTCGGTTTAAAGCTATTTTTTTTATTTTTTTTTGTGTTATATCTTTCATTTCTTGAAATTGGGGTAAAATATAAAAAAACTAAGAGGGGGAATTGAAGAGAATTGAAGTGGAGGAGTAATAGAGAAATTGTGAGTTTTTCTCATTTATTTTAATTAATGTGTGTGTGTGTTTGTGTTTGTTATATGTATTAAATGTGTTTTGGTAATGTATTGAATGTTAAATATATTTTTTATGAGAAATTAATGTTATTCTCATTTATTATAATCAATGTGTGTGTGTGTTTATGTTTGTGTAATGTATTTTGGTATGAATTGAATGTTTTTTATTTTTTATGAAATGCATGTTATATTATTTGTAGATGGATACCATTGATCGAAGTTAGATTTATAATCAATTACAAAGTGATAAAATTTTATTGACTCCGGAATATAGAATTGGTGTAGAAATATTTTTAAAACTTGCTCTTGAGAATGGAATGGAAGAAGATGGTATAATGAAGTGTCCTTGTAAACGTTGTAAAAATTTGAATTGGTTAAAAATTGATGATGTTAGATTTCATTTGCTCGCTGAAGGGATGCTTGAGGGTTATACCGTGTGGACGTTGCACGGTGAAAAGATAGGAAGAAAACATAGTCGAACATCACATCATCGTCGTTATGTTCGGGAACTTCCGAGAGTAGAAGAACCAGTAGATTTGAATGCGATGTTACATGATTTTGCCGGTGAAAAATATGAATTTATGACACTATGGATACGGGAACTATGAATGTAGAAGAAGCTCCAAATGATAGTGCTAAAAAATTGTACGAGGTTATTATTGAAATGGAGCACCTATTTATCCCGATAATATAAAGTACACAAGATTAAGTTTTACCATAAAATTATTGGAATTCAAAAATAACTCACATTGTAGTAATAAAGCTTTTGATAGTTTGCTTAAACTTCTTACGGGTGTGTTACCAAAAAAGCATACATTACCCGAAACTTATTATGTAATGAAAAAATTATAAAGGATTTGAGGGTTGAATATGAAAAAATTGATTTATGTGAGAATGATTGTATGTTATTTTATGGAGATTACAAGGATAAAGTTGTGTGTGATATATATGGTGAAGATCGTTATTGGGATGTTTCTAGGAAAGATGGTAAAAAAATACCAAAAAAAATCTTAAGACACTTTCCTTTGATTCCTCGACTATAACGCTTATATATGTCGACACATACATCCGATCACATGAGATGGTACAAAAATAGAGATGTGAAATTAGGAGAAATAAGTCATCCCGCGGATGGAGAAGAGTGGAAAATTTTTGACCGTCGGTATCCATCATTTGCTCAAGAGATTTGTAACATAAGATTTGGTCTTGCGACCGATGGTTTCAACCCTTTTAGCCCTACCGGAAAAAAACATATAGTGTGTTTCCCGTGGTGATAGTTGTCTACAATCTTCCACCATCGATGTGTATGAAAAAGCCTTATATGTTCATGACCGATATAGTGCCGGGTCCAAATAGCATTAGAAAAGATATTAATGTTTGTCTAAGGCCTCTCATCGATGAATTGAAGATATTGTGAATACCGGAGTGAAAACATATGACCAATCTTTGAAACAAAATTTTACAATGAGAGCAACTCTTCTGTGGACAATTAGTGACTATCCCGCTATGAGTATGATAAGTGGGTGGTCAGGTAAATGAAAAATGGGATGTCAAGTGTGTCTTGGAAGTGTGCAAGGGTTTCAATTAAAATATTGTGGAAAGTGTAGTTTCTATGACACGAACCGAATATTCCTTGAATCAAGTGATCCACTCCGTTAAAAAAGTAATTTGTTTGATAATGAAGAAAGAAGATTGTTTCGTGGTCGTTTATCCGGGGAGGGTGTTACGGAGTTGCTTGATACTTTAGTTTTTCCAACACCCGGAAAGACTAATTCGAAGGCAAGGAGTGTCGGATACGGGGAAAAGCATCATTGGACTCATGTCCCAATCTTTTACAGACTCCCTTATTGGTCATCACATAATTTACGATATTCAGTTGACATCATGCATACGGAAAAAAAAGTTTTTGGAAACATTTTTTTTACTATTGTGAATGCGACAAAGTCAAAAGATTATAAAAAAGCAAGAGCGGATTGCAAACATTTTGGGATGTTACCATATTTGTGGATCGATGAAAAAGGAAAGTCACCTAAAGCACCTTATTCCCTTACTAGAAAATAACGTAAACTTTTGTGTGAATGGATTAGTGCACTAAAACTTCTAGATGGTTATTCCTTAAATATATCACGTTGTTGCAATGTTGAGGATTGTGTATTTTACGGATTCAAATCGCACGATTGTCATATTTTTCTTCAAAAATTATTGCCTCTTGCAATCCGTGAACTTCTACCGGTGCCTATTGCGGATGTCATCACGACAATTTTTAACTTTTTTCAAGATTTATGCTCATCCGTTGTTACCAAAACCGATTTGGAAATAATGGAAAAATCGGTTATCAAAGCATTGTGTTTGTTGGAAATGATTTTTTCTCAAAGTTGGTTTGATTCGATGGAACACTAGGTTGTACATTTAGCTGAAGAAATTAGACTTGCTGGACCTGCTTATTGGCATTAAATGTTGACTTCGGTCGGTTTTATCTGTGTCAGTCAACAGAAAATTTTCAAATAAATTTTAAAAAATCAAATCGTACGGATGTTAACTTCATGTCAAAATATGCTTAGATACAAAAATTTAGATTATTTTAACGAGTACAAATACATTTATATAAGTAAGTTAGCAAATTTACTTAAAAATGTAAAATAAATAAATAAATATAAATTATAAATTATAAATTACAGAAGATCGAACCGCACAAATGGATAGACATAATGAAAATGAACAAATGTACCAAAAATTAGGCTATTTAAATAATAATATAATTAAATAGCGTGAAACATAATCACTTCAATGAGTATGTCGCCATTCTTTATACAAAATAAGTTGAATTTAACATTCGATATACACAGCATAATTTTAAAATTAATTTTAAACGATCAAACTGTACGGATGTTAACTTCATGTCAAAATATGCTTAGACACAAAAAATTAGATTATTTTAACGAGTACAAATACGTTTTTATAAGTAAATTAGCAAATTTACCCAAATATGTGAAATAAATAAATATAAATTTAAAATTATAAATTACAGAAGATCGAACCGTACGGATGGAGAGACATAATGAAAATGAACAAATGTACCAAAAATTAGGCTATTTAAATAATATTATAATTAAATAGCGTGAAACATAATCACTTCAATGAGTATGCCGCCATTCTGTATACAGAATAAGTTGAACTTAACATTCGATGTACACAGCATAATTTTAAAATTAATTTTAAACGATCAAACCGTACGGATGTTAACTTCATGTCAAAATATGCTTAGACACAAAATATTAGATTATTTTAACGAGTACAAATACGTTTTTATAAGTAAATTAGCAAATTTACCGAAATATGTGAAATAAATAAATATAAATTTAAAATTATAAATTACACAAGATCTAACCATACGGATGGACAAACATAATGAAAATGAACAAATGTACCAAAAATTAGGCTATTTAAATAATATTAATCATGTTTTTATAAGTTTTTTTTTAATTTAGGGGTTTCTACGGTTAGTTAAAACTGACCATTAGGGTTTCTAGGGTTACTTAAAACTGACCGACATTTAGTAAAACCGACCGACAGTATTTTAGGCGGGTTTTTTTTTGTGAAAAATTAAAAATCCCGCCTTTAACAGCAACGACGTCATTTTGCATGCTGCACAGATACCAACCTCATAACCGACCGCCCCGACGGTCGGTTTTAAGCGTGGTATAAATAAAAAAACCCTTTCATTTTCCTATATCTGTTTCTTCTCATAATTTCTCAATTTCTCTCAAAAACTCTGAAATCTCACTCAAAATCTCACTCAGTGGCGGCATACAATCAACGAAGAACAACTTCTCACTCAAAATCTCCTCTCTATTTCTCGCTCAATGTAAGTATATGTTTTTATACATATGTTTTTTTGTGTGTGTGTGTTTTGTGTGTGTTTATATATATATTTATATATATGTTTTTTTTTGTGTGTGATTCGAGGTAATTAAGGATCGAAGATCAAAATGAACTTTTCCACTTCAAATCGAAGTTCATCGTAGTTTTCAGTTTTGATAAGTTTTTGCATGAAAAATATTCGTCAGTTTTGGTTGATTTGTTGAATATACTTATAAGTAAAAATTTGGGGGTTTTCGTCGATTTGTTGAGATATGTATAAGTATAAATCTGTTTTTAGGGTAGATTTAAGGGGTTTTATCTTTCGCTCACGTAATTTCATTTCGTACTCGAAATTTATAATTTGTTGAATATATGTATATGTGTGTGTGATGTATATATGTTTACACTCTCATAATATATTTGTATATATGTTTACGCTCTCGTAATTTCGTTTCGTAATCGAGGTTTGTAATCGAAGTTAATGTATGAGTTTTGAAGCTTTAATTTATTGAATAAATAGTGAAATTAAGTTTATTTGATGGTATGGTTTAATTTATGTAATTGTTGGATAAATTATGAAATGTTGGATAATTTCCTATGCATTTTTATGTGATTTGATTTCGTAATCGAGGTTTGTAATCGAAGTTAATGTATGAGTTTTCAAACTTTAATTTATTGAATAAATAGTGAAATTAAGTTTATTTGATGGTATGGTTTAATTTATGTAACTGTTGGATAAATTGTGAAATTGTTAGATACATTTTTATATGCAAGTCGAATTATTTGATTTAGTGCATACATTTTATGCATTTTTGTCGTCGATTTGTATGTTCGTATATTTGTGCTAATATATTCTTATATTTTTCATTTTAGGATCTTTTTACTTGGATGCTAGCGGTGGTCATGATTACGATGGCGTTGTTTGCGATGGCGAGGAAAGGGTAGGGGAAGGAAGTTGAAAAAGAAAAAGATAAGGGAAAGGGAAAAGCTAGCAAGGATAATGGTGGAAAAGGCACGTCGAAGGGAAAAGGAAAGGGCACTAAGGGCAATGGTAGAGGAAAGAAAAAAATGGGGAAATTGAGTTTGCGTGATGAGCCAACGGATTCGGATTCGGACTCGAATGATCCGACTAGACACATGACACCTAACGAGGAATGAAAATGGCGAGGAAGGCGACCTCGATCACATTCAAGTGGCATCTATTGAGAAAAACCGCCATTGAAGCCATACCGCATTGATATCTCCGATGGACAGTAAGTCTTAAATAAGTTTTTAAATTGCATTATTCCTATATATTGTTGTGTTCTTAAGTGCATGAGATTATGTTCATTACTTTGTTTATATATAGTATTGAAAATGGTAATGCTAAAAAGACTTTGTTAAGCATAATTCGGGAGAAGTGGTCTATATATTGGGCGTTATACTTTTACCGACATTGAAGAACATAATCCGGGTTGGTTAAATGTAAGGGTTTTAGAGTTTCAAGTAAGTTTAAAACCCTTTTTTTGTTTGCATTTGTTTCTTGATTTATGATGCATTTATCCTTAATCTTTGTTGTAATTTTTAGAAATATTATAGACATCTTAAGGGGCAAAGTCGTTCAAAAGCCCGGAAAATTATTGAAGATCACATCAAGGTGACAATCAAAAGGACGTTGAATGAGCTTAAAAAAGAGTTGACAGAAAAGCAAGAGAAGAGGGCGTTTTAAAGGAATCTTTAAAGCCGCCTTATTGGTCCGTTGCTTTTTGGAAGGATCTTTTAAAGTACTGAGAGATAAATGAAGGGCACTTACATAGGTCGTCGGTTGGATCTACTAACCAGCAACAAGTTGAAATATTGCATAGTGTCGGTGGTCGGTCATTTAATAAAGTGCGAGAGGTAATGACATTTTTTTCAAACAGGCACACACGCACACACACACATACACATTTATCTCGTTTAATAATGTCAACTAAGCACGTGTTAATATAAGTTGTTTTTATGTTGAAAGGTAATAACGAACAAAAATAAGAAGAAACCGACGAGACATGAGGTTTAGGATAAGTGTCATATGAAAGTTGGATCGGATCCGGAAAATCCCGTCTACACTACTCTGGCTGCCATGCGTATTGCGGTAATAAATTTTTTTTTAAGTCTACATGTGTATTCTCATTTTTTTAAAATAAAATTAAGTGTGCATTCTCATTTTATTTTTATTTTAATAGATTTAATTGTTCCAATAAAACTTGAAAATTGTGTAGGAACATGCATTCTCATTTTTATTTTTATTTTTATAGATTTAATTAAGTGTGCATTCTCATTTTTATTTGTATTTTTATAGATTAATTTGTTCCAATAAAATTTGAAAATTGTGTAGGCATGATATGTTGCTATTCTTGAGCGTATGCCCGTGGAGGTGACCCAAACGGGTGATAGAGATGAGCCATGGGATTGGTGGATGGAAGCATTGGGGGTCCTCGAAGGTAAAAAGCCAAAGAAGAATTATGTTGTTGGATTCCCAAATACTCGAGCCACCGATCTTTTTCCTACATTAGCTACGCACTACCGAGATTCCACCCGGAATGAAGCCGGCTCATCCTCATCCGCTCCTAGACAACGTGAAGCCATCCCCGACAATATTTATCTTGCCATCGTGAGAAACGTGCTTACAGAGATTCGTGCTAATCCAAGTCGGTTTGCTCGCCAACTATCCGATGAGGAGATAACCACATTTTCTCGTACCGCCCTTGAGGCCTCGGATCCATCCTCTGGTCCAAGTCAAAGATTGCAATGGAACAACCTAATTGGTGGTGAGATTATACACATTGTTGGGAGTTTGGTTGAAGACATCGTCCAGAAAACCGAAAGTCGTATTGCTGAGGTATAAACTAATTTATGTTGTTTAATTATTTTTTCTCATTTGCAAATAATTTGTTTCTTTTCTATAATTAGTTTATAATTTTGCATATAGGAAAATAATTGGCGTGCTTTGGAAGATGACAAGGATTATACATCCGAGGACGAGGTGACAGATGATGAGGATGTTGATGATGTTGGTGGCGATGGTGGGCAGGAAGATGAAGACGGTGAATCGTCTGAAGTTTCTTTGTTGGATTAGTTAAATTTATCATTTATTGGATGATTGTAATTTAAGACTTTGTCGTTTATGGGATGATGCTATGTTTGTAATGCGAAACTTTATTATGTTGGTTTTAAAGCTACGTTACGGTTTGATGCTCCGGTTGTCGGAGTTAGTATTTTGTTTAAATGATTTGATGTAGGTGTTTTGTTGATTTGGATGTGTAGAAAATTGGTATTTTGTTGATTTGGATTGTTTTGGATTGGTTTGGTATTGGATTGCAGAAAACATGCAATTTTTTTTAAAATTTAACATCAAAACTGACCGACATAATACATAACCGACCATCTTTTACCATTACAATTCCCAGAAAACCGACCGTTTATAGACATAACCGACCATCTCCTTAGTAAAACCGACCATGTTCTTGACAGGGTGGTCGGTTATAGAGTGGTCGGTTATGTGTAGTTAAGTTAGCTTCTGAAATAGAATCGACCAGTGTGCACATTTTGACCACGGTCGGTTATGAGTTTCAGTCAACATTTTTTACCATTATAATTCCCATAAAACCGACCGTTTATAGACATAACCGACCATCTTCTTCATAAAACCGACCATGTTCTAGACAGGGTAGTCGGTTATAGAGTGGTCGGTTATGTGTAGTTAAGTTAGCTTCTGAAATAAAACCGACCATTTTACACATTTTAACCACGGTCGGTTATGTGTTTCAGTCAATATTTAAAAAGTAGACATAACCGACCATAGGTGGTCGGTTTTGCATTGAGGACATGGCACCACGTGTACACACGTGGTGACACATATACAAAGTGACCCCACATATTGGTTCAGGGAAAAGACACATAACCGACCACCAAGCTGGTCGGTTATGATGGTTAAACTCGACCATATATCATAACCGACCAGTCTTAAACCGACCACTACACTTCGTCGGTTTTAAGTCTTTAACAGACCATTTTTGCTTAAAACCCTCCCTTAGTCGACCATATATATTCAAGCGTCGGTGAAGAACAGTGAATGAAGTATTCAAGATTGTAGTAGCAATGAAGATATTGTCCAAAGTACCAGAAAGGATTTCAGTGAAAGTGCATTTGTTTATTGACAGTCAGTGTCTGAACCGATAAAGTTGTTGCAAGCTTAACAATATAATCAATGTACGAAGACCTGAATCGATGTTAGTCGTCTGTGAACCAGACCAGTTGCACTAGGCGTCAACAGCTTTTGAAAGAAATCTGGGTATTATTTTAAGAAGAATTGTTAAGTTGAGGAATGTACTTGGATTGAACGATTATCTGTTAAAGTACGAGAAAAGGTGCACAAGGTATGCAGCTAAACAACTCGAGATATTTACCAAGTTCAAAGTTTAACTGTTAACTTAAATAAATTTATTTAATGGACTTTAATATAATTTATTTAATAAACTTAAAATGATTTATTTTATAAATTTTAAATAAGTTTATTTTATAAATCTAAATTAGTTTATTTATATAGGTTATATTTAAGTTTATTTTATAAATTAAGTTAGTTACAATTTAAACTTAAATAAAAAAAACAAAAAAAGAAAACAAAACAGAAAAAGAAAACGAAGAAAGGGAATAAGAAAATAAAAAGAAAAAGAAAAAAGAAAATAAAAAAGAAAACAAAAAAAGAGAAGAAAAAAGAAGAAGTAAACAAATGAAACGAAATCAGGAGGTGATAGTTTTGTTAAGTACTTAAGTACATATACAAGTACTGAGGTCGCAAGTAAAAGGTTGTACTAGATAAACCAGTCGCAAGAAACTTTTTTTTGGTTTTCTGGTTAAGTACAAATGTACTGGTAATGTACACGTCGTAAGTAACTTGGAGCTGGAAATAAACTAGGGCAAAGTTTCACTCTCCCTCCTGGTCGTAAGTAAGTGTTTTGAAGGAATAAATTCTAAGTGATAATACCCTTTGGTCGCAAGTAAAGAAGAGAAACTCCTGGTTCCAATTAACTCCTCAGCCACAATTCTATTGTATAAGCAATTTATTTGTGTGGTTCATTTTTAGCCACATATTTCAATTGATATAAGCCTACACTACAGCAGCAGGTCAATTAGCAATTTCAGTTTTTCAGTTTTATATTCTTCTCAGATGAGAGGTGATAAAAACCTGCATTAAAGATTTACAGAGAAGCTCAAGCTTTTTGTATATCCGTTTATCTTCCCACCGGAGTAACGTTATAATGCTTGGTTTAACTCTTGTATATTCATAGGGGCATTATAATCGTTACCCGGTAATTAAATCCTTAGACAAACAAAAGTTAGACCATTGTATATGATTTAATTTGTTGATCTTTGTAGAAGTGAGGAACTTTGTTGTTCTTAGATTGTAGCCGGTTAATTTATTTAACGGAGTGTAGCAACACCCCTCGCGGATTTATATATGAATATATATTTTCCCGAATATCTTGTGTTCCTCGTTTTACTGTTCTAAACACTATTCACCTCAAGAACACGGAATCACTAACCAAACATTGATTACTCGGTTTGCTTTTGAGGCTGAGTTGTGTGCATTAGATGTCATGAGGACGGAGGCTGAGTGGTTACATGGACTTATGTCAGTGTTACCTGTAGAAAGAAGACCTCTTCCTGCTAATTCTGTTCATTGTGATAGCCGTACAACTATCAAAAAAATTATAAGTGTTAAGTATAACGCGAAAATTAAGAGACACGTCCAAGTTAGACTAAAGTCTATAAGGGGTTTAGTGTCTGATAGGGTCGTTGCTATTGAGTTCATTGGTACTCAAGATATTATAGCTGATCCTTTGACTAAAGGACTTGAGCATGTTGTAGTCCTTAATGTCTAGGTTGGGGATGGGACTGTTAGCCCAACATGATTCATCTATGGAGGGAACCCAATACACCTAAGAGCAGATCCCTCGAAGTGTATTCAATGTGATAATAATAAGTCGTGAGGGTGAGTCGGATGTACCTTAACAATAGATTGATACCTATGTATCTGAAGTCTATCCCATGTAAACCTTTAAGCTACTATCACTAAAAGTATAGCAAAAGTTAAAGAACTTTGAATGGGGTCAGGTCTTTATGACGAGATGGTAGCAGTTCATATAGTTCATATTTGGAGATGCTCAGCTAAGGGAATGTGAATGTGAGGTCGCAATTAGAGGAAAAAGTTATTCCTTGAAGTACTCGATGAACAGGATCGAGACATGACCATTAAATTCTGCCCATTTTACAGTTACTTAAATTCTGGCCATTTTACGGTTACTTAAATCCAACTGTATTTGATCATAAAACTTTATAAACGTATAAAACTCGCTGTCTTCAGTGGTTTTAATACGTAAGCGTTAAATTTAAATTTTAGTAAAAAAAAAAAAGAGAAGTTCAAAATTTTCACCAAAAATGTTAAAAGAGAAAATATGAAAGTTGACTTCGAATAAAAGCAACCATCAATTCAGTTGTTTTTATATAAATTCCACCACAAAAATAATTTTGACCAACGTAAAAGTCACCGACTCGACAAAAATCCACCAATTTCATTCATTTAAAACTAAAAGAAACCGAATTTTAACCGATAATTTTTAGTTTTTTTTCTTGTAATGGTGTTCGATGTAACCCGGCTCGACTCAATTATACCCGTAATGGAAGCATTTCTTACGCTTTACTCAACAAGTAATTAAATGTATCTTTCTTTAATATCATGATTTCTCTGTTCAAGTTCTTGATTGGTGTCTTAATCGTCTACAGATCTGTGAAGGGTGCTTAAGGTTTCAACAAATTAAGCAAATCACAAATGAGCAGCTATAATTATAGCTAAGGTCGAAGGTTTAGGTTTGGAAGAGATTGGCTATAATTTACACTGTTCAACCTACAAAATTTAGCCAAGGCTTCCAAAGGGTCGGAGATGCTCTGACTCCTAATGGTTTACATGGGAATCTGAATTATGAGACGACGAGGAATGGGAAGTTAAACAAACCGTTGACATAATAATGCTGATTAAGGACAAGCATTAGTAATATTTAAATTCCACTAATAAAGATGAGCAGCATAGTGGAGAGATGACTTGGGATTATTCCATGTCAATCACTCTCAATCACATGTTGACCTAAATTTCGGTCGGCTGTATAATTTTAACATAATTTTTAGAAGCAACGCAGTTAGAATTAACAAGCTCAAATTCAAAGCTAATCCATTAGTTTTCAAGTTATATTAAACTAAGTTAGGGAAGATAATCTACTTAAATAGTGCCACAAGCAGTACATCTATAGATACCGATATTTCCATGATACTTACAAAGAAAAGCGGCTTTCAAGAAAGTGGGAACATGCAAGAAGGTTATGCTAGTTTCAAAGCCATAAAATTAGAGCTAAACAAGTGCTCGTCACATGTAAGCTATAAAATTACTATAGTGTTTCTCTTTCTTAAAGTGGTCCATGTCTTTCCCTGTATTAAGCTACTTGTTTATGTGATTTGGATTAGTTAATTGGAAGAGGTGGTTGATTAGATAATCACATTACAATAGTTTATGTAGTTGTTGCACCAAGTCCAGAGTTGCAGCAGTTTTATAATCATAATATATAGCTAGTCCTTCTCTCGAAAGGCAAGACTATGTCTCTTTTGAAGACTAGCTTTGCTTTAACAATTCACCTTAGTCTATTTTATCTTTCAAACATAACCTTCATTAGTGAGGAATTAGTACCCGGTTAATATCATATAAAATAAGTTGTGTTTCCTCTTATGAGTATTTGTTATTTATTGTATCAAGAAATTAATAGCACATTACAAAATCCAAATGGCCTTCGGCTTTACCCGCAAAAGAACATATTCTAAGATTAATTAAAATTAGGACCGGAAAACAATCATAATTTGTTTACAATTAGTCTTCAAATTATATGATGTGATAAGAGCATTGACATTAGATAGCAGCATGTAATCCGCCCTTCCAACCTGCCTGGATCAAACACTAACTATATTGATAAATTATGAGATGTGCGTCATGCTGATAAGAAAGTCAACTAAATTTATTCCTTATAAACCAACATTAATAGATGCTATAAATTTTATCTATATTTATTTTTAATATACTTACATGCTATATTTTCTATTATTATAACTTTATCAAATTATTGAATTCAATAATTCAATTTAGCAACAAAACAAAATCAGTGATTCACACGCTACAAAATTATGGTTTAATCTATATCACACATGACATGAGTAGAACTTATGTATTACTCTTGCAAAAAATATTATATATTTTCATCTCAATATTTGTAATTCTGGTTGAAAAATTAAGAAAGAAATTGCACTTTTTTCAATGAATTTTAAAAAGAAAATTACACTAGTTTTTAAAATTATTAAAAACTAATGGAATAATTCAAACAGATTCTATAATAGAGTTATAATTCAAATAACAGTTACACTAATTAAATAATCAGATAAGAAATTGTGAAATTTGTAACATAATTTTTGCTAAAAGGTATATATAACGTAATTATAATTTAGTAAAAAAATTATACATTTTAAAAAACAAAAAATAGAACCATTAGGCTAAAACACTTTAAAATTTTGTGGAGAATAGTCAAATGATAAATACTTGAAATTAATAATTACATATGATATATCAAATATTAAACTAAATAATACATATATTTTCTTTGTTGATTATTATACATATATTTTCTTTGTTGATTAGACCTTTGTCCAACTAAATTATAATCTGTTTCTTTATAACCTTTCAAATTAAATGAGAGTAGGACTGTAATAATTTAACTATTATATAATTGTAGCACTAGCCGTATTTAACACGTGTTTAATTTCAAATCTGATTTACCTAATTTATTTTAATAACAAATTGATTAAAATTACACATTAGATAAGTTGGCCTTATTAATCTTGTTGAGAAGGTAATTACTAGTGACATTTATTGTTGAAAGAGTAAAAGAATGTGGAATATGATGATTTGATAAAGTCATGTATGGAATACATATATGGAATACATGTTTATTTCAATGGAGGGTTTAGTAGTGTCGGAGAGTGCGAGAAGAGGGGTTGTGCCGGATTTGAGATAATCTATATGTTTATTAGAATTACTGAAAATGCACATCTACACAGGGGTGAATAGGTTTAGGGCTGATTACGTTCAATTTAAGTTTTACCAATAGTAGCTTATGGATTACAGATTAAACAGGTAATAATGGCTTGGTGTTATGATGCAGTGCATCTTTTAGCCAGGTTCGACTCCTAATTCCCTACCGTCTACATCTTGTTTCCTTACCAATTTGATAAGAGAATATATTTTAATCACTATAAAAACGATTACAAGATTAACAATATACCATCCTTTGTCCCTTACCAACTTGATAAGATAATATATTATTAATCACTATCAAAATGATTACAAGATTAACAATATATCATCCTTTATCCATACCACTGATAATGGCTTGCTGATACACTTGTTATGAACTAGCTCTCTAAGTTTTATACTACCCTAGTACAAACTTCTCTAGCTATCAAATAAATTACAATCACAACAATACAAATCAGAATTATAAATCAGTACAACTCAACCTAAAGACTCTCTAACCAATATATCGAATATATATGTAAGAGCTCGTGAGAATCTTATGAATAAAACTTGTAAAAACAGAGTTGTGTTGTGTTCGATATAAGTGTGTTAAGAAATCCAAAACAATTGAACACTTTTTTATAAGGTAGACAAACAACGATAAGATTACTATAACAACTTAACACGTTTGAATCCCATTCAACGTTCAAGTTTGTTAAGGTAGTAGTGTCACCTCAGTTTGAAATACCAACGTTCTAAAAAATATACGTTTGAGTAAAGAAGAGATATACAAAAAATAAGTTTTAAACGTATTAGTTTGTTATATAAAAGATATGAGTTTGGATATGAAACAAATTCTTATAAAATAGGAAAACTATGTGCACGGTTAAAAAAGATTAAAACTGAGCTCAGATATATTATATATAAGATATATAAGTATTAGAGCCCTTACAAATGATTAACTATGCTTCCTGAAAAATCTCCTTGAAAATCGGAAGCTGTAACAGAACCTGACAGTTCATCTTGTCTTGTTGTTATTGTCTGAACTCGTACATCTTGACTTGCTGTTATAACATCTTGGCTTGTTGTTATAAGCTACTGATAAAATATATCAGTAAGCTATTAAACCTTCATAAACTTATCAGCACAATGTATAATATCATGTTGTTATAAAGTAAGTACAAGCATATAATCTTTCCATTATGTGATCATTAAAACTCAAGGAGTTTCAATCTCCCCCTTTTGATGATTACATATCTAATTTGGGAATTTAAAAAACTCCCCCTAAATCCCTGCATGCATTTGTTATAAATAACACAAGCAATAATTTATTAACAAAACAGCATCCATTAAACTAAGAAAAGTTCCATAATTAAAGCCACACAATCAATTCAAATTCCACATTATATTCCCTAAGATTTACTCCCCCTTAATCATTAAAAAGAGATAGAACAATGAGGCGGAGGGCAGAGAAATTAGGTGGAAAATCACAAGTATGCAGACAGTTTAGACAAATATTGGACAACAAAAATACATAAATAACACAAGCAATGTAGTAGTGAAAAAAAATTGCACCAATTTGAGAAACATGTGCATAAACATAATATGTATCAGGGTAAACCATTTGAGAACATAACAGAATATAACCGTAAGCTATCATGTTGAGCGAGAAACCATAATGGTAAGACAATATGAGAAACAACTTGATGTTTAAACAGAACACGTACTGTTGGACCAGAAGAAGAAGGCCCAAAGGAGTTGCAATTAGAACAGCTATAAGTTATTAATGTAAAGCCCAAGAAGGCCCATTTGTATCAAGAAGCGTATTTGGGACTGAGTATAAATAAGAGACAACAACCTCATGAAAGGGGGTTGGCAAATTAAGTAAAGAAGATTACTCCTTATAATTTAGTCTTATATATTAATAAATATTAAAGGCTCATCATTTGGCGCTAGAAGGAGCTTTACTTTATAGATCCAACCAAAGTATGATCGTTGAGGAGATTGATCTGGAAACAGCCGGACCAACCCAGGTGAAAGAACCAGTGGCGGAAGCTATCACCAATCCTAAAAGTCACGAGGCGCAGGAGCCACCCAAATATTCGAATTTGAAGTCGAAGTGTTTATTTTCTCCACCTGAGGGAGCTTCTCATGATCAGTCACCGAAGTTATCAGACGCAGATCAGAGAGACAAGAAGAGAAAGTTCAAATCGGATCAACGACAAAGGATCAAGACATCCAATGGAAAAAAGGTGTTGTCAAGCGACATGCGACTTCACCTTGAAAAGGTTGAAAGGTTAAAGACTCAAAACAATGAAGTCCCAGAGGATTTACCATACTCTGATGAGGAGCTTGAGCTCCTAGAACGTGAGACACAAATGCTTCAAGCCAAGCTCGAACGACAGCGTGAAATCCATCGTCTTCGTCGAGAACTTCAGCAAGCATCGATTAAAAACCAAGGACAAGACGATGATCACTACATCGATGACGAAGATGCCAACTACGAGTATGAGCCATCAGCAGAGTCGACGTACTCACAACCGCGAGGACGTCTACAGCGCACAGTGTCGTCTGCCGACGTCTCTCAGCGAACTGAGTCCACAAAATCTATCTCCCATGAGGAATTTGCCAAGATGCAAGAGGAAATCGCTCAGATGCGCCCCATAAAGAGAAATCAGTCGGGGTTTAAAACTGTATCTGAGAGTCCCCTATCGTTGGTTCTTAAAAAAGCACGCATCGACAGGACATTGACAACGCCTGCCCTCGATCATTTCGACGGATCTTCAGACCCGTAGTATTTCTAAATACTTTTGACGATCGCATGGCTTTCTTCGGCTACTCGGAGATCGCTAGGTGTCAGTTTTTCTCCACTTGCCTCTAAGACACGGCACTCCGATGGTATAGTAACCTTCCACCTCGGTCAATCGACTCATGGACAACTCTGAAGAGTAAGTTCCAAGCTCGATTATCCAGTAACTACAAAGGAATCAAAGTTACAGCATCCTTGATGACAATGCACCAACATTCCGGTGAAAGTCTCCGGAGTTTCTTAACCCGGTTCAGGGAAGAGATAGCAGAAATTTCGGACTTAATAGAGCAGATGGCCGTCAATTTCCTGACAGCATGCATCGATAAATCCAGACATGGGCTACTTTTAGAAGAAATTTTTGAAAAGAGGCTAAAAACCCTTCAAGCCGTATTCCAGATTATAGAACATCGCATGATGCTTCAAGAAACAATAAGCTGCATACAATCCCCTCGGAGGCCGTCAAGATATGAACGGCGCCGCAGCTATAGTCCACGATCCCCCGCATGAGAAAGGCACCGAGAATGTCATCGATCACCGCCACCGCGCACATCTAATCTCCCTCCGAGGGACAGAAGAGAAAGAGATTTGCAGCCCCGCAATCAATCTGAGAAAGAATTTACTAAACTCAACACCGAAAAGGCGACAATTTTGGAAATATTAAAAACAGAGCCAGACTACCGTCCTCCAAGGCCCATGAAACCGTGCAGACCCCCAAGCTCCAGATATTGTGAATATCATGAAGACACCGGCCATACAACAGAGCAATGCTTTCAACTCAGCAACCTCATCGAAGAAAAGATTCGTCGAGGACAACTTATCCACTATGTATAACAGGATGATGCGCCTAGACGCCACCATCGAGGTGATGACGACCGTGTAATTAACCTCATCTTTGGCGGTATAGCCGTCGGGGGCCTCTCTGACAACTCTCGCAAGCTTTACGCTCGAGAAGTTTTTCATGTCAATCCCTCGACAGCTAAACGCCCTCGAGCGAATCCCTCCCCAGTCATCTCTTTCTCTGACGATGATTACCGTCCCGGTCTCATCGATGGTCACCAGGATGCCCTTGTCATCACCACGCCTGTGGGAAATAACACAGTTAAGAAGATGCTGGTCGATAATGGTAGCTCCATCGACGTCCTATATCATCATGCTTTCTCCTGAATGGACATCGGAGATCGAAGACTTAAAAATTCCCGAACACCGTTGTACAGGTTCACAGGAAATGAGGTCCATGTGGTAGGAACCGTCGACATGCCAGTGCTTTTTGGCTCTCCGCCGTGTCAGGTTTGGAAGGTGGTCAAATTCCACGTGATCAGTGCCTCCTCTAGCTTCAACGCCATATTGGGGAGAACAACGATCACTGCACTCTGAACTATAACGTCTATCTCTCAATTGAAAATGAAATTCCCCATAGACTTTGGTATAGGAGAAATGATCGGTGACCAGGAAATAACAAGAAAATGCTACTTAACCACCGTGTCTCCAAGAAAAAAGGATGATGAAGAATTAGACGTCAATCAAATGCTCGATATCGACCCCAAAGCCCTTATTGATCCGCCCACTAGCAACTCTTGCTCTCCCGTCGAAGAAACCGAAGAAATTGAAGTATTTGAAGGTAACCCTGAGAAAACTACAAGGGTCGACAAAAATCTCTCTGAGCAGTTAAAGAAAGATATCACGTGCCTTATTCGTGAATTCTATGACATTTTCACCTGGGATCCCAAAGATATGCCTGGAATTCCCGAAGTCGTCGCTCGACACTCTTTACACATCAGCAAACACATCAGGCCAGTGAGGCAGAAACATCGAACATTTTCCGTCGAGAAAAGAACGACCATCGACCAAGAGATCGATAGATT
The DNA here is from genome assembly GCF_009905375.1 of Apium graveolens. Taxonomy (NCBI): domain Eukaryota; kingdom Viridiplantae; phylum Streptophyta; class Magnoliopsida; order Apiales; family Apiaceae; genus Apium; species Apium graveolens. Next base: position 69,761,968 of record NC_133651.1, on the reverse strand, counting down.
ACTCGAGGTCGGTTTCATTGAGCCGATATAATTCCCCACATTGATCTCGAATGTAGTCCTGGTCAAGAAAAGTAATGGGAAGTGGAAAATGTGCATCGATTACTCAGATGTGAATAAGGCCTGTCCTAAAGACTTTTATCCACTTCCAAATATCGATCAACTCATTGATGCAATAGCGGGAAATGAACTCCTCTCTTTTATGGATGCATTTTTCGGGGTACAACCAGATTAAAATGGACTCACAAGATTGGCAGCAGACTGCATTCATCACACACCGGGGAGTCTTCGGCTACCGAGTAATGCCTTTCGGTTTAATCAATATCGGGGCCACTTTTCAACAGATGATGGATAAAATATTTGCCTCGCAGATCGGGAGAAACATGTTGATATACGTCGATGACATGATTACAAAGTCGAAGATTTCCTCCGACCATGTGTTAGACCTTCGCAAAATATTTGAAAATGCAAGGAAAAATAATATGCGGTTAAACCCAGCTAAATGTTCATTCGGTCTTACTGCCGGAAAATTCCTTGACTTTTTAGTCACACAAAGAGGTATCGAAGCAGATCCATCTCAAACAAAAGCAATCTTGGAAATGGGAAATCCAAAATCCGTAAAAAATTTACAAAAACTAATTGGTTGTGTCGCTGCACTTCGAAGGTTTATTCCCCAATCGTCAAAAAGATGCCTTCCCTTTTTCTCAGCAATGAAAAAAGCTTCCAAGTCCTCACAATTCGAGTGGAGCGACGAGTGTGAAAAGAATTTCTCCAAGCTAAAAGAATTCCTAACAAACCCACCCATCCTCACTCGGCCTTTACCAGGCGAGCCATTGAAGGTATATCTCTCAGCCTCCGACGAAACTGTCGCGGCTGTACTGGTTCGGGTCGATGAGGGAAAAGAAATCTCGGTGTACTACATTAGTCACTCTCTTTGGGATGCCGAAGTCAGATACCCGCAAGTAGAAAAGTTGGTCTATGCCCTAGTTGTCGCAAGCCGAATACTGCGACACTATTTCCAGGCGAGGGAGATACATGTGCTTACGAATCAACCCCTAAAGAGGATCCTACACAAGCCTGACATGACGGGTAGACTCAGTGCGTGGACAATTGAATTGAGTCAGTTTTACATTGAGTATAAACCTCGAACTGCGATAAAGGCCCAGGTCCTTTCAGACTTCGTTGCTGAATGTCAATTCCAAGCTAAAACCCAGAGTCCCGACGAAAATCATTTAAGACCGTGGTTGTTATTCGTCGATGGATCCTCGACGGACGACTCTGGAGGAGCGGGAATTATCTTAATAAGCCCGGAGGGATTTAAAGTCCAGCAAGCTCTAAAGTTTGAATTCCCAGCTACAAACAATGTCGCTGAATATGAGGCACTCATCACAGGCTTAAGACTGGCGACGGACCTCGAGGCTGAAATTATTGACATATTCGGAGATTCTCAACTAGTCTCTAAACAAATAAGCGAGGAATTCAAGACACATAATGAAAAAATGGCTCGATATCTGGAACGAACACAAGAGCTACTCAAGAAGTTCTCCTTATGGAAACTTTCGAATGTCGATAGAGAAGAGAACCAGTGGGCTGATTCCCTTGCCAAGTTTGCATCCTCCAATTTACCTGTCAATCTCAATCCGGTATATGTCGACGTCTTAGCGGCTCCCACCATCGATGAGTTTTCTATCAACCAGATCCAGGATAACCCCGACTGGCGAAAGCCATTTCTCGAATACATTATCAACAACAGACTCCCTGACGGGAAACGCGAAGCTCCCTCACTCATGTTTAAGGAAAGAAATTACTGTGTAATTGGTTCGTCGCTATATCGGCACGCTCTATCCGACCGCTGCTCCGATGTTTGACATTAGAAGAAGCCCATCAAGCGATGGTCGAGGTACACACGGGAATCTGTGTTGATCACCTCGGAGGAAAAAACCTAGCCCTTAAAATAATCAAACAAGGTCTATATTGGCCCACAATTCGGAAAGATTGTGAGGAATATGTTAAAAAGTGCCAAGCATGTCAACTACATGGAAGCGTAAATCATCGACCCACGACAAAGCTCAATTCAATCCTCGCCCCATGCCCCTTCTTCCAGTGGGGCATCGATATTGGAGGACCCTTTCCAAAATCTAAACATCAGTGCCAATATATCGTGGTCGCAGTGGATTATGCTACAAAATGGGTCGAGGCAAAACCCCTTTCAAAGATCAGAGAGAAAGAAATGATTGAGTTTTTCATGGAATATGTGGTATTTCGCTTTGAAATCCCACGAATCTTAGTTTCAGATAATGGCACACAATTTGTGGGGCACAATTTGAGAAAACTTTATAAGAGTTAAAAATCCAATATATCAAGGCCTCAGTTGTGTATCCACAAGCCAATGGGCTTGCAGAAATAACGAATAGAACCATCCTACAAGGGTTAAAGAAAAGAATTGAAGAAATTCCCCGATGCTAGGTTGATGAGCTTTCGAATATGTTGTGGTCATACAGGACGACCCCCCAAGCGCGACAGGTGAAACCCATTTCCACCTAGCGTATGGCGTCGATGCGGTCTTTCCAGTTGAGATAAGCCTAATTTCCCCAAGGGTCAAAGTTTTTGACCCTTCCCTCGCACTCGAGGGCTTGCGATTTCACAATGAATTGCTTGAAGAATAAGAGAGGAATCTCAACTACACATGATCGCGCAACAAGAAAAGACTGCAAATTACTTTAACAAGAGAGTAAAAAACAAGCGCTTTAAACTAGGAGACCTCGTCCTTCGAGATTTCGCTGCATCACAACCCACTGTCACAGAAAAGCTTAAACCAACGTGGGAAGGCCCATACAGAGTTTCGAAGGTCGTCAGTATGGGAACTTATGAGCTCTCACACCTCGACGGTCAACCAATTAAGAACGCCTGGAACGGCATCCATCTCAAGAAATTTTATCAGTAATGTGCTCCTATGTGTAATATTTGAAACTTCAAGGCTACAACTGCCCTACCAAAAACAACCCTCGATGCAATGAGGATCGTTATGAGATCCCCATCGAGGGTTATTTAGTTTATAATATTGGAAATGTTTAAGGTATCTTATGAAATTTTCAATTTATCTTTCAAATTTTCAATCACGTTTGATACCAACGCAAGGAGGAGGAGCACTTAAAAAAACAAAAACAAAACAAATATCCAAATTCATAAAGTACTAAGTCAAAACTTGAGTATACGGGCACGACACGAATAGTTAGCTAAAGAAAATTTTTATCTTATCATATATAAACTCCCCTTACTATCTATCAAGACGAATTTCGTTACTTATTATCCCCTCTCATGCAAAAAAAAAAGAAGGAGTTTTTTTTCTTTTCTTTGCAAAGAGTCTAAACAAACAAGATTATAATTGAGGAAGAAAACAAAAATTAGAGTAAAAAGAATATAATCTTTTACGCCTTAAAATAAAACCGACATGAATAACAAAGCAGTTTAATAATCATCCAGCAAATACCAATAGTTCAAAACTATTATTACATCACAACGGGGCATTCCCTGCCTTCAAGCATCGTCTTTAGGGGGAAGATCCCTGGCAGTCTCCCTGGCATGAGCAAAGTCATGGATATAATCCTCGAACGAATGACCGGCTATGTCGACCCCAACACCCGATAACCTCGTCAAATAACGACCATAGCCATTACCCAACGCCTTTGGGATATCCTCAATACTCTTCTCCAATTCCGTCTTCATCTGACAGTTATCTTCAATCAAAATCTTGTTAGAAGCAGTTAGGTCCACAAAGTCCTTCTCAGCTTTCTCCCGCATTCTCTTCTCATCGTCCCTCGACAGAGTAACATTGCGTAAGGCTTCCTCCAGTTCAGCTATCTTCTTGCTAGAAACATCACGCTCAGCTTCCAACTCACCAACCCGGCGATCCGCCGCCAAATACAAATCTTCAAATTTTTTCTTCTCTCGAGTCATCTACCAAAGATCAGCGCTAATCCTAGAGGACGACCCGCCATCACCATCATTCTTAAATTCACTCATGATGTAAGTAAAATCTCAAAGGAACTAGAAACAAAACAAAATACATACGTCAAAACAAAACTTTAAAATCAAACAAGAAACAATATTAGGCATCAGAGATGAATACCCGACCAGCACGGCCCATACATCTATCCACTAATTTACTGCGCTTCTTAGTAGAATAAGACACCATATCTTGGGGAAGCTGGAAGGCCCTAAAAACCTGTAGTGGCACCGTCGAGCCTCCAGTCCACCTCTCGTTAGGCTGAACCTCAACACGTAGCACATCCCTTGATGTATTGACATCTGAGAAAGTCTTCAAAAGCCCCTTCCCTCTGAAAATCGCCAGTGTTTTAATCATCGGTACACGATTAGCCTCAACCCTCGCCCCATTAAAATCCGAACGCTGCCTCCTCCTAGGTACCTGCTTAGGGTCGTCCGCGACAACTTCTTCACGATCCTCTACAACTCGATCCCCATTGTCATTCATCAACTCAATCAAAACAGACCTGCCAACTTTGGATTCCCCAGCATTCGAGCCACCAACTCTCATCTCCTCGCGATCTAACCCACTTGCTTTCTGAACTAGGAACATCATCGCCTTATCCATCTTCTTCCCTCGAACTCCGCTATCAAGTACGTTCGTCAAAGAGCTTCCAGAAACTGCAGAAAAGATGATTCTTATTAAACAATAAAGAATAACAGAACAAGAACAAAGCAACAGATATAAAGGGATCATATCCTTACGAGAATGACTCTCCAAAAATGCACTTTCCTTCAACTGCAAATGGGAGTACAAAGACATCGACCCATGAAAATTATCCAAAAACTCAGAATCATACTTATCTAGCCTATTCAAAGCATCAAGAGCCTCTCGACTAACTTTACGACAAGACTGCACAAACTCTAAATCAGGGCCCCCAAAATACAACCACCTAGCGTGATACCCCGAGTTCGATGAGCGAACACTAACTATCTTCATTCGCTTATGTCACGAATCAAAATAAACCTGACCCTCATGGTACCGAATCCCATAAATAGAAAAGAATAATGGGTTCATTGGAACCCGACCCTTTTTATGATACAGCGCAATAAAACCGTTTACTTGAGCAACAGAGTTGGGAGTCAACTGCGCGACACCACACCCTATTGCCTCGAAAAGTGCTAATTGAAAAGGGTGCATCGGAAGTCAAAGTCCAAACTCAAATAACAACAAAGGGATCCCATGCATACCATACTCAGGCATCATCCAAACCCGGTCATTAGGGTCCGGAACCCAATACCTATATCCGTTACTAAAATCAACCCAGTTCTTTAGTTTATTCGAAGGCACGGGCATGTTCACATAAAAACTAATATAATCTAAACTCGGCTTATCCCCAAATTCATGCCTACCCATCGATAAATTATCTGCTAACTTTCGCTCCCTAAACGCTACGGTCCTGGGACTCAAAGCAACAGGGACCTGGGACTCAACACAGTCATCTTTAAATAACTCTCCATCATTCATGAAGTCAAAGGAATTACAATACGCTAGATTCTCAGGGATCTCTAAGTGGTCAAGATTAAGCAAAGATGCTTATCCCCCTCATCGAGAGGCCTTTTCCCAGGATTCCGGTCAGACACGGATTCAACAGAGGCTGAGGAACTATCCATGATCACAATACAAAATTAATTTAAAAAGAACAAAGAAAGACTATGTGAGAAATAGGGAAATCCGCACAGCAAATATAGTCTGCCTAAAGAAAAAACAACCCGAACAAGACTCGACACCACAAAGTAAACAGAGAAAACGAAGAAGAAAGGAGAAAGTCAGAGAAGAAAGAAACTTACAGGTGAGAGACGAAATGGCGGAGCACGGTCGAACTTTTAAGAGATCCGGAGAGAAACTGAACGGTTTTTGGCTCCCCCAATAAAAAAAGAATGAAAGAAAAAAAAATATATATATATATAACATATATACACGCAGGACACATATACACGTGCACAAAAGAAAGTAGAAAATCCCACTTCACTTCAAAACCTGTCCCTATTCTACCTTTCTGTCTAAAAAAAATCAAAATCAATCAAATCAATCAAATTAAATCAAAAATCTCTGATTTTATATTGCATATTTGTATTATGAAACCCCATGTCTTTCTTTTTCTTTTTTTTTTCTTTTTTCTCTCAGGTGGCGAATCAGAAATAGCAAATCTGAAGATATTGCAAGAACAGGGGGGCAAATGTTGGACCAGAAGAAGAAGGCCCAAAGGAGTTGCAATTAGAACAACTATTAGTTATTAATCTAAAGCCCAAGAAGGCCCATTTGTATCAAGAAGCCCATTTGGGACTTAGTATAAATAAGAGACAACAACCTCATGAAAGGGGGTTGGCAAATTAAGTAAGGAAGATTACTCCTTATAATTTAGTCTTATATATTAATAAATAGTAAAGGCTCATCACATACCTAGTTCTCGTCGAATGGTAGCAAATCTTTCTTCAGCCAATGGCTTTATAAAAATATCTGCTAATTGATATTCAGTAGGAACGAAAAAAAGTTCAATCTTACCTCGAGCAATGTTATCACTCAAGAAATGATGACGAACATCAATATGCTTCATTCTTGAGTGATTAACCGGATTCTTCGAGATGATAATGGTGCTTGTATTGTCATAATAAATTGGTACGTTTTCACATATTATTCCAAAGTCCCGAAGAGTCTGAATCATCCACAAAACTTGGGCACAACAACTACCGGCAGCCAAATATTCTCCTTCAGCAGTAGAAAAAGCCACTGATGTTTGTTTCTTACTTTGCCATGATACTAAGCTTTGACCAAGATAAGCACAAACACCACTAGTGCTTTTTCTATCCATTTGGCGACCTGCATAGTCTGCATCACTATACCCAACAAGATTAAAAGTATTTTTGATAGGATAAAATAACCCTAAATTAATCGTACCACTTAAATAGTGAAAAATTCTTTTAACCACTTTTAAGTGAGATTCTTTTGGGTCAGCTTGAAAGCGAGCACATACACAAACACTATACATAATATCCGGCCGAGAAGCAGTAAGATATAAAAGACAACCAATCATACCTCTATTCCTTTTGATATCAACTGCCTTACCATTTTCATCTGAAGTCAGCTTGCTGTTTTGATTCATTGGTGTAGATTTTGGCTTAACATGCTCAAATCCAAATCTAGTCAGCAAGTTCTTCACATACTTTAACTGATAAACATTGATGCCATCCTATGATTGCTTGATTTGGAGCCCCAAGAAATAGTTGAGCTCACCCATCATGCTCATATCAGATTCACTATGCATACTTTTAGCAAACCACTCACACATAGATTCATCAGAAGATCCAAAAATAATATCATCCACATATATTTGAACAATAAAAATATCTTTACCATTTTTCTTTGTAAATAATGTGGGACCGATTTTACCTCGAATGAATCCATTTTTGAGTAAAAATTTACTAAGCCTTTCATACCAAGCCCTAGGAGCTTACCTTAAACCATAGAGAGCTTTCTTGAGCTTGAATACATAGTCCAGAAATTGTTCATGTTCGAAGCCGGGAGGCTGTTTGACATAAACTTCTTCTTTTAGCAAGTTGTTTAGGAAAGCGCTCTTGACATCCATTTGATAGAGCTTGAATTTCTTGTAACATGCATAGGCCGGGAGCATCCTTATTGATTCCAAGCGAGCAACATGAGCATACATCTCATCAAAATTAATACCTTCTTGTTGATTGTAGCCTTGAGCCACAAGCCTTGCTTTATTGCGAGTAACACTACTAAATTCATCCATTTTATTCTTAAAAATCCATTTTGTACCAATTATTGAAGTATTCTTTGGTGGCTTGACAAGTTCCCAAACATCACGTCGTTTGAATTGATTGAGTTCTTCTTGCATAACCGTGATCCAATTTTCATCTTCGATTGCTTCTTTGACATTCTCGGGTTCCTCTTGAGCTAGAAATGCCGCATAAGCACAAAAATTTGCCTTGCCTTTCCTTTTCTTGAGTCTATCAGTAATATCTCCAATAACCTGCTATAGAGGGTGATTCTTCACTGTCTGTGTAGCTTTTGGCAATAAATGCTTAAAGATATCTTCATGAGAGGTCTTTCTTATCTTAGATGGAGGAGCTAAGTCTTCACCATCATAGATTGGCATTTTATCCTTTGCTCTATTTCCTCTAGGACCATTGAGAGTCATATTTTCCATCTTTATAATTGCATCATCAACTGGAATAGAAGTTTATGCTTTGCTGATTTGAAGTTCCTGCTTGCTGATTTCCTTCTGGAGATTTGGCAGGAGCATCTTCAGTTTGTCATTTTGATCCCTTTAAATGAGATATCAGCTCGCCATCAGTATCACATGCATCATTATCCTCATCTCTTGGAAGATCATTGTTAGGCTCTTGAAATGTAACATCAATAGATTCTTCAACTATATTTTTGGATAGATTATAAACTCTATATGTTTTACTAGTTAAAGAATAACCCACAAATATAGCTTCATAAGATTTAGCATCAAATTTACCATCGTTACCGATTGTTTTGAGCACAAAGCATTTGGAGCCAAATATATTGAAGTGGCTGATGTTTGGCTTCTTCTTCTTCAATAATTCATAAGGAGTCTTCTCTAGGATAGGCCTGATGATCACCCGATTCAGAACATAGCAAGCCGTGTTGACAGCTTTGGCCCAAAAACTCCTTGGCAGCTTGCTTTCTTGTAATAAAGTCCTTGCCGTTTCTTGTAAGGACCTATTTTTTCTTTCCACCACACCATTTTGTTGAGGAGTTCTTGGTACAGAAAATTCATGTGAAATACCTTTATCTTCACAATATGTAACGAAGTCTTTCTGAAATTCTCCACCTCGATCACTTCGAATACCTACAAGCCTTGTACGAAGCTTATTCTCAAGAATTTTAATTAGCTTCTCAAATTCACTAAAAGCAACATCTTTGGTACGAATAAATAATACCCATGTAAATCGTGAATAATCATCTATAATTACAAAACAATATTGTTTACCTCCAAGACTTTTATAAGCTTCTGGACCAAAAAGATCCAAATAAAGAAGCTCTATAGATGTAGATACTACCGTCTTGGCTTTGTGAGTGCTTCAAATTTACTTGCCTAATTGGCACACCTCAGTCTTGACATACTTGATTTTGGAAAAACCTCTGACCAACTTCTTGCTAGAGAGTTTGTTGAGCAAATCCATGTAAGCATGACCCAAACTTCTATGACAAACATAAGGATCTGTATCCAATGCAGCAAAATAGCACGTTGTTTGCTGTGAATCAAAGTCCTATATATATATATTTCCTTCCCTTCTAGCAACTAGGGGCACTTTGTTGGTGCCAACAGTAATAATACACTTTTCTTTATCAAAATTAACATAGTGACCATCATCATATAACTAAATAATGCTAAGCAAGTTATATTTAAGGCCTTTAACATATTGTACTTTATCAATAGAGATAGTATCATTACCGATTTTACCTTTACCAAGGATTTGAAGAGTCTTACAGTCACCAATTGTCACTCTTCCACCCTTTTTCATCTTGAGACTTATGAATTGAGCTTTGTCTCCACACATATGTCTAGTGCTTCCGCTATCAACAATCCATTGGCTCTTTTTGACTTTAGAGGCAAGACATATCTACAAAACAAACAAAAACGACTCAACCCTTTGGTACCCATACATTCTTGGGTCCAACATGGTTAGCAGATAATACATAACGAACATTTAAATCAGATTTCTTGATCCATTTCTGGACCACTTTTGGTGTTTGATTCCTTGCTCTTTCATTCCTGCCAGATTGATAATGTTAAGTTGTTTTACTGTTTTGGGAAGCCGGTTTCCGTCTAGATCCTTTTTGGCTAATTCGAGCAATGCAATTCTTTTCCAGATGACCCTTGTCTCCACATCTCTTGCATTTCTTCTAGGGCATGGCATAATCATAAGGGATTCCATGCTTGCCTTCATATTGGAGAGCATTTCCCTTCTTGTTGAAGTTCAATCCAATGCCTTCTCTGGCAAGTGGAACATTTGTCTTGTTCATCATTGATATGAGACTATCTTCACCTTGAACAAAAGATCCCATTTTTTTTTTATAGTTTGAACTTTTTTCTCCATAGATGTTATCATATCAGCTTGATGTTTTATTATTTTAGCTTGTTGTGATAACTTCTCAGCACAATCAGATGGCTCGACACAATCAGCATCCTTGATCTGAAAAGCCTTGAGGCTTTCATCCCTTGCATCTACATCAATATTGAGATCCTTGATTTCCTGAGTGAGAACATTAATTCTCTTTTGTTGTACCTTGTTCAATTCTCCAATTGATCTACCTTAACTCTTAATTCTGTTACTTCCATCTTATGATCATTTTGTGTGGGAGTATTAGAATCCATCCATGTATCAACTTTAGCCATCAGCATTTGTACCATCTTCTTTAACTTTGCATTTTTGACTAATAGCCTGTTGTTCTCAGCCTTTGTGGAGTTAAATTCTTCAATCGATACATTCTTATATTCCTACATGGTTAGTGGTTCTAAAATTATATCATCAGAATATATTTCATGAGTAACAAATTGTACCTCACTCTGATCATCCTCTAAATTAGTCTCCACTTGAACATCTTCACAATTCATTCCAACCAATACAAGTTATGGTTGATCTTCACTTGATTCTAAATCACCATATAAGCTTTGAAGTGTATCCCGCATCTCCTTAGCTTTCTGAACTACCCTTAGCACCATAGGTTATTTGAACAGATAGATTTCCATCCTAGATTTCCACCAGTTGTAGTTTTCAGTGCCAAGCAGCAATTGAGCCCTATTGCCCGAATTTCCTGCGAGATATTTGTCAGCCATTTGATCGAGACTATTTCTGTTACATAAAATATTAGTATACCACGCTCTGATACCAAATGAAAATGCACACCTAGAGGGAGGTGAATAGGTGTAGGGACTGACTACGTTCAATTTTAAGTTTTACCGATAATAGCTTACCGATTATAGATTAAACAGTTAATAATGGCTTGCTATTATGATGCAGTGCATAAAATTAAGTGCAGAAATATAAAGAACACACAAATCTTTTAGCCAGGTTCGACCCCTAATCCCCTATGGTCTACGTCCTAGTCCTTTACCAACTTAGTAAGAGAATATATTATTAATCACTATAAAAACGATTACAAGATTAACAATATATTACCCTTTGTCCCTGTCACTGATAATGGCTTGCTGATACACCTGTTATGAACTAGCTCTCTAAGTTCTATACAACCCTAGTACAAACTTCTCTAGCTATCAATCCGCACAACCCACTTATCCAGCAACAAAAATTACAATCAGAACAATATAAATCAGAATTATAAATCAGTACAACTCAACCTAAGGACTCTCTAACCAATATCTCGAATATATATATAAGAGGTCGTGAGAATCTTATGAATAAAGCTTGTAAAAACAGAGTTGTGTTGTGTACAATGTAAGTGCGTTAAGAAATAAAAAACAATTGAACACTCTTTTATAAGGTAGACAAACAACGGTAAGATTACTATAACAACTTAACGTTTGAATCCCATTCAACGTTTAAGTTTGTTAAGGTAATGTCACCTCAGTTTGAAATACCAACGTTCTAAAAAATATACGTTTGAGTAAAGAAGAGATATACAGAAAATAAGTCTCAAACGTATTAGTTTGTTATATAAAAGATATGAGTTTGGATATGAAACAAATTCCTATAAAATAGGAAACCTATGTGCATGGTTAAAAAAGATTATGATGAAGCTCAAATATATTATATATAAGTATTAGAGCCCTTACAAATGATTAACTATGCTTCCTGAAAAATCTCCTTGAAAATCGGAAGCTGCAACAGAACCTGACAGTTTATCTTGGCGTTATTGTCTGAACTCATACATCTTAGCTTGCTTTTATAACATCTTTACTTGCTGTTATAAGCTACTGATAAAATATATTAGTAAGCTATTAAACCTTCATAAACTTATTAGCACAACTTATAATAGTATGTTGTTATAAAGTAAGTACAAGCATATAATCTTGCCATTATGTAATTATCAAAACTCAGGGAATTTCAATTACTAGTTTTAAATTTTTGTGGAGATTTGAAAATAAATAGAAGATCAGGGAGGCATCAGATTATAATGACAGAGATTAACTTATCAGATTGATAAAATTGATGAATCTTGTAATTTGAGATGTAGCATTCACTTTATTCACTTATGTGTTTAATGTTATTAATCATGCTATTAATATATTGTGAAATTCATACATCATTATTTTTAATCACGTTAAATTTTTTATATAAGTCATACTTGTATTTTCTGGTAAACATGATATGTTGTTTAAATTTTTTTGTAAGAAATTCATTTAATTTTCAAATTAAAGTTCTATGAGAATTTTTAATCAAGATTGAGTTCGAGATATTAAAAGTGCTCATATACGTGAAATAAAAGTGAGTCACAAACAGTTACTATTTGATATGTATATTTTATCTCATTTATAATTATATTTCATATTTTACATGTCAATAATCTTTCTCGAAACATTTTATTCATACATATACTTTTGTATAAAGGTAGCCTTTCTTTTCTCTTTTTCTCTATGCGATTTTTCTTAAGATGATGCATACATCATATCCTTTCGGGCCTTATTTTATGTATGATGTGCTTGATAGTTTGATTTGATTTAATTTTTGACCAAGTAAAATTTCAATAAAAATTGATAACTATACAAAAAATATTAATTAGAATGATCAACGACACACGAAGACATTGAATTGCATATATATGAAGCACTATATATCCTTTGAAATACAAAATATATCAAATCATATAAGTATTACAAGACATAACTTGCTGATGTATTTAATATGATAACATAGCTACAAAACGTTTATTCATAAAATTCAACCAAAAAAATGATAGTATTACTTAAGAACATCCAGGTTTATTCACATTCAATTAGTGTTAGTGATTGGGTTAAATCTGATCAGGCTTGGATCAAAATTGCTTAAAATAGTCGTTCAAATTCACATATGAGAAAATATAGTTGCACCTTGCTGACATAATGGACATACTATAACAATGAGGCATTGAAAAGTTGCTGAGACCCGACCACATATGACGGTGGTGATCTTTATTGAAACAAGTTGGTAAGAGTTAATTGATGTTTAACTGATGTGAATCAAATTTTGGAAACTGCTCAATAAGATTGAGTTACAATCTAGATTGATCGATTTTAATCATAAAGTTTAATTGACGATGTCAAAGACCCAAAAAATGATCAACAAAATGGGTTGCATAATACATTCATCAGTGTTAATGGTTCGTTTTGTCTCTAACGCGACTATTTGAAAAAAAAAGTTTATTATAATTTTGATATGCATGAATTGAATTTGTTATTATAGAAATTGACTATATTTCTTGTACTGATATATTAATGTAAAATGTTATATAAGTTTAATATAAAAGAACAAAACCTCATATTAACAACAATATACAAGTAATGAAATTGCACTCCAGGATCGCCGACGAACAGTTTGGATCACGCTCAATCATTACGCATCGTCGCTGTTGTCGCATCGTACGGACCTTTCGAGGACTGGGTTAAACTTCATGTTCGTGCTTTTATTAAAGTTATCGTAGTTGCGGTGAGTCGTAGTGTTGGTTTAGATGTGAATTGTGCAAGTGATTGAAGTGTATTGAATTATGAATACAATTGGAACAAGTCAGAGTCCCTGTATTTTATCAATATTAGGACTCCTCTTCTCAATAGAAAATGTTTGTGGTAATTCAAATATTTAGTTTAGTTTGGAGAGTGATCTCTAAGAGAAATATTAAGTTTGAGGCATCAAAAGGAGTGCAAAATGAGACATTGAAGGGGCTTACGAAAATGAATCAATAAACGAAGTTTTTTACGGTAAGTCCCATGTGAAGAAGATCATGGGCTAAGGTATTGTATCATTGTTTATCATTGCCTCGCTTATTGTACTTACTTTTATGGATCATTGTTTACCTAGGACACACATATTTGTGCACACATACAAGCCGGGTTTTTTTTTGAGAAAACAGTCTCTTCATTCTTTGGAATGAGGGTAAGGCTGCGTATGATATACCCTCCCTAGAAACTGCCCTAGGCGGTATTATTGGGTACGATTGATTAATTGATATATTGGGTACGATTGATTGATTGAATGATTGATACAAGTAGCGCATATTGGGTTGCTTTCTGGACAACTTGAATGGTAAAAAATAGCAATCAAATTTTAGCTGATTGTTTGGCAATTCAACTGAATGATCATTTTTGCAACATATATGAAGATAACGGAAATGTTAGAAGAGAGGTACATTCTCTTTTTTATTCTAACTTATTTTTCTGTAAATAAATTTTATATGTTTAATAAAGTATATTTATGATTGTTCAAAACTATTATGTTATTAATTAAATTAATTATATTAAATAATCAAACTTTACAAAAATATATATAAATTTAATATGTTCAATTTTTAGATAATTATACTCAATCTGTTTCAAAGTACATATTCACTTTTTAAAATTACGCTTATTAAGGAAAGTGAATGTTAATTAAAAAATTGATATTTTGTATGAATATTAAATGCATTAATAGAAGATAATACGTGGAATAAAGTTAATTTGGAAATATAAATTAGAGATAGGTGGATTTTTTAATGTATTCAATTATTATTTACAATCTTAATTTTTTAAAATAATTATAAGTTATAAGCTCTGTTATAAAAATCGGCCGATTTTTCAAAAATCGCTCAAAAATCGGTCAAAAATATTTGTCCGATTTCACCGATTTCCGATAAATCGCCTATAAATCATCCGATTTTTTAAAAATCGTCCGATAAATCGTAAATCGGTACCTCAACCGAATAGTTCCGATTTCCGAAATCTGTAACACTAGTTATAAGTTATGATTTATCAAACAATTCAACAATTTATAAGTAACTTATACGTAATATTATCCAAACGCGTAAATAACTTATAAGTTATGAGATTCATATAACTTATATAACTTATATGACATTTTTTAACTTTAAATTATAACTTACATTTTAAAAAAAATCCCAAACGGGCCCATTATCGTACTATTCAGTTCCAAATTATCTTCTACCATGTTTTTCTATTAACCCCACTAATAATTTTCAGAAGAAAAAGAATAAAATATGTAAATGTACATAAGTCATAGACATATAAGTAAGTAGCTACAGGTTAGAAGAGGAGTCAACTCAAATACAAATGTGAAGTATCAAAAAACATAAAAAAAAATATCAAAACAAACAAATTAGCTACCAAACCATTGAGGCTAGCAAGCAAGCTCATAGTCCGGTTATATTCCACGAAAAAAGGTTGTGGAGAGAAGTATATATGAACGTGGGGGAGTGAAAAAAGTAGGGTCCCATTCCCACCGCCCATGCGCACCCAAACTAAACCCTGCCAGCTTTCCTTAACCCAACCTTAAACCACTACTGTTAACCATGCCTTAACACACAACAAAACCTCATATATAAACTCCCCTTATATTTAATCATAAAGCCCAACCCCTCATTTCTCTTTCTTTCTCTCCCAAACCCTAACCAACATACAAAACAAACAACTAGCAAGAATGCAAAACTTCTAAATATTATTTAGTGTACCATGTCTTTGAGCTCAAATCAAAACATGAGTCCTTTCTCTGTTGTTTATATATAGTTTGAATATAAACCTATTATTTTAACTTTGTATATAAGAAGCTTTTGGATCAAGCTAGTTTGAATTTCAATTTGTTGAAATATTAGATCTCATGGATCCAGTAACAGCTCATGGCCGTCCCTTACCACCTCCTTTTCATGCTAGAGATCTTCAACTTCACTATCAACCACATCAATATCAGAATCAACATCAGCAGCAGCAACATAACTCCGACGAAGGACAAAGCGGAAGCAGTGGTTTAAGCCACGGCTTAAAACTCGAAAGAGGCGAGATGATGGACAACAATAACAACAACAATGAGGGAAACGAATTAGTTTCCATCACAGGTGGCAGATCAGATGATGGTGAAGGAAGTGGGAACCGAAAACCTCGTGGGCGACCAGCTGGCTCCAAGAACAAGCCCAAACCACCTATTATAATCACCAGGGACAGTGCCAATGCTCTCAGATCTCATGTCATGGAAATCGCAAACGGTTGCGATATCCAGGAAAGTGTTTCAACTTTTGCTACCAGAAGACAAAGAGGGGTTTGCATTTTAAGTGGGAATGGAACTGTTACTAATGTTACTCTAAGGCAACCAACTGCTCCAGGTGCAGTTATCACTTTACAAGGAAGATTTGAAATTCTTTCCCTTTCAGGTTCATTTTTGCCCCCTCCTGCACCGCCTACTGCTTCGGGTTTGACTATTTACCTAGCAGGCGGTCAAGGGCAAGTTGTAGGAGGGAGCGTTGTGGGACAGCTAATTGCGTCTGGCCCTGTAGTCATTATGGCCGCATCTTTTGGCAATGCTGCCTATGAGAGACTTCCACTTGAAGATGAAGATCAGTCGCCTGCCCCCGGGAGCGGAGCCCTAGAATCACCACCAGGGATGATTGGAGGGCAGCAGCAGCAGCAACAACTTATGCCAGAACACTCTAATAGTGGGACTTCACTGTTTCATGGCTTAAATCCAAGTATGCTTAACCAACTACCAAGTGATCAGCCTTACTGGGCAGGTGCACCTAGACCTCCTTATAATTAACAAAAGATCATCCCTTACGTGTTTGGTTCTTTATCATCTCAGGGTCACTTGATCATATCTGGCTATCATTACTTTAATTAGCACTACTCATCTTCTTCTTCTTCTTTGTTTAGTTACTAGTAGTAAGAGTACTTTTCATGTTGATTATCTAGACTTATCTCTATGTTAATTAATTAATTATCTGGTTGTACTTTATTATTTATTGTTCTTTAATTATCTTTGGTACTAGCTCTAGCTAATTGTCTAATCATATTGTTCATTTACAAGCTAAACCTAAGACCGAGGTGATTCATGTAGTTTGTTTGTGTTAATAATTTTGGTAATGCAATGTACTACTAGAAAACAATAAAGAACAACAATGTAAAAGTGAGATTCAGATTATTTTCTTAATTTTAAATATTAATAAAAAATTTAAGACAATTATTGGTAGTGGTAATAAATATGATTAACTATTTTTCTATGAGTTTTAAATTATATTGTTTAAATATTGGTAGAGTAATTATTAAGATGTGATAATCTTAATGTGTAATGCAAGTGATCTGGGGAAGTGCAGTGACTTAAGGGGTGATGGACTGATGGGGGGTGATGCATGAACAAACAAAAAGGTATGGGCTTGAAAGGCCTTTTTATCTACGATCTTCTAATTTATTGTTGGATGTTCCTCTCTTTTGAGACAAAATTTTAGGGTTCTTGAATGTTTTCATTGGGTACTGGGTCACACGTGCACCTGGATGCCTGAACCTTAATTAGCTCTTTTTCGAGGCAACTCACTACTGCACACCATATGCAGATACAGAGAGAGAGGGTACGGGAGAGGAGAGAGGGGGGAGAGAGTGCAGTAAATGGGGGTGGAGAAAGTGAGGTGAATTTATCAGCAGCTTGTCTACATTCATCACAACAACCCTCCTTTTCTGGAACCCTAGGCACACAGCATAGTACTACTACCCAAAAGACCTTCTTTTCTTGACACCACATGCAAGGCTTCAAAATTATCCTCTCTCCCAGTTCTCCAAGTACTTTAACCAGCGGTTCATACAGTTAAAAATTTAGAGTGAAAAAACTTCATTTGATTACAATCATTTTAAATATTTAGAGTGAAAAATTTAGAGTGAAATGATTTTGTCATCATTTTAAATATGTTAATTTTAGAAGTTATAACAAGAATACCATTTTTTTGGAATTTATGGCCAAAAATACCTTCTAATACGTATTTTAGAAATGGATAAATCTATTACGCATCTGAAAAATGGGTATTACATAAAAAACAAAAAAAAAACAGAACAAGTGATACGCATGTCACAAATGCGTATCACCGGAATCAAATGGGTGATACGCATTAGGTGAATGCGTATCTTTTTTTTATTTATTTTTTTATTTATTTTTTTTTCAACTTTTTTTAATACGAATTACCCATTTTTAAAATGCGTATTAGTAATACCCAATTGAAAAATGCGTATTAAACGGCTATTTTTGGCCAAAATTTTAAAAAGAGCTATTTTTGTCATAAACTCTAAAAAAGGTATTTTGTCATTTTTTCGGGAATTAACTATCAACTCTTTGAAAATAGACCATTTTTTCTCATAAATTTGAAATAAAATGATTCAAAATATCACAATCTACAAAAATGGCCATTTTTATCGCTTAAAACGTATTTTTAACTTGCGTTTACGAAAAACGCATTTCTAACACTACAAGAAAAAAGTCCATAGACATCGCTTTTTGACCGATGTCTATGCTGTTTCACAACCGATGTTGATGTCGGTGATGTCTATTCTAGACATCGGTGGATACCCGATGTCTATACTCGATTAGACATCGATTTTAGTTAAAAAACAGATGTTTATGTGTTGATTATTTACATAAAATGCTATAAATAAATTATTTAATAACTAAATTACACCTAATTAAACATGTTAAACACATCATGAGCTATGTTTTCTGTCACAAAAACATCGATTTTAGTGAAAAATACTGATGTCTATGTGATGATTTTTTCAAAAAATGCTATAACAAAATTATTTAATAATTAAATTACACCTATTAAAACATATTAAACATATATTGAGCTATGTTTTTTATCACAAAAACATCGATAATTTTGACAGAGGTGATGTAAAATGGCATAGTAAACATCTGTTTCTTTAATGAAAGGTGATGTCTAATTTAGCGTATAGACATTACTTTTTTCTAGAATGAAGTGATGTCTATGTATCATTTAGACTTGAACATGTTAGTCTTTCACATCAGTTATTTGTCTGAAACTGATGTACATTATGTTTTTTGACATCAGTTTTGTTTGGTTAAAAGTGATGCTTATAATGTCACTTGACATCAGTTTTATCTTAAACAAAGTGATTTCTATGTTTCATTTAGACTTGAACCTGGATTTCTTTGACATCAGTGTTTTACCTTAAAGTGATGTACATTATCTTTTCTGACATCAGCTTTTCTTATATACATGTCAAGTGCTAAACACTGCTAACACAAAAAGAAATAAATAAGATTTATGTAAGACCATGTAAACGGGTAGCCAGTATATTGAAAATTTCTTCAATCAGTAGTAATATCTCTTAAACTCTCTCCTGCATAGCAGGTTTACTATACATACACCTAAACACTAATGACCATAAAAGTAAGACATGATATATATGAATGATTAGCTGCCTAACATTTACAGATAAAACTCAGATGCCACTGAGTCATTCTGTACTCGTCTTTCATATTATCTTCTAGAAGAGCTCCATTAACTGCTGGACAACATCTGATGATCAAGGGAAGTAAACACTGCATGTTATTAACTTTATACAAGCAAAGTTTATCCAAAAGTATAATGATCGTAAGTTATATACCTATTGCATAGCCAGTAATGTTTAGTCCAGTAATAATAGACTCCGAAAATATTACAGTTGAAAGAGCAATCAATATCCAATCTTTCAGAACACCAGCAACTTGAATGGTCACTGCTTCGGTTCGACCAATCACTAAGAAAATTGAGAAGTTCAATGCTAGCGCACAAATGGCATTGGAAAAAAAATCCAGAAGTTGAACTTAATCTGAGAGACTTCCATTCCAGGCTGCTCCAAGAAGTACCAATTAAACAAACAGAAATGCGAAACTGCAAGTGAGAAATATTGCAATATAGAAGTTACCTAACGGAAACATGGTAGCTTCATGAACTGAACAATGCTTTCTTCTAAAAGTAAAAAAAGGCAATTTATAGGAAATATCACCCCATCACAGAGTTGGATACAATTTACAGGCAATTTACAAGTGTAAATTTTGTTCAAATCACATACTCAGGGCTTTAAGCATCTGAATGAAAGCCACGGATATATGCAAGTATGTCGTGTTACCAAACCTGTGTCAATAATAAAAGTGAACATTACGGTTTAAAATACAGATAATGTTGGTCAACTTGAGATAAAATGGAATTTACAATGCATGTTATAAAATGTTATATATCTGGACAATAAATTGGCACATTCAACACTCTGCACACATACCTTTAAGTACAGAGGATGGTGTCTAGAACTCCTGCTAGACATGCTGCGATGAAGTGAGATCTATATTCATAGACTTTGCAGCAAGATATGCAGCTCCGACAGCAATCTGATGAGGTTTAAATTGTAGCCAAAGGGAGCTCCTAAGCCTACAAAAAGAAACTTAAAGTCAGACTAGCAATAAATTTATCTTTCTTGAACAATGCTCAAATAAAGAATTGGACATAAAACAAATCATCTGAGATGATACAATCTCCTGCAACATAGTGCAATGCCACTTAATATACAAACCACATCACCTTCAGACATTTTCTTAAATTAATTAGTGACCCTCCACGAATTCTGTTACATCGATCTGTACCAAGAAAAACTCATTTACTCATAATTATGTTAAATTTATATCAAAGTATGATAAGTATATCTGCTAACTGCAACAAAAAATGATGGTTAGCAGATACTTGCATTCTCTATTCCAGGGGTATCAACTTCTTGCATTCCAGCTAATCCTTTGCTGATGAGACTGTTTATATATGAGAATATCAAGTTGCAACGTTTTAGAATAAACTCACAAAGATAAAATCACATGTTATGGCGAACCAATATTATACTTTTAAAATTAATCAGAAATGAAACCGAGAAATGGTATTATCCAGTAGATGGGAAGAACCAGCAGAATTGTGAACATTAAGTAATAAGTTCACGGCTGCTATAGTATATACCTAGCACGAAAGACGACTCCAAGCAGATCACAAATCTTCCAGACACAACCTGCAAAAGAACTGATCTATGAATTTAAAGGGAAACATAATGGATCACCAAGACAGATCGTTTATAAATAAAAAAGTAGGATATTACCTTCATTGCTTCTTCCCAGTTTTCACCTTTAATAGAAAGAGGTGAACCAAGGAGAAAAACTCTTTCAACCAGCTGAGGTGTAAGTATTCATTGTAACTGCATTAGAACAGTTCAGGCTAGCATAAACGAAAAAGAAAAAGAGTTTATGTCCCTGAAGATACCCTCACAGTCAGCTTTAGCCAGAGTTCAAGACACTTGAAAATTACTCGTGCTCCAAGCGAAAACCCTATTAGCGTAACAGGCCTGAAATGTAGTTGGACACAATATATATGAAATTTTAAACAACTAACCATGAATGTATAATAGTTAACGCAACTTGTTCTATCATGGATATTTTTTACTGCTCCTGGCTATAAATTTAGGAAAGCAGATAAATGAAAAGAAATGTTGTAATGGGGAGGAGGCTCTTGAATCATTGAGCACCGGACATGCAGACTAAAATGAAAACATTGACTTGTTTTTAGTATTTAACTACAGGTGGTCATTTGCGGATGACAGAGCAATGTAAACACGAATTTCAACTTTCCATACAATGGAAAGCAAACTGCAACAATCTATGAGAAACCATCTGCAACAATTCATAGCCAAGAAACATAAAAAAAATGCATAGACTATAACTTGTCAATTGGTTACCTGGCTGTAATGCTAAATGCCACAATAGCTTCACGCTGTTTATAATTCTCTCTTGTGGAGCATGGATAACAACACCAACAGAGCCCATTACACATAAAACAATGGCAACCACACCAAAGATGTGCCGTCTTTCCTTCAAAACAAAATGAGCTAAAATTTCACTACAGTGTTATAAAGATACAAAACATTAGAACCTCTATTCCAACTCTTTTACATGATAAAATTGAAGAAAAAATTACATCAGCTTCGAAAGCATTAAAATTTAGTTTTGAAAATAAGCACTAGGTCTGAGTAGGTTCATTAACAAAGATCATAGTACCGAAAAACCAAATATTTTCATCCCTAGATATCAGAAAAAAGAAATACAGAGTTTAGGTACACGTAAATCAAGTTTATGCATTATAATCACTCAAGAAAGAGTTCATAACAAGACTATCACGGAATTAATCAGAAGAAACTTACACTAAATAAATCATAACAGTCACTTAAATTTCCAATTGAATAAATCATGAAATCAGCTTTCCTTTTTAACTTTATGCAGCGATTTGAATGCGTGAATGCTGATAAGTCTGTATGTGCTTCCTTTGGGTCTGAACCTTGAAGGAGTATCACTAGAATTAAAAAACCCCCAATTTTACAAAATTAGGGTTTCGAATTCAAAAACCCTCAATTTATAAAACTGGTCTTCATGTAGAGAAGATCAGTCCGATTTGAGTATTTGAGTACATAGATAACTTACCGGAGTACAGAGCTTAACAGAGAGATAGTGAGCGGAGTTTAGAGAGATTGTGAGTGAGCGGAGAGAGAGAGGTTCGAGAGAGAGATGGGTTGAGAGAGAGTGAGCAGAGAGAAAGACATATTTTTGTTTTTAGTTTTTAATTTTAGTTTTTAGATTTTAATTGTAAAGTGAGGAATGGGGGGAACAAAAAATTGGTTAAGGGGGGAAATTTTGGGGGGGGGGAAATTTTGGGTGGGGGGAATTTTGGAACAGATATGGAGGGGATTTTGACTGACAGGGGAAAATGAAGGTGAGCGCGAATTTTTTTTATTTTTTTTGTAAAGTTTAGACATTGGTTTAATAATAACTGATGTCTTCAAATAACAAAGGCATCAGAAAAACACGGGGTGATGTCATTAAAATTTTTAACATCAGTGGCACCGTCAACCGATGTCTAATGTGTGATGTCTATTGACATTTTTCTTGTAGTGTAACATGCGTTTGGTGGGATTAAATTTTTTTAAAAAAAGAACGGAAACGCATTTACCAAGTGCATGTCTTGTGTATTTTTTGAAACGCATTTTTCTGTTGCGTTATTGAGTTGTATTTTGGGCCATTTTTGTTGGATAGTAATTTTTTAGGCAATTTTAGTTAAAATTGTGATTATTAGGGCCAATACCCCTATTTTATTATCTTCTTTTTTCTTCATCTTCAATTTTAGCCAACAACTTTAAAACCCGAATATATCATTGCGATCATCTCATTGAATTTTACATCATGCTTAAAAATCTTCATGTTTGGTGTAATTCTTTTTCTGAAGTGAATTATACATCATATTTGAAAATCTTGATGTAATTTGGTGCAATTTTTTTTTCTAAAGTGATAGTTCAAATTTTGAAACTTCATTACATTACAAATAACCAAATTAAACAAAACGTACCCAGTATATTCCGCAAAAAGGAACATCTCGGGAGCTATGTTGTACGCAACATTCCCCTCATTCAAAATAATGAAGAGGTTATTTCCTGAAAAAACCTCGGCGATCCCCGACTTGTGTGTGAACATGTGAAAATATAGAATATTACTATAAAAAGATATACACAATACGCAATACCGATGTGTGTGATAAATATTTACATGTGTGTAATACAAATAATTTAAATAATAACGATACATCAAAATATACACACATTATAAAATCAAACAATAGTTTTAACAAGTATAAATTTGTGAAATGGTACAATACGTGAATCCATGAAATTACGCACATGGGACTTACCTGTATGTTTTTTCCAACCAAAACAATACCAATGACTGAAACAATATGCACAATATCTGTTGAAGCCCCTGCATTCATAAATTTATCGTTCATACTATGCTTTGACTTTTGATCTCCGTAACATCGAAAATCAACAATCAAAACCATGCTTCATTGAGGTAATGTTCACTGTGTTCATAAAAGTATATGTATGGATAATGAAACAGGATAAAAAAGTGAATAAAATAAAAGGAAAATAAGATGGGATGATTGGAGAAAAATGATTACAAAATTGATAGTCTACTGTTTGGGATAATTAACTAGGATTTATAAAACAAGATAAGAATCATATTAATCAAAAAAATCCTAGTTATAAAAATCATGTTGCATGATTCATGGTTCCACACAGACAAAATAGAAGGTTCCACCAGTACATAACTGTAAATAAATAGTTGAAACAAGTACAAGGGCCGACTTTGTATATAGTACACCAACGGGCTGCATTGTCTCCATTGAAATGCATTTGAATCTATGTATGCATAATAACTAATACTACCCTAATACTAAAATTAATTGTGTCGTCCGTTCGTATGACTCCACAACCATCAAAGATTCATTAAAGTTCCTGAATAAATAATAAACCGTATTGGTGAATAATTACTCCAGATGATTGATTATCTTAAATTGGAAATTTAATTAGACTATATATGTACGCTAGTTTATCGTTTAAAGAAAAGCGCTTGCACCACCACGAATACCCCTAAAAATATCCCTCTAATGTACACAATCTTTGATGATTTCATGGTATGTTTAGGCAAGAGAAGGTCAAAAGAAGACGACCCAGTACGAACCATATCGTTTGAGGCCTAAAGATATAATAAATGTCGCATTAATTATACCTGAATTTCATGTTCAAAGCTTAGTACGAATCATGTCATTTGAGGCCTATCATGGACTAAAAATGGCCCAGACCCACAACGTCCATGAACGAGGTTGTTCATAGTCAAGGCCCAATACGGATGAAGAATAGAGATATGATGTCCAACATAAAGACTAACTCTTGCAAGGAAGGATCTGGAATCTGCTACCTTACATGAGTCCTATTTATCTTTTAAGTTGGATACTTTTCCACCAACTCTCCCAACCCAAGTCTAAAACCCTAGACTCAACATCTATATAAAGGACTCTACCCCTCAATCTAGAACAACATTTTGGCTTAATCTTCGAAAAAGGACATACAAGCCACTACGTTCTTGGTGTGCCGTCGCCGCCATTTCCCCGAGGGCATCATCAACAAATATATTTTTAGGTTGATTCTCTATAACACAAGGATACTTAGGCATCTTACGAGGATCGCTAATCCCGAATGTAAGAACAACAATCAAAACTCGAAACTCACAAATCTTAGAATTAATTGATAACGAAACCCTAGTTTTTATTTCACAGCAGTTGGCTCCGTCTGTGGGGAGACAACATCAACCATGGTGAACAAATGGAGCAGAAGTAACGAAATTGATGATCCAATCCCGTTAGGAACTATCTCATCCAGCATCAAGATCCCGACGCACTCGACCTGCGGCGACAACTAACGCTCAAACTCAAGGGACGAATTCCCCAATCCAAAATCCTCTTCTAGGGTTGAATACCCCAACTCTTCTAGGGATAAAGCCCCAACTTCAAAAAATACAGGCGTCGTTAATTTATCAACCTGTTGAGTATGATTTTTCAACGGTCGTGATTCCGGGAACTACCAATCCCCCTTAAGGGATGCCTTTGTACCTTGAGGTTTGAGGGCGTGGCCTTTCACACCAAAGAGAAGGACATGGCGGATGCTCTAATATATCTGTAGCTTGGCCAATATCCCTAAAGGACAAGACTTTTTTGGACCTTAATTTGAAAAAGATTCAGATTTGTCGGAAGAGGGGATAGCTCCAAGAAAGTGGCATGCTAGTAAGGAGCCTATACCAAGAGGCTATCTATAGTCCTGAAGCACCCAACGAAGGATTCCCCGGGATACCCAGGAGAGGATTAATGTTCATGAAGCTAAGATCCAAAAGTTAAAACGTGATATGGAGATGCATTAGCCGCCGAGGCCCCCTCCGACAACAAGATCGAGGGATTTTCCTCATGTCATAGACCTGGAAGGTCCAACACCGAGACAAAAGGTTGTAACCCAAAGGGCCAATCCGGCTGATTTAAATCCTTAGGAGATTATAATAGTCCTAACCTCCATTCACTGATGAGATTATGAATGCCCGCATCTCAAGGAAGTTCAAAATACCCACCGTCAAGTCATATGATGGTACTGGAGACCCGTCGAATCACGTGGGGACATTCTTCAATGCTCTGTTGTTGTAACCCATGAAAGATGCTATCAAGTTTCGGGCCTTCCCTCAAAACCTGTCTGGTATGGCTTAGAGATGGTATAACTGTCTACCCCCAACTCGATTGGATATTTTCAGAGATCTAAGCCATACCTTCATCAAGCAATTCATCAGCGGAAGAGTGTATAAAAAGAGTTCGGCTTCTCTTATATGCCTTGTGTAATAACCCCAATTTTTGGAAATTTCTGAAACCCGGATGAATAGTAACGTTTGCTGACAATGCTGATTAAGAAAAATTATCAGACCACGATATATAGGAGTACTGTTATGGAAATTCTAAGATCGTATTAGTATTCCATAAAGAAAATAAGTGTATGTAAAAGCCGTCGGATTTCGAAAACGAGCACTTTTATTTTTCCCCGAGATTTCCACCAGACATTAAGGGATTTAAGAAATTAATATTAAGATGAAGGATTTTAAATTCAAGGATTATAAAGGAGAATTAATTTAGGTATTAAAAATACCAAGAAGATTTTATCAATAAAACCATTAAGGTATTTAACCAAACGATCAACGAGATTGAGTGATAACCGGACAAAGAAATGAATAACGACTCTTGTAAATAGATTTTCAAGTGGTAGATGGTTGATCGAACAAGAAACCAAGTGATAGTTAGTAAGGAATGGCTAGTTAATTATATAGTTAACTAGGGATGATCTCATCTCACCACAAATCACCAACACATGGCAAATGGTGAGATCATCTTCCACTAACTCCTTTGTTTATTATTAACCTAGCAAAATATCAAGACAACCCATCATTATCCACCACATTATTCCACCAATACAAGAAAGCAAAAGCATTTCCTCCCCCATTTTCATTGCTCTCGGCCAAAACAGAACCATCACATTAAAACTGCTGTATCTCCTTTATTTCTCACTCAAATATTGTGTTCTATAGCTCTTTGGAAAGGTATTGAGATGGCCTACAACTATTGTTCACAAGTCTTGTCCAAATAAGCAAGTTAAGACCCTTATTTTAACAGTTCTTTCAATCGGACTTTTAGAAACTTCAAAGCCTAACTTTGTTCTTGATTTCTTTGGAAAGATCAAGCTTGTAGGAGGCTCCCTAAGGCTTCCTAGCAACTTAACACCTCCCAAGGAAGGTATAAACTTCAAAACCTAGCCTTTAATTTATTTGTTATTAAGTTTAATGGTTAGTTTTGTGAAATGAGAAGTATGGATTGTGATTATTAGTAGTTTGGTTTGATTTGGAAGTGTTTTGGTAATTGAAGCTTGATTATAGTTCATAGGTCTTGATTGTGGTTGTTTGAGTTGAAAAACTTGGAGGCTATGGACTGATGTGGTATGGTTTAGGTGAAGTTTTGTTGTATTGATGGTTATGAGTTGGTTGATGGTTAATTGGGGTAGTTTAAACATTTGTAATCGCGTAAACATAGCCGTCGTAATGCCCATTTTTATTCAACTGCTTGTTCTTAGTGTTCAGGAAAGAAAACTTAACAAACAATCTGTAACATTGCCATGTTTATCTAGAGCGTGTCGTAAGCTTCATTTTGATATGTGGATCGCTTGGTTCCGATGTACGGTTTAGGAGAAACGACCGTTTTAAGTAACGGCATTTCGCGAACGAATCTTTACCCCTCGCTTTACTTTGAGACCTTGTTTAAGTCCCCTAATAGACTAATTGGATTACGAAACAATTATGTAAGGTACATTAGGAAGTTGGTAGATTAATCGGAAAAGATTCGCCTTAAAATTTGTAACGATTAATTTATTAAAATTGGTGGAGCCGAGGGTGTGCGAACGATTAACGCAAATCGTAAAGCGTATAAGCGAACGTTAGGGTCTAAGTGGATAAAGTCTAGTTTCTTAAGCGACCGTGGTTTAATTCGGGCTTATGTTATTGTTCATAGGTTACTGGACCCACTCTAAGCTTAAGTCTACCCCGGAGCACTCAGGCAAGTTTTCTACCCGTTATACTGTTGTTGTGATGTATATATGTATATGCATTATCTTGTGATAATTGCATTTTTTTTATTAGCAAATCTTGCGATATATTGGAGCATGCTGATATGGTATATATGCATGGCTGTTTCGTAATCTTGATATCTAATTGTTGATTCAATTGCTTATAAGTTGCATAATACCTATGCTAGAGATAAGCAGTAGTTGCGTATACTCTTAGTATAGGGGACCCAAAGGTGAACATATTTCTAAACCGGGAGTCGATGTTCCCGAGTATAATATATATATATATATATATATATATATATATATATATACAGATATAGTTTTCAAAACTATTAATCGAATAAGGTTTATTCGATAACTTTATTTTATTTAATGAATATTATTTTGAATATTCATTCGAGGACTTATGACTCCGCTTATTTTATCTAATGAATATTATTTTGAATATTCATTCGAGTACTTATGACTCTGCTTATTTTATTTAATGAACATTATTTTGAATATTCATTCAGGACTTATGACTCCGCTTATTTTATTTAATGAATATTATTTTGAATATTCATTAGAGGACTTATGACTCCGTTCATTTTATTAAATAATATTCTTTATTTTATTAAAGAATAATGTTTCGATAATCAAACTTATTTTCGATTATTCAAATAAAGATCGTACTTTCGTATAAGTATATTTTTGGTTATTTATTATTCATTTCAAGTATGAGTTTTAAAACTTCTACTTCAATTATTTTTATAGAGATTATCCTTTATGGGAATATTATTTAAATAATAATATTCAGATATTTTCTAATATATCGGGACTGATTTATTTCATTAAATCAGCATTACTCCAAACATTCTTAAAAAGGTTTTCGAGTCTTCAAAATGATTTTTAAAGGTTAGAGCGGATCCCAAAACTCGTTTTCAAATTTAAGATCTTCCTTTTTGAAGGGGACTTGAATACTCGCTCAAAAATCTAAGGGATCCGGCTCTGTGGTGTATTTTATATTCGCAACAAAGTTGCTATTTTGATAAATGAATTGATTACTTACCCAACATTCGGGAAATAAGTCCATCTATTTGAGTCGGCATAACCAACATGGGCTCAGTGGGCGTCCATGAAAGTGTAAGTGGCTCAGTGGGAGTCCATCAATGCGTAAGTGGCTGAGTGGCAGTCCAGCATAGGTCCTAATGCGGCCAGGGTGATGACCAGTGGGGAATTCGTCCATCTACTAGTAGAAAAGGTTACTTATTGGTATATTTGCCTGATCAGCAAGATATCAGGTTTATGCCAAGGTTTTCTTCTTTCCAAATTCATTGGATATTATAACTCTGTTTATATTTTTCATAATAGACGTTTCCGAGGAAAGTATGAGATATATATATATAGGTGTATATATATATATATCGGGACTTAATGAAGTATCCTGTATCTTCATTTTTCTTGAATGATATTTCAAAGATTGAATCTATTCAAATCTTATCTTGTAGTCTCATCTATGTGATAAACTTTTGAACTGGTTATACCTTGAACGGTGGTAGTTCAAGTAGTATTCGGAAAAGATATAAGTATATTGGAGTATCTTGGAACTTCATCTTTTCAACTTATATCTAGTAAATGATTATCTTATGCATGACAAAGATTTTCAGAAAAATGTTGAGACAAGGTTAGATGTATGAGATCACCTTGTAATGATATTTTATATAGTTATACACTGGAACTCTGTGTGTATTATGCATGGAAGAGGACTTCCAAGATTTGGGAAGTATATATGTATATATATACTAAATAATTTGCGACTTTGTCACATTAAGATTTCAAACTTGGTTCATTTCTTCTTGACCAAGACTTTCATGAGTACTATGAGAATGCTCATATATTGTAAATTATTATACATATTATTTCGGTGGGCTTGTTGCTCACCCTTGCTTTCTTCTTTCATCACACAACAACAGATAGACAAGATGAGCAGGACCAAGCTCCCAATTCGTGAGCGGATAGGAAACGTTCTGCAGTTTTCTGTAGGCGTTGATGTCGTTGTGGCTGAGGTAGGAGCTACCAATTGGCTAGGCTTTCAACTTTTGATGTACCAGACTTATGTATATTATGAATTGTAATAATGGCAAAGAATATGTAAATTTATTCAGAAACCCTTTTCAGGTGTAATGACTTATAATTGTGGAATAAAATGACTTGTGTTATTTTTGGTATTCATCTCTGAGACTATAACTTGTGGTGTGTGTGTGTATATTGTGGGGTCACAGTACTCAGTAGTTTGTTGACTATTAAGATTAAGTATTGATAAGGGAAATGGAACTCGTGACAACCCGAATCCCCGACCCCGAATTTGGGGGTGTTACAGAAATGGTATCAGAGCTAAGCGTTATAAACCTCAGAGATGATGTGACGTTAAAATAATAAGTTCACTAAGATAATAAGAACTTTTGCCAAGTTCATAGTCGGACTACCTAACATAGTACTGACAGTTAAAACCCTTATGGGAACCCTTATAAATATCGTGATAGAAGCGTAGTTCGTTATCGTATATGGTAGCGGGACTCCGAACCCTGAGGTTGAGGAGCAACATCGCGATGATGTTTTACTACATATTGGGGATCAGATTGTGGATCTGATAGAGCGTCCTAACAAGGGACCGGATGATGTTCATATTGAGGATATAGCGGTTGAGGATGTTATCTTAGAAGGGATTGTTGCTGAGGAGGATCCCGTGGGGGATCCTGACAAGAATGAATAAAGGACCACTGAGGAATTGATAACCATGGGTAGGGAAACTACTAGAGGTAGGATTGGTCGGTCACTTCCGGAGGTTCGTTCAAGTTCGTAAAGATAGTAGCCCCTTTAACGCGGCTTACTCATAAGACTGAGAAGTTCGAATGGACAGAGTAATGCGAGAACAACTTTCAAGAACTGAAGCAAAGGTTGTGACGGCTCCTATGTTGGCGTTACTGGATGGAAAAGGAGATTTTGTGATTTGTATTGACGCTTCACATAAGGAATTAGGGTGCTTCTTATACAGCACAACAAGGTAATCACGTACGTGTCAAGATAATTAAGGGAATATAAAAATCCGATATCCTACCCATGAGCTTGGGCTCGTGGCAATAGTTTTGCCCTAAAGATTGGAGGCACTACTTATATGGAGAGAAGTGCGAGATTTACACAAGCCATAAGTGCTCTAGTACATTTTAACGCAGAAAGTGCTCAACATGCGCCAGAGGAGGTGGTTAGAGCTAATCAAGGATTACGATTATAAGATTCTTTATCATCCAGGGAAAGCCAAAATGGTGGCTAATGCCCTTAGTAGAAAGGAGAGACTCAAGATGATAATGTCTTTGGGAGAGTTGATAATAGATTTCGAGAAAATGGAAATAGAAGTAAAGGTAATCGGAGCCAGAACTGAAAAGCTGTTTGAGATTGTAATACAGCCCGAATTATTGAAAAAGATCATATTATGCCAAGAAAAAGTAATGAATGAAGGCAGAGAGTCAATGACTGGAGAAGAGATCCATATCAAGAAAGAAAGAACCCATAACATAATGAAATTGGAAACAAGGATTTTAACGTATAAGATAACCCTGATTATGGGGGAAGGATAAAACATTTCATATCGAGAAAACAGAAGTCAAGCAAGATAGGGAAACCAGGATGGTACACCTATGGGGCAATTCATGGAGCTGCCTAAACAGAACTTATACTTTTACCCCCCAACCACCACCCTGAGGAAACAGTGTAGTGGGAAATTCTTTCAAGACCTTTAAGTCGCTAAGCTCTCAGTGTTCCAAGGAACAAGTTGACCCAATCGAGGCAAGAGCCTGCCTAAAGGAAATATAGCAATCATTTGAGATTCTAAATGATTGACGAAGCGAAAAAGACTGTTTTTTTTCACTTACCTTCCTAAGAGAGAGGCCACCCGTTGGTGAAAGGCCAAGAAAGACACGGGGCCAGAGGTTATAATAAACCAATTAAAGTTCAGTCAATTGTTTTCGGGAAAGTACTTCCCAAGATTATAGAGATAGTGTAAAAGCTTTAGAGCCAGAACCAAGGCGGACGAGTATGATGAATTATGAATCTAAATGGTAAAAGTTGGCAAGATTCGTCCTGAGGACAGGATTCCCATAACAACGTGATGTTTGAAGTCAATGATTAATGCGTTCATGAAATGATTGTAATAAAAAAAAGAAACTGAAGTGGAAAGGAATATAAAGGCAATAGAGTTTGAGAATGATAAGGGAGTTGGGTATGAGGAAACCCTAAAGACTCGTAGCAATAGAAATAGAAAAGTATGCAATCGTCAGGATGAGCGTGATTCACCATGAGTTAAAGTTGATGGTTGAAGACATAAGAGATACATATATTTTATCCCCTTTAAGTTGGGAGGATTCGAGGAAACATTGAGATAGTTCGAAGGATAAATAATGAGACGCAGATAGACTGAGGAGACAAGAAAGTAAGAAATTAGGAAATTGGATGAAGAAAGTGACCTTCAAGAATGTGAAGTGTAAGTAACGCATGTGAATTGATACCCAAAAAGGGGGGACACCAGGTATAAAAGATATCCCAACATTGTGATGACTGTTGAGATAAATGAAAGAGGTAAATGAGTAGTTAGAACTAAAAAGTTCACGTTGAACACGACCAATATCTTCTAGAACATCCCTGTTATCATTACTGAATCAGGCAAGAAAAGCGGATAACCGTTGTTATCTTTTGGAGGCCATATTGATTCAATTCATTTTGAATACGGATATTATTGTGAAATTAGGCATATACTATTGAGGTGGGAATGATTGAATAAGATACCCTTATCAGGGATATATGACTTGATTTATCCATGTAAGGATGTAAGTACCTTTTTAAAGGTGGAATTAAGGATATAACCTCAATAGCTTGAGATAAACCATGGGGGGATGCATAAAGGATGGCATTTCACCCTTAATAGGGACATTATGAGTTTGGGTAGTACGGAATGAAGGACTAAGGCAACAACAACCTTTAAATATCAGTGGAGAAAGTTTTCAGAACTAGATAGACAATGATTCTGGTATTAGTAAATGGTATCTTGATATGCCCTGTACCTAGGGTGTACCTGATGAAGGATTTAAGTATAACCTTAGAGGTTTTACAAGGAGAAAGGTAATATTCAAAGTTCTCAAGAATAGAAATTTTGATAAAGGAAATATGACGTAATTATAATAATGCCAGGTGGGGCACGTGTTGGACCATAAGAAAGTATAGATCGACCCAATGAGGGTCGAGATTGGTGAAAACGAGAAGGACCCAAGGTAAGAGACGTCCTAAGTATGATCGAGAGTCAGTCGTGACAATGTTCACATCTAAAGACTAAGGCAATGACTTATGGAAAAATGGTGATTTTTTTTCTCACCAGGACTTAAGAATAGCATTTTCACATAAGCAGTGATTGAAATGAGGTAGAAAATTTAGTTGGAGGTGGTTAAAATGACATTGATTGTAAGGAAATTTTACTATCAGGAAAGGCCAAAGCGGTGGCCGACACTCTAAGTGTAAGAGAGCAATTATAGGCGCTCCTGCTAGAGGAATACAGTGACGATGGTTAAAGCCGTGAAGGTTGTATTATGGTTTGAAAGATTGACATTCCTTCTGATGATTGTGCGATACTCAACCGTAATAGTAGTTTAGTAAAGATTTAATTCATGTAATCGCCGTGAGCGGGCTATCTATCTTAGCCTATCTTGAGATAAGCCAGGACCATGTTACGAAAGGACTAAATGGACTTTTGAGCTTCACGTCTCCCAATAAAGACATATGGTTAATAATGGTATTAACCTGATATCGTTGATTTCATTGAAACTCTTCTGCAATTTTATCTGCTTCATGTCATATGTACATCAAGTTCAGGAGTGTTCTTCATGAATCATGAACGGTGATCATGTTGATTCCTTAGAAGAATTGGATACGATAGCTATGGACTTTGTATGGTTAGATATTAAGATTTCATGGAAAACGAATGACTATAGTAGGTATGTGGTGGACAATAGTAATACAGCAATGATTCTGCGAGTAATGAGCCGATTACAACCGTGAGAGTTGTATTGGAATGGTGTTGAGATTGAGTACAACTAATCGGGTCGTGGTGATGTATAAGTTATTAATGATAGACCGACTAAGCCGAACATTTACCTATGATATATTTATTCCTTCTTATCGATAAAGAGTAGTATTACCCATACAAAGAAGGTTGTGGTATAGAAATGGATTCTAGTAACGATGAGGTCTAGAATGAAATCCAAGATTCAATTTTCGTTCTCGAGGGAGTTTCAAGGGTGATTATGTATAAGCTAGAGCAAGAGTATGGGTCCATAGAATGATGGACGGAATAGCAAAAATATTTAAGCAGGTGAAATGTGATGCTATAATACTTGATGTTGATATATATACGTATACGTTTTGTTCTCCTATGACAAACCTCTATAGTTCATAGGTACATTCCAAGCCAGATATTTTATGGCAGTATTTTTTTCATATATACAATTCTCTTCAGTTCGTTCTTTTCTCTTCTTTTCATTTCATGTAAGCTGAGAAGAACAACCCTTCCAAAAGGGGAGGTATTGTCGAATGACTATCTATCTGTGTGATAGAAGCCTAGTAGGATACCACATGTTGTTTAATTGCTTGTCAAGTACTAAAGGCTGGCCACCTTCTGTACTAACTATGCAATAGAATAAGTGTTCATGATCATAATGATCTCTCAATAAATTCTTTTACTTCTATACGAAGGACCAAGCTTTCGAAGATGGAGGCAGCTAGAGATGAAGTGGTACCAAGTACGATGGTATTCTGATTCTAACGCGTTCGTGATAATAAAGTTGACGCGATTATTAAAAGGTTATAAAACTCTAGCAAGTAAAGGGATATCTAGAATAGTATTCTATACGGAAGATAGTACCGATTACGAACTGGAAAAGAATGGGTATTGAGAAGCAAAAGCTATAATGCTAGAAGCTATAATGCTAGAAGCTATAATGCTAGAAGCTATGATGAGAGTCTGTGAAATAGACTTGAAAGAATTTGGAATGATCACTTAACGCGAATTGAGTTTTCTTACGATTATAGATCATATGTCATTATCGAGATGTCGCCTTATGAGATCCTTGAGGGAACACAATGTCGATATCCCTTATGTTAGGATGAAGTTGCAGAGCGCTAGATGCTCGGACCAGCAGTGGTCCAAAGGACCAGGGATATAATAGATCTAATCAGAGGGCGGCTGGTAGTAGCCCAAGATGGACATAAGAAGTATGTTGATTTGACACGAAAGGACAAAGAGTAGGAAGTAGGGGACCTAGTGCAGTTATAGGTACTCCCTTGGAAAGGATGGATGATGTTCGGAAAGAAAGGAAAGCTAAGCCCTCGAATTGTTGGACCCTTTGAGGTATTAAGACGTATTGGGAAGTTAGCATATGAGATAACCCTACCCCCGAACCTGTAGAAAGTTCATAACGTGTTCCATGTATCAATGTTAAGGAAGTGTAATTCGGATGCCAGACAAATATGGGCGTATGAGCGCATAGACATGCAACCAGACGTAACCTATATGGAGCAACCAGGAAGGGTTATAGATCGAAAAAGGACAAGTGCTTAGGAGAAGGGTTATCAAACTATTCAGAGTTTTGTGGTAGAACCATAATGTGGAAAATTGACTTGAGAGTTAGAAGGCACAATGCTAGAAAAGCATCCCCAACTGTTTTCTATCTGATTCCGGGACGGAATCCTTTTAAGGAGGGGAGACTGTAATAACCCCAATTTTTGGAAATTTTTGAAACCCGGATGAATAGTAACGTTTGCTGACAATGCTGATTAAGAAAAATTATCAGACCACGATATATAGGAGTACTGTTATGGAAATTCTAAGATCGTATTAGTATTCCATAAAGAAAATAAGTGTATGTAAAAGCCGTCGGATTTCGAAAACGAGCACTTTTATTCTTCCCCGAGATTTCCACCAGACATTAAGGGATTTAAGAAATTAATATTAAGATGAAGGATTTTAAATTCAAGGATTATAAAGGAGAATTAATTTAGGTATTAAAAATACCAAGAAGATTTTATCAATAAAACCATTAAGGTATTTAACCAAACGATCAACGAGATTGAGTGATAACCGGACAAAGAAATGAATAATGACTCTTGTAAATACCTTTTCAAGTGGCAAGGCAAGTGGATGGTTGATCAAACAAGAAACCAAGTGATAGTTAGGAAGGAATGGCTAGTTAATTATATAGTTAACTAGGGATGATCTCATCTCACCACAAATCACCAACACATGGCAAATGGTGAGATCATCTTCCACTAACTCCTTTGTTTATTATTAACCTAGCAAAATATCAAGACAACCCATCATTATCCACCACATTATTCCACCAACACAAGAAAGCAAAAGCATTTCCTCCCCCATTTCCATTTCTCACGGCCAAAACAGAACCAGCACATTAAAACTGTTGTATCTCCTTCATTTCTCACTCAAATATTGTGTTATATAGCTCGTTCGAAAGGTATTGAGATGGCCTACAACTATTATTCACAAGTCTTATCCAAATAAGCAAGGTAAGACCCTCATTTTTACATTTCTTTCAATCGGACTTTTAGAAACTTCAAAGCCTAACTTTGTTCTTGATTTCTTTGGGAAGATCAAGCTCGTAGGAGGCTCCCTAAGGCTTCCTAGCAACTTAACACCTCCCAAGGAAGGTATAAACTTCAAAACCTAGCCTTTAATTTATTTGTTATTAAGTTTAATGGTTGGTTTTGTGAAATGAGAAGCATGGATTGTGATTATTAGTAGTTTGGTTTGATTTGGAAGTGTTTTGGTAATTGCAGCTTGATTATAGTTCATAGGTCTTGATTGTGGTTGTTTGAGTTGAAAAACTTGGAGGTTATGGACTGATGTGGTATGGTTTAGGTGAAGTTTTGTTGTATTGATGGTTATGAGTTGGTTGATGGTTAATTGGAGTAGTTTAAACATTGCTAATCGCATAAACATAGCCGTCGTAATGCCCATTTTTATTCAACTGCTTGTTCTTAGTGTTCAGGAAAGAAAGCTTAACAAACAATCTGTAACATTGCCATGTTTAGCTAGAGCGTGTCGTAAGATTCGTTTTGATATGTGGATCGCTTGGTTCCGATGTACGGTTTAGGAGAAACGACCGTTTTAAGTAACGGCGTTTCGCGAACGAATCTTTACCCCTCGCTTTACTTTGAGACCTTGTTTAAGTCCCCTAATAGACTAATTGGATTACGAAACAATTATGTAAGGTACATTAGGAAGTTGGTAGATTAATCGGAAAAGATTCGCCTTAAAATTCGTAACGATTAATTTATTAAAATTGGTGGAGCCGAGTGTGTGCGAATGATTAACGCAAATCGTTAAGCGTATAAGCGAACGTTAGGGTCTAAGTCGATAAAGTCTAGTTTCTTAAGCGGCCGTGGTTTAATTCGGGCTTATGTTATTGTTCATAGGTTACTGGACCCACTCTAAGCTTAAGTGTACCCCGGAGCACTCAGGCAAGTTTTCTACCCGTTATACTATTGTTGTGATGTATATATGTATATGCATTATTTTGTGATAATTGCATGATTGTTATTAGCAAATCTTGCGATATATTGGAGCATGCTGATATGGTATATATGCATGTCTGTTTCGTAATCTTGATATCTAATTGTTGATTCAATTACTTATAAGTTGCATAATACCTATGCTAGAGATAAGCAGTAGTTGCGTATACCCTTAGTATAGGGGACCCAAAAGTGAACATATTTCTAAAGCGGGAGTCGATGTTCCCGAGTATAATATATATATATATATATATATATATATATATATATATATACAGATATAGTTTTCAAAACTATTAATCGAATAAGGTTTATTCGATAACTTTATTTTATTTAATGAATATTATTTTGAATATTCATTCGAGGACTTATGACTCCGCTTATTTTATCTAATGAATATTATTTTGAATATTCATTCGAGGACTTATGACTCTGCTTATTTTATTTAATGAACATTATTTTGAATATTCATTCAGGACTTATGACTCCGCTTATTTTATTTAATGAATATTATTTTGAATATTCATTCGAGGACTTATGACTCCGCTCATTTTATTAAATAATATTCTTTATTTTATTAAAGAATAATATTTCGATAATCAAACTTATTTTCGATTATTCAAATAAAGATCGTACTTTCGTATAAGTATATCTTTGGTTATTTATTATTCATTTCAAGTATGAGTTTTAAAACTTCTACTTCAATTATTTTTATAGAGATTATCCTTTATGGGAATATTATTTAAATAATAATATTCAGATATTTTCTAATATATCGGGACTGATTTATTTCATTAAATCAGCATTACTCCAAACATTCTTAAAAATGTTTTCGAGTCTTCAAAATGATTTTTAAAGGTTAGAGCGGATCCCAAAACTCGTTTTCAAATTTAAGATCTTCCTTTTTGAGGGGGACTTGAATACTCGCTCAAAAATCTAAGGGATCCGGCTCTGTGGTGTATTTTATATTCGCAACGAGGTTGCTATTTTGATAAATGAATTGATTACTTACCCAACGTTCGGGAAGTAAGTCCATCTATTTGAGTCGGCATAAGCAACATGGGCTTAGTGGGCGTCCATGAAAGTGTAAGTGGCTCAGTGGGAGTCCATCAATGCGTAAGTGGCTGAGTGGCAGTCCAGCATAGGTCCTAATGCGGCTAGGGTGATGACTAGTGGGGAATTCGTCCATCTACTAGTAGAAAAGGTTACTTATTGGTATCTTTGCCTGATCAGCAAGATATCAGGTTTATGCCAAGGTTTTCTTCTTTCCAAATTCATTGGATATTATAACTCTATTTATATTTTTCATAACAGAGGTTTCCGAGGAAAGTATGAGATATATATAGGTGTATATATATATATCGGGACTTAATGAAATATCCCGTAACTTCATTTCTTTTGAATGATATTTCAAAGATTGAATCTATTCAAATCTTATCTTGTAGTCTCATCTATGTGATGAACTTTTGAACTGGTTATACCTTGAACGGTGGTAGTTCAAGTAGTATTCGGAAAAGATATAAGTATATTGGAGTATCTTGGAACTTCATCTTTTCAACTTATATCTAGTAAATGATTATCTTATGCATGACAAAGATTTTCAGAAAAACGTTGAGACAAGGTTAGATGTATGAGATCACCTTGTAACGATATTTTATATAGTTATACACTGGAACTCTGTGTGTATTATGCATGGAAGAGGACTTCCAAGATTTGGGAAGTATATATGTATATATATACTAAATAATTTGCGACTTTGTCACATTAAGATTTCAAACTTGGTTCATTTCTTCTTGACCAAGACTTTCATGAGTACTATGAGAATGCTCATATATTGTAAATTATTATACATATTATTTCGGTGGGCTTGTTGCTCACCCTTGCTTTCTTCTTTCATCACACAACAACAGATAGACAAGATGAGCAGGACCAAGCTCCCAATTCGTGAGCGGATAGAAAACGTTCTGCAGTTTTCTGTAGGCGTTGATGCCGTTGTGGCTGAGGTAGGAGCTACCAATAGGCTAGGCTTTCAAATTTTGATGTACCAGACTTATGTATATTATGAATTGTAATAATGGCAAAGAATATGTAAATTTATTCAGAAACCCTTTTGAGGTGTAATGACTTATAAATGTGGAATAAAATGACTTGTGTTATTTTTGGTATTCATCTCTGAGACTATAACTTGTGGTGTGTGTGTGTATATTGTGGGGTCACAGTACTCAGTAGTTGGTTGACTGTTAAGATTAAGTATTGATAAGGGAAATTGAACTCGTGACAACCCGAATCCCCGACCCTGAATTTGGGGGTGTTACACCTCGTATAAGGAGCGAATGAATCCCTTAGGGACTACTTAAATCGATTCATGAAAGAGGACTTGAAGGTCCCGGATCTTGATGATAAAGTGGCCATGATATCCCTGCAGCAAGGAACTACTGAATTCTTCAAGATGTCCCTAGCCAAGCGTCAACCTAAAAGATTGAATGCTTTAATGAGCCAACTTCTGTTGAAAATTGAGAAGGAAAAGGAGTTCAGATGGTCGATGCCACTGAGGGGAGACTCAAGAATAGAGACAAAGGTCAATATTTTAGGTTCCACAAGGATGTCAATCATGCTAACGATGATTAGAGGCAACCTAGGGATGAGATCGAATATCTAATCGGAAGAGAAAATTTTGGGCATTTCATCAAGGGTGAAGATGGCAGAGGCCTAAAAAAAATAATGATCGAAAAGATAATGATCGAAGGGTCAACGGCCGAGATCATAACCCACAGCCTCGAGGGCCAGTAATTAAGAGGATCTCAAGAGGGACAACAACCGTTGGGACAAGAAAGAATTTATGAAAGGCCTATACAATAGAGGTGGTAAGGATAGTCAGAGACGCACCCATGATGACACTTGAATTCGGTGACCCCAATTTTGAGGGTTTGAAGTTTTCTCACGATAATCCTCTAGTTATCACACTAATAATTGAAAATTGTCTTGTCAAGAGAGTCTCGGTCGATAATGGAGCCTCCATGGACATTCGATTCCACGACACGCTTTTAAGGATGGGGTGCAATGACTCCCAACTAATCTCTTCGGACGCATCCATCTACGGGTTCAACGAAGTGGAGTGCCAAGTTGAACGAGAAATACAAATTCCCATGATTATTGGAGAAGAGCCAAGAGAGGCCATGAAAATGTTAAACTTTCATGTTTTAAAGATAGCCTCTACCTATTATGATATACTTGGAAGGATAGGAATTCATATGTTTAAGGTTGTGCCCTCAACCTGCCACATGGTGCTTAAGTTCCCAACCAGAAATGGTATTGGAGAAAAAAAAAGATATCAAAAAATGGCCCAAAGTTGATATGTTACAAAACTTAGGCCCGACAGAACCAGGGGCAGGTCCTCCCGATTGAAGACATGGATGTTTATGATGATGAAGAACGTCGGAGGAAGCCAGTTAAGGACTTGGTTCTAATTGTCCTAGATCCGTTAGACCCGGATAAGGTCACCTACATCGGAGCATCTTTGGAAAGCCCTTGAAGGGTCGCATGACCAAGTTCTTCTAAGACAATAGTGATATGTTTGCTTGGACAACATTTGACATGCATGGGATTGATCTTAACTTGATAAATCATAATTGAACCTCGATCCAACTAGAAAGGCTGTCAAGCAAAAAAACTGAACTTATGCCCTTGATAGGTTAGAAGCCACTAAACAGGAGGTTGAAAAGCTCCTAGAAATTGGATTTATTATGGAAGTGAAATTCCCCGAGTGGTTGTCTAACCCCGTGATGGTCAAGAAATCCAATGGGAAGTGGATGATGTTCATCGACTTCACTGATATGAACGATGTATGTCCTAAGGACTGTTACCCCCTACCAAGGATTGACACCCTGATTGATGCTACTGTTGGGCACGAGATGTTGAGCTTTATGGATGGCTACAACGGTTACAATCATATTAAAATGTACAAGGATGACACTCATAAGGTATCTTTTATAACTAACTTTGCTGTATTTTGATATCTTGTTATGGCTTTTAGAGTTAAAAATGCAGGAGCCACGTATCAAATATTGGTGAATAAGATATCCACACATCTAATT
This sequence comes from Apium graveolens, assembly GCF_009905375.1. Classification (NCBI taxonomy): domain Eukaryota; kingdom Viridiplantae; phylum Streptophyta; class Magnoliopsida; order Apiales; family Apiaceae; genus Apium; species Apium graveolens. The sequence goes on along the minus strand of NC_133651.1, from coordinate 69,720,219 downwards.
GAAAAGACCATGGAGATCTTGACGATATGTTAGTCAAAATCCTATCCAAGGTCGTCCATATTGATCACCTCATAGAGGTATTTGAAGTGTCGAGGCACAACAAGATGATGTTAAATCCTGCCAAGTGCGCTTCGGAGTTGGGTATGGAAAATTTTTGGGTCACATGGTCTTGAAAAGAGGAATTGAGGCCAACCCCGACAAAATCAAAGCTATACTAGACATGGAATCACCATACTCCATAAAAGGACGTTCAAAAGATGACTGGAAAAATTATGGCTTTGGGGAAGTTTATCTCCAAGTCAGGAAATAAATGCCTACCACTTTTTAAGACCTTGAAGAAGGTGAAGAATTTTGAGTGGATAGCTGAGAGCCAAGAGGCCTTGGAACAGCTAAAGAAATACATGACTGAAGCCCCGTTGTTGACCAAACCAAGTCCATATGACATCCTTTACTTATACCTTGTGGTTTTTGAGTAAAGGAAAAACAAAAAGTTCAAAAGCCTATCTATTATGGGAGCAAGGTGCTCCACAGAGCAAAGTTGAACTACACTACCACTGAGAAGTTTGCACTTGCCCTTTTAACAGCCTCGAGGAAGTCGCGACCATACTTTCAGGCCCACAAAATTGAAGTCCTGACGGAGCAACCTTTGAGGAACATCCTTCACAGCCCGAAAGTCAGTTGAAGGCTCATCAAATGGGTAATTGAGTTGGGTGTATTTAACATCAAGTACAAGCCTCGAACAGCCGTCAAGGCTCGGGCATTAGCAGACTTCATGATCGAATGCACCGTTAAGGACCAAGAAGTCGGGGGCAAGAGACAGTGTTGTGAAAAGCACATTAATTGGCCGCTTAAGCGGGGGATTAAGAGGAATCGGGGGTATACGCGCTTAGATTAATAACAAATCGGGTATTTATGAATTTTTTAGGTTTAAGTGGTCAACGAAGACATTAGGTTTAACTCCTGGCTTTTTAGTTTCCAATTCAGACTTAACACGACTGAGATTGAGAGAAAGGAGAAGAGGCGCTAGGGTTTCAATCTTTGGTCGATCTTCATCTACTCGATCCTTTTGGTTTCTCTTCAAATAATCAATTATTCATGTTATGTTTCAGTTGTATGTATATAATTATATTCTATATCATACTTCTATAGTATGTAGAATGTTATTTGAATTTCTTAATCAGACAAGTAAACAATATTTAGCTTGATTTGGAATCTTTTTAAAGTACTTTATAAAACCATTCATTTAACTTTTAAGATGCTAGAATAAGTGATTCTTGAATCTTTTCATATTTTTGGATTCTTATTTATACAATTGAAAATAGTGGGTTCTTCAACTGCTTCCAATTCGAAGACAATAGGTTCATTAGAGCCAGGGGTTGGAAAACAAAAATCAGATGATGTTGGATGGGATTATGGTGAATTAACTTTACCAAACAACTACGATAAAATCGAATGCAAGTTATGTAACAAAGCATTTAGTGGAGGAATATATCGCATAAAGCAATATATAGCTGGTCTTAGGGGTAACGTGAAGCCATGTCCGAAGTCTACCCATTTGGATAAATCTAAATGCTTACAATCCTTGGAGTGATCCAAAAAAAGAAGACAGGAAAAGAAAGAATGTATTGAAGAAGTTAGGGAGAATGTTGCAATCAGTAAAGAAACTAATGATGTTGTTTAACTTGAGAGTGGAGGCTCTAAACCCATTCGATCATTTGGACCAATGGATCAATTTACAAGGGCGATAGATCTCGATGTATCCTTAAGGGAAACAAGACAACAAAATATTAACGATGCACTCTTTAAGAATAAAACCAACAAAGTACATACTTACTTGGCTAAGTGGGTGTATGAAGCAGAGGTTCTTTTCAATGAAATTAACAATGATGACTTCCATCGATTTTGTGAAGTAGTTGGACAATTTTATCCCGGATATATACCACCAAGGCAACACCAATTGGGGGAGATACTACTTAAAAAAGAAATTGAAAGAACTAAAAAATCTTTTAAAGAACAAGAGGATGAATGGATAAAGTCTGGATGTTCGATAATGACATATGATTGGTCTAATCGGAAAATAAGAAGTATTATGAATTTGTGTGTGAATTGCAAACTAGGCAAAAGCTTCCTCTCTTCTATTGAATGTTCAAATGAGGCCTATACTTCCAAGTTCATATTTGAGTATGTGGATAAGTATATTCAAGAAGTTAGACCAAGCAATGTCACCCAATTGGTGGCTGATAATGCATCAAATAACATGGTTGCAGCAAAGCTACTGAGAGATAAAAACATCATATATTCTGGACATCATGTGCTACACATACACTCAATCTTATGTTTGAGGCTATAGGTAATTCTGTAGCTTTTTTATCCAGTTTTCTGCATATTTTTTCTACATTTTCTGCATATTTTTTCTAAGAAGAGGGTCGAATTCTCGAGGAACCCTTAGGTGGATGAGTTACTACCTATACTATGTGCATATCTTACCACTTTCAAAGTTATAACTGAAGCTACCCTATTCCCAATGGCTTATATATTCGAGGTTGTAGTGCATGTAGAAATCACCCATGGATCACTAAGGTTCGAAGCTTATGAACTAGAGACCAATGAAGAAGGCGTGATGCTCACTCCGGACCTCATTGATAAGGTTATGGATGAAGCTAATGTCTGTAATATAGAGCATTAGCAAAGGGCCTTCCTCTATTATAATAGAAAGGTTAAAGAAAGGTTCTTTTAAAAAGGAGACTTAGTATTGGAAAAAATTGGGGCATTAGGAGTCAGTGAGAAATGAAAGCTAGTCCCTAATTGGGAATTGTTGGATTTTTAACGCAGCGGGGGCATGGCAAAACACTTTTACACATACAAAATCCAAATAAAAGCATATAAATCGTGAATAAAAATTCGAGGGATCGAATCTAACCTTTTAAAATAATTCGGAGACAACGATCAGAGATCCTTAGCAGTTGCTCCTCAAGTGTGAAGCACTCCACCGGTATCCACCAAGAAAACGATGCTAAGGAGGAGGAAGGAGGTGGAGAGAATTGGGTTTTCCAAACTTTTTGGGTTTTCGGGTTTGATGTGGGTTCAAATAAAATAGGGTCTATAATAGTGTATTTATAGGCAAAATTTTCAGCTGAAATTTTCCCATAAATATTATTATTATTATCCCATTAATTATTCTCTTTAATAATTAAAACACCTTTTAATCATTAATCCTTTTTCTAAACACTTTAGAAATAATTCTCTCTCTTGATTTAATTTCCAAAAATTAAATCCTTTAATTAATAATATTAAGAACTTTTCTTAATTAATTTATAATCAATTAAATCTCATTTAATCAATTATTAAATTTTCCAATTAATTATTTATTTCACAAATAAATAATTATTTAGCCATTATTAATTAATTCCTCCACCATTAAATCATTCTCTTTTTATGGTGTGACCCTGTAGGTTCAATATTAAGCCGGTAGTAGAAATAAATAATAATAAAACTATTTTATCATTATTTATATAAATTCTCTAATTTATTAAATGTGATTAATTAATTAATCACATTTATTCTACATCGTGAGTGATGCTTCTCAACATATCGCGACTATTCGGATAATATAAATTCACTGCTTAGAATACCAAGAACCTGTCAGTGAATAGTTACCGTACAATAAACTCCTTCTACCCTACAATGTCCTGATTAAATACAAGGCATGGATCTCGTGTCAAGCCTATCTAATTCAATCACTTGCTTACCATTTACTATGCATAGTTCTATGCAAATTAGAAACTCCTTTCTAATTTCATTTACTCTGGCCAGAGATTCCTGAACTAGCATAAGTGGATCAGCCTTGAACATTCGCTTCCTTCACTAGAAGGGGTAGATCCTTTATTGATCATACACTATCTTCGTGTACAAATTCCTATACCCAGAAGAGCCCTAATAATTGTCCCTGGAGACTAAGAACTAAACCAAAGCATAGTTCAGTGTACACAAGATGACTATGATGACTGATAAGTGGCATTTTATACCACTTAGAACGTCTTAAAATGGCTTAAATTGGTGTCTTGAAATCAAGTATTTTGTGTATTTGATACGTTTTTCTAGTGTTTATGCATTTCATGGTTTTAGTTACGTTTCGGGGGAGGAATCATCAAGAATAAGCCTTGCCATGTGTTCACCATTGCGAGAGGAAAGAAACGGGCAGATTACGGCAAAAAAACGGAGCAAAATCAGAATTTTTCCCGTAGAGGTCTGAGCGCCCGCTCAGCATTGCTGAGCGGCCGCGCAGCAAGCTGAGCGCCCGCTCAGTAGCTGAGCGGGCCGCGCAGGGTCGGGAAAACAAAATAAATTATTTTAGGACTTCTACTTCTGTTTGGTTTCCACTTCTATGTAATCTGAGTTTTATGGGACTATTATATAAGTAGATTTGAGACGTTTTCACAAGTGTGGATTGAAGAAGATTGTGTTTTTATGCAAGGAGCGAAGGAGATAAGGAAGAAGACCGATTTAGCACACCGTAACGAAGAGGAAGCATATCTTCTTGTGATTCTTGTTTCGTTGTAACGTTGGATGCTAGTTTTCTTGCTTTGAACTTATTTACTCTTGTGACGTACTCTGTTTTAATATAATTAGTTTAGTTATTATTTTCTTGTGTTTGTTTATCATGATTTCATATGAACCCATGATGACGATAAGTGCTATTATGGGCTAATCGTGATCATGGGGTTGCAACGGATTTATTATGGAATTCTTTAGTTAGTTGTTTAATACTTTAGTGTGTGATGATTGCATGATATCTAGTATTGGTTGTGCGTATTCGTCTTATGTGCGTCGCGAACATATAAGATAGGGTGTTAATCTCTTGTGAAGCGACGGTGGATCTTGAGATTTAGAACTTGCCATGCTAGCATAGGTTCATGTACGTTGTGCATGATTAGTGGGTAACTCTGACAGTTTTATTTGCCCTATGTAATCAAAAGGAATAACTTGTGCTTAAATCGTTGTGTTGTCAATTTCTGTAGACATATGGGAACTCAACATAATTGATGACTATTCAACTTCTATCTTAATTGTGGATGCTTGGTAGAATGGTATTAGTACAATGAAAGTTGGCTTTTATTAGTTTCGTGTTATTCGATTAATATCATCACTGTCACATGCTAAAGGTAATAACAATGGCTATAGAAGGAAGTAATAATGAAGTTGTGATCTCATGAGTGTTTTATTATTGATAAATTGAAGTGTTAGTTAAGTGATTAATTAAGTAGTTAATTATAGTTAATATTTAATCAACAATTTTAAGTGTCATTGTCTTAACATTGAGAAGTAATCATACATTGGTGAGTGAGTTTAATTAGACAATAATTTAGTCTGAGTCTCTGAGGGAACGAACTAGAAAGTATTCTATATTACTTGCGAACGCGTATACTTGCATGAATATTAGTGCGTGTTTTCACCCTAACAAGTTTTTGGCGCCGCTGCCGGGGACTCGGCGTATTTGTTTAGTTTATGTACTTACCATCATTGGTCATTAGGACTCAGTGATTAGGACGTAGCAGTTACTTATTTTTTCTGGTTGTGTTTCAGGTACTTTAGCAAGCGTTTATGCAAACTCGTTCTCGTGCTCGCAAGAGGACTTTAGATACAGATGAGGAGACAGACGAAGTTCTTGATATTCCGGAGAAGTTAGATTTTGAGGATTCGGATTCAGGAACTGAGCAGAAAGAACCAGTAAATATGGGAGATCATATTGTTCAAGCTGATCCAGCTCTTATGGATTTTTCTCGGCCTAAAATTGATGACATTCAGTCAAGCATCCTTCATCCGGCTATTCAAGCTAACACCTTTGAAATCAAGCCGGGCACTATTCAGATGGTGCAGAATTCTGTTTCTATTGGAGGAGCGGCAACTGAAGACCCCAACATGCACATAAGGAATTTTGTCGAGATCTGCAGCACTTTTAAGTATAATGGCGTGACTGATGAGGCTATCAAGTTGAGGCTTTTCCCATTCTCACTGAGGGACAAGGCTAAAGACTGGTTACATTCTGAACCAGCTGGGTCCATCACTACGTGGCAAGATCTTGCGCAAAAGTTTCTGGTGAAGTTTTATCCGATGGCAAAGACTGCTGCTATGAGGAGTGCTCTTACTCAGTTTGCGCAGCAACCTACAGAATCTATGTGCGAGGCTTGGGAACGCTACAAGGAAATGTTGAGAAAATGTCCACATCATGGAATGCCGGATTGGATGGTGATCACTGGTTTCTATAATGGTTTGGGGGCCCAATCTCGGCCCATGCTCGATGCAGCAGCTGGAGGCGCCTTATGGGCTAAAAGCTATACTGAGGCGTATAATCTTATAGAGATGATGGCTGCAAATGAGCATCAAAACCCAACTCAGAGGATGACGTCAGGCAAGGTAGCAGGTATTCTGGAAGTTGATGCAGCCACCGCTATTGCAGCCCAGCTCCAAGCGCTATCAATGAAGGTTGATTCTCTGGCTACGTATGGAGTGAATCAAATAGCTATGGTTTGTGAGCTTTGTGCAGGTTCTCATGCTACGGATCAGTGTTCTCTTGTCAACGAATCTGTTCAGTATGTGAATAATTATCAGCGACAACAGCAGCCTGTGCCAGCGACCTATCATCCTAACAACAGAAATCATCCAAATTTCAGCTGGGGGAATAATCTGAATGCTATTCAGCCACCATATCAGCAAGGAGTGAGTAAACAGTTTAACCCACCTGGATTCCAGCAACCTCAGCAGTATGCTACAAGGCAATCATATCCTCAATAGGGAAGTGCAGCTGTACCTACTAGTGCTGATTTTGAGGAACTTAAGCTGTTGTGCAAGAGTCAGGCATTTTCTATCAAGACCTTGGAAAATCAAATCGGTCAATTAGCCAATGCAGTGCTCAATCGTCAACCTGGCACTCTTCCCAGTGACACGGAAGTACCAGGCAGGAAGGAAGCTAAAGAGCAAGTCAAGGCTATTACCTTAAGGTCTGGAAAAGTAGCTGATGCTGAAAAGGCAAAAGAAGTAGAAGCTGAAATTAGAGGTGAAGAATCTACGCAAAAGGAGAAAGCGGCGGAACCAAGGAAGACTACTGTTGAACACACTCTGCCTGAGGCTAATACAGGGGAGAAACAGCTCTATCCTCCACCACCTTTTCCTAAGAGATTACAGTAACAAAAGCTGGATAGACTGTTCGGGAAGTTTCTGGAGGTGTTCAAGAAACTTCACATCAATATACCTTTCGCTGAGGCTCTGGAACAAATGCCCAGTTATGCGAAGTTTATGAAGACTATTCTTTCAAGGAAGGTGAAACTGGATGACCTTGAAACCGTTGCTCTCACGGAAGAATGCAGCGCTGTTCTGTAGCAAAAGTTACCACCAAAACTGAAAGATCCAGGAAGCTTCACCATTCCTTGCACAATTGGCAATCTGACGTTTGACAAGTGCCTTTGTGATTTGGGAGCAAGCATTAATCTGATGCCGTTGTCGATCTTTAAAAAGTTGGATCTGCCTGATCCAAAACCCACATACATGTCGCTACAATTGGCTGACCGTTCCATCACTTACCCAAAGGGGCATAGTTGAGGATGTGCTCGTCAAGGTGGATAAGCTCTTCTTTCCAGCAGATTTTGTTATTTTGGATTTTGAGGAAGATAAGAAGATTCCCATAATTTTGGGAAGGCCCTTCTTGGCTACTGGCCGTACCTTGATAGATGTGCAAAAAGGGGAACTTACTATGCGGGTCCAAGATCAGGATGTGACCTTCAACGTATTCAAGGCAATGAAATTCCCTATAGAAGATGAGGAGTGCTTAAAAGTGGATGTGATTGATTCTGCGGTTACTTCGGAACTCGATCACATGCTAATGTCTGATGCATTGGAAAAGGCCTTAGTGGGGGATTTTGACAACGATGATGAAGATAGCAACGTGCAATTACAATATCAGAACGCTTCTCCCTGGAAGCGAAAGCTGGACATACCATTTGAATCTCTTGGTACTTCTGACCTTAAGAACGCTGAAGGGAAGCTCAAACCATCAATAGAGGAAGCACCTACCTTGGAGCTCAATCCATTACCTGAGCACTTGAGGTATGCTTTTTTAGGTGATTCATCTACGTTACGTGTTATTATTTCATCTGACCTTTCAGGTAGTGAGGAAGACAAGCTCTTAAGGATTTTGAGAGAATTCAAATCGGCTATAGGATGGACCATAGCAGACATCAAGGGGATAAGTCCTTCATATTGCATGCATAAAATTCTACTAGAGGAGGGTAGTAAGCCAACTGTGGAACAGTAGCGAAGACTGAATCCCATCATGAAGGAGGTGGTGAAGAAAGAAATTCTGAAATGGCTAGATGCAGGCATCATTTATCCTATTTCTGATAGCTCGTGGGTGAGCCCCGTACAATGTGTACTTAAGAAGGGAGGTATCACTGTGGTCGCAAATGAAAAGAATGAGCTCATCCCTACTCGAACAGTTACAGGATGGAGAGTATGCATGGATTATAGAAAATTGAACAAAGCCACAAGGAAGGATCACTTCCCTCTTCCATTTATTGATCAGATGCTTGACTGATTGGCGGGTCATGAGTATTTTTGTCTTCTGGATGGTTATTCCGGGTATAATCAGATTTGTATTGCACCAGAGGATCAGGAAAAGACTACCTTCACTTGTCCATTTGGCACGTTTGCTTTTCGCAGAGTTTCGTTTGGGTTATGTGGCGCCCCGGCCACCTTTCAGAGATGTATGATGGCTATATTCTCTGACATGATTGGAAATAACGTCAAAGTGTTCATGGATGACTTCTCCGTCTTTGGACACTCATATGATGAATGTTTGAATAATCTGCGCGCCGTACTCAAAAGATGCGTGGAAACTAATTTGGTGCTCAATTGGGAGAAATGTCATTTTATGGTGCTTGAAGGCATTATCCTTGAGCATAAGGTCTCTAGCAAGGGTCTGGAGGTGGACAAGGCCAAGGTGGGAGTCATTGAAAATCTTCCCCCACCTAATTCTGTGAAAGGAATCCGTAGTTTTCTTGGTCATGCGGGTTTTTATCGGCGATTCATCAAGGACTTTTCAGAGATATCTAAGCCGTTGTGCAATTTGCTTGAGAAAGATGTGCCTTTCAAATTTGATAATGAATGTTTGGCAGCATTCGAGACTCTCAAGAAGAGTTTGATCACTGCACCAGTTATTACAGCACCAGATTGGACAGAACCGTTTGAGATGATGTGTGATGCAAGTGATTATGCGGTAGGTGCAGTTTTGGGACAGCGCAAGAAAAATCTCTTCCATGTGGTCTGCTATGCGAGTAAGACTTTAAATGGTGCCCAATTAAACTACACCACTACTGAGAAGGAGCTTTTGGCTATAGTCTTTGGTTTTGAGAAATTTCGATCTTATCTGCTTGGTACGAAAGTAACAGTATTCACTGATCATGCAGCGATTCGTTATCTAGTTTCCAAGAAGGATTCGAAGCCGAGACTCATTCGTTGGGTGCTTTTACTTCAGGAATTTGAGTTAGAGATCAAAGATAGAAAAGGTACTGAGAATCAAGTGGCTGACCATCTCTCTAGGTTGGAGAATCCCGATTCTAATTCACAAGATAGGACGTTAATCAATGAATCTTTTCCGGATGAGCAGTTGTTTGCAATTCAGGAGGAAGAACCATGGTTTGCAGATATTGTAAACTATCTAGTCAGCAATATAATGCCTCCTAATTTGACATCCGCTCAAAAGAAGAAGTTTCTGCATGAGGTGAAGTGGTATATGTGGGATGAACCATATTTGTTTAGACAGGGAGCTGACCAGATCATCAGGAGATGTATCCCGTTCTGTGAGACGGAGGGGATATTACGAGACTGCCATTCCACGGTTTATGGTGGACACTATGGTGGTGAGAAGACGGCAGCTCGTATTCTGCAAGAAGGTTTTTTCTGGCCTACTTTGTTCAAGGATGCTCATCAGTTTGTTTTAAGGTGTGATCGTTGCCAAAGAGTGGGAAATTTGTCAAGGAAGGATGAGATGCCATTAAATGTGATGCTTGAAGTCGAGGTCTTTGATGTGTGGGGAATCGATTTCATGGGGCCTTTTATCTCGTCTTGCAATAATCAGTACATCTTGCTGGCAGTCGATTATGTCTCAAAATGGGTCGAAGTTAAAGCTTTACCGACAAATGATGCAAAGGCAGTGCTAAATTTTCTTCATAAGCAAATTTTCACAAGGTTTGGCACACCTCGGGTAATCATAAGTGATGAAGGATCGCATTTTTGCAACCGTGAGTTCACTTCTATGATGCAGCGTTATAGTGTGAATCATCGAGTAGCTACTGCCTATCATCCGCAAACAAATGGTCAAGCGGAAGTGTCTAACAGAGAGATAAAGCGCATTCTAGAGAAGGTTGTTTGTCCGTCAAGGAAGGATTGGTCTTTAAAGCTCGATGAAGCTGTTTGGGCTTACAGAACAGCATACAAAACTCCACTTGGGATGTCACCGTTTCAGTTGGTGTACGGTAAGGGATGTCATCTACCTGCGGAGCTTGAGCATAAGGCCTACTGGGCATTGAAGAAGTTGAACCTGGATTTAGATGCAGCTGGTAAGAAAAGAATGCTTCAGCTTAATGAACTGGATGAATTTCGACTTCAAGCGTACGAAAATAACAAAATGTATAAGGAAAAGGTGAAGAGGTGGCACGATAGGAAGCTACATCCAAAGTTATTTATGCCAGGGCAATAAGTTCTCTTATTCAACTCTCGACTCTGACTTTTTCCTGGGAAGTTGAAATCAAGGTGGTCTGGACCTTTTATTGTCAAAACTGTGTTTCCACATGGAGCGGTGGAAATTTTTGAGAATGATCCGGACCAAGCATTCAAGGTTAACGGTCAGTGGTTGAAGCACTACTATGGGGACATGGCAAACCGAGAAGTGGTTAGTGCCATTTTGTTGACTACTTGAAAAGGGTATGAAACGTCAAGCTAATGACGAAAAAGAAGCGCTGCGTGAGAGGCAACCCATGAATTGTTGTTACAGGAACCCTTAGAAGTTAATAACCAATCCAAAAAAACAAAAAAATCAGAAAACAGGGGCTGAAAAAAAAAAATTCCAGTGACCCCCTGAGCGCCCGCTCAGCTTTGCTGAGCGACCGCGCAGCAAGCTGAGCGCCCGCTCAGTTTTGCTGAGCGACCGCTCAGGGGTCGAGTACCAGAATTTTTTTTCAGTTCAGAAAAAAAAAACACGAAAACAGTTTTAGCCCATAAACCCACGATTTGTTCCCACTACCCCATCATTTTACTCCTTAATTCCCAAACCCTAATCTAATCCACACCCTATATATACATACACATATCCTACATATCTCCCACAAAACTTCCTACACTTAAACCCTCTCACAAACATCAAAAATCAGTTCTTACACACTTTTATTCACGAATCAATGGCACCCAAGAGAGCACGCACTATTGACAGCAGTAGCACAGTTCCTACTGCTGATTCATCGAGGGGTACTGCTGCAAGGCCTCGGTTAACTGACAGAGCTGCGGAGGAGGAGTACACTAGGCTGTTGGGGAAGCCGATTCTGAAGGAGAGGGGGTTTTTACCATCGGGGAGGGATGGTGAGTTGCTGCCCATGATTGCAGAGAAGGGGTGGATAGCTTTTTGTGAGTCACCCGAAGCAGTACCGATGAGCGTTGTTCGCGAGTTCTACGCGAATGCGAAGGCCGAAAAGAATGGGTTTTCTGTGGTCCGTGGGCTGACGGTTGATTATCATCCTGCGGCGATTCGCCGTGAGATTGGACAGCGAGAGAGGAAGCCCGAGGAGGAGAACTGGAATGAAAAGACTGCTGAGGATTTTGACTTGGATTTGATTTGTGCGACTCTCTGTCGACCGGACACAGTTTGGACCTGCAGGATCGGCACTAATGAGTATCGTCACTTTCCGGCGATCGCCATGAACATGTATGCCCGTGCATGGAATGCATTTATTTGTGCTAATATTTTGCCTTCTTCGCATGCACATGAGGTCACAATTGAGAGAGCACAGTTATTGTGGGGAATTCTGAATGAGGAATACTATGTGGACCTTGGTGAGTTTATCTACCAAGGAATTCTGAAGTTTTTGAGGGGAGCGAAACATATGAACATCCCTTATGCATCTACGGTTACGAAGCTATGTCGAGCAGTGGGAGTGAACTGGCCGGCTCATGAGCAGTTGCAGTTGCCAGCAGCTCCGATTGATTCTGGCACTCTAAATGGGATGCAGGAGTGGACCGGTGGTGAGCCTGAGGAGCATGGGCTGGGTTATCGTCTTCCAGGAGGGCGTCCAGCACGAGGTGCTACTATGGCTAGGCCAGGGCGTGATGAGGCTGGTTCTTCGAGAGCTCAGGAGGGTGCTGGGATGGTTGATGCCCAGTATAGGAGGCTTTCACGGCGGATGGATGCCATGTATGAGACGCAGAGCAGGTTTGCTCAGGAGCTCACCCTTGCGTTAGGGACTGCTTTTCGAGGCCTTGGAGCTGATATCCAGTGGCCAGTTTTTGGTGAGGACTCTGCATACCCGCCGCCTGATACTCCACCCACTGAGGGTGATGATGATGATGACTCCGAGTAGGTATACCCTGTGTTCCTTTCTACTACTTTCACTGAGGACAGTGAAGATTTTTAGTTTGGGGGTGGTAGTTAAGGAATATTGTGTGTGTGTCATTTAGTTGCATATTCATGATAGTTTAGTTCATATAGTTGCATAATTTATGCCATATAGTTTTTTATTTTTTTGTTTGTTATGAATGTCATGTAGCTCATGCATGTACCATGATCCCTTTTGCAATGATTTATCGACTGAATTGTGATATTGATGCGAGTGTAGTGATAGCATTAAAGTGATATTAAGTTGTGTAGGTTGATATGCATGCTAGAAACAATTGTAAGTCCACTAAGTCTTAGAGAATGCGTAAGGGCTAGATTGTTGTTATAATTTGGTTGTTTTCAAGGTCAATCTACTTATTATGCTTAAAATTCGATTATAGGTTCTTAGTGATAAAGACATGAAAAAGAAAAAATTTTGGAGAAAAAAAATATGGAAGTTGTTGCTAGTTGTGGCTAGGCGTCAAATGGCTAGTAGCCGGCTCGCATATGGTGCGAGTAGTCTAGGGTTGAGCAAGATGGAGCGAAACGCACTTGCTCAGAAGTTAAAAAAAAAATAAAAAAAAAAAATAAATAAAATAAAATAAATAAATTTTTGCATAATTGATCAAGAGTGGGCTCTTTGGTATTCGAGTTATTAAGTTCTTAGGGGACTTTGTGCCTAGTGACCTAAGGCTTTTAGAGTCTGGGATCCGCTAACCTAACGCTCGTTACATGGATACCATTGTATAATTCTTTTGTGGACCTCACTCATTGCACGGCCAAATAAGCATTTGAGTTGTAAATAAAAAGCACGATTCCGTAGTAAGCTCCAGAGTTCTTGTAGTGTTGTATATCACTTTGTGCCTAAAATTTTTTTATTCTTTGTATAATCGTAGGATTGCCTTGAGGATAGTCTAGTCATAGTAATTGGTCTAGTTCCGAAGCATATCTGTTAAGCATTTGCACACACCACATTTCTGGCTGTATGTCCGTTTGCATGAGTTTATTGATCTTTAGTTGTCTAACTGCATTCGTTGAGATGTGATAATTTGGTTGGTTAATTGTAGTAAGGGGGATCGCTGTATTTTCATATAGATTGCATTCATGCATGTTTTTATTTGTTTTTGAGTCTGTGACGCTTGAGGACAAGCATCGATTTAAGTTTGGGGGTATGATAAGTGGCATTTTATACCACTTAGAACGTCTTAAAATGGCTTAAATTGGTGTCTTGAAATCAAGTATTTTGTGTATTTGATGCGTTTTTCTAGTGTTTATGCATTTCAGGGTTTTAGTTGCATTTCAGGGGAGGAATCGTCAAGAATAAGCCTTGCCATGTGTTCACCATTGCGAGAGGAAAGAAATGGGCAGATTACGGCGAAGAAACGGAGCGAAATCAGAATTTTTCCAGTAGAGGTCTGAGCGCCCGCTCAGCATTGCTGAGCGGCCATGCAGGGTCGGGAAAAAAAACAAATTATTTTAGGACTTCTACTTCTGTTTGGTTTCCACTTCTATGTAATCTGAGTTTTATGGGACTATTATATAAGTAGATTTGAGACGTTTTCACAAGTGTGGATTGAAGAAGATTGTGTTTTTACGCAAGGAGCGAAGGAGATAAGGAAGAAGACCGATTTAGCACACCGTAACGAAGAGGAAGCATATCTTCTTGTGATTCTTGTTTCATTGTAACGTTGGATGCTAGTTTTCTTGCTTTGAACTTATTTACTCTTGTGACGTACTCTGTTTTAATATAATTAGTTACTTATTATTTTCTTGTGTTTGTTTATCATGATTTCATATGAACCCATGATGACGATAAGTGCTATTATGGGCTAATCGTGATCATGGGGTTGCAACGGATTTATTATGGAATTCTTTAGTTAGTTGTTTAATACTTTAGGGTGTGATGATTGCATGATATCTAGTATTGGTTGTGCGTATTCGTCTTATGTGCGTCACGAACATATAAGATAGGGTGTTAATCTCTTGTGAAGCGACGGTGGATCTTGAGATTTAGAACTTGCCATGCTAGCATAGGTTCATGTACGTTGTGCATGATTAGTGGGTAACTCTAACAGTTTTATTTTCCCTATGTAATCAAAAGGAATAACTTGTGCTTAAATCGTTGTGTTGTCAATTTCTGTAGACATATGGGAACTCAACATAATTGATGACTATTCAACTTCTATCTTAATTGTGGATGCTTGGTAGAATGGTATTAGTACAATGAAAGTGTGCTTTTATTAGTTTCGTGTTATTCGATTAATATCATCACTGTCACATGCTAAAGGTAATAACAATGGCTATAGAAGGAAGTAATAATGAAGTTGTGATCTCATGAGTGTTTTATTATTGATAAATTGAAGTGTTAGTTAAGTGATTAATTAAGTAGTTAATTATAGTTAATATTTAATCAACAATTTTAAGTGTTATTGTCTTAACATTGAGAAGTAATCATACATTGATGAGTGAGTTTAATTAGACAATAATTTAGTCTGAGTCTCTGAGGGAACGAACTAGAAAGTATTCTATATTACTTGCGAACGCGTATACTTGCGTGAATATTAGTGCGTGTTTTCGCCCTAACAAGTTTTTGGCACCGCTGCCGGGGACTCGGCATATTTGTTTAGTTTATGTACTTACCATCATTGGTCATTAGGACTCAGTGATTAGGACGTAGTAGTTACTTATTTTTTCCGGTTGTGTTTCAGGTACTTTAGCAAGCGTTTATGTAAACTCGTTCTCGTGCTCGCAAGAGGACTTTAGATACAGCTGAGAAGACAGACGAAGTTCTTGATATTCCGGAGAAGTTAGATTTTGAGGATTCGGATTCAGGAACTGAGCAGAAAGAACCAGTAAATATGGGAGATCGTATTATTCAAGCTTATCCAGCTCTTATGGATTTTTCTCGGCCTAAAATTGATGACATTCAGTCAAGCATCCTTCATCCGGCTATTCAAGCTAACACCTTTGAAATCAAGCCGGGCACTATTCAGATGGTGCAGAATTCTATTTCTTTTGGAGGAGCGGCAACTGAAGACCCCAACATGCACATAAGGAATTTTGTCGAGATCTGCAGCACTTTTAAGTATAATGGCGTGACTGATGAGGCTATCAAGTTGAGGCTTTTCCCATTCTCACTGAGGGACAAGGCTAAAGACTGGTTACATTCTGAACCAGCTGGGTCCATCACTACGTGGCAAGATCTTGCGCAAAAGTTTCTGGTGAAGTTTTATCCGATGGCAAAGACTGCTGCTATGAGGAGTGCTCTTACTCAGTTTGCGCAGCAACCTACATAATCTATGTGCGAGGCTTGGGAACGCTACAAGGAAATGTTGAGAAAATGTCCACATCATGGAATGTCTAAGGATACTTGTACAACTATCACTAAGCGAACAACTGCTGACACGTGAGTGAACTCCATCAGTTGTTCAGCTAGGCGAGTCATGTTCAGTGAACTTATTCTATAATAAGCACCTACATACTAGCTATAGTGTCCCCACACAAATGTCTATGAGAACAAACATCCTTCATAATGAAGCAAGCATAGTATGTACCGATCTTTGCGGATTATTAATTACCAATTAGTAATCCTATGACCAGGAACTATTTAAGTTTAGAGTTATCATCTTTTTAGGTCTCACTATTATGATCTCATCATAATCCATAAAAAGCTTTACTCTAAACTATGATATATCTTATTTAAACACTTAAATAGATAGAGCCCGTAATAAAAACAAAACAAGTCTTTATTAATATCAATGAAATCAAAACAGATTACATAAAAGTTATTCCTAAATCCTAATACCTGATTGGACTTAGGACATATTCCTTTCAATCTCCCACTTGTACTAAAGCCAATCACTCTGGTATCTAATACCCATCTAGACGATCAAAGTGACTTTCATAAAGTAGCTTTGTGAGTGGGTCTGCTATGTTGTTATGTGTGTCAACTCTAATTCAATACAATATAAGAAATGTTACCGCGCTCCCACTAACCCTTTTGTAGACGCATGGTTCATCTACGTTTTTGATAAAATCAAACTCTTTGATTGTCTCATCAAAACGAATGTTCCATCTTTCGAGAAGCTTGCTTTAAACCACATATGGTTCGCAGCAGCTTACACACTAGGTTTTCATTTCCCTTGGAAAGAAAACCATCTGGCTATTTGCCAGATCACATAGTCGTAGTAAGCAGCATTCGCAAGCAAAATCCGAACTGATTTTAGCAGGGCTACAGGTAAAAGATTTCATCAAAGTCAATCCATTGCCTTTGTTTAAATCCTTTTCCCAAAAGCCTGGGCTTAAAGGTCTCCACCTGGCCATCTGCTATAATCTATCTTTTGTATACCGTATACATAGATTCCATTCTGGATTTCATGGCACTATGCCATTTCTCTGAGTCAACACTACTCATAGCCTCATTATAGGTCACAGGGTCGTCAACATCAATGATCGACAACTCATTGTCATTCTCAATGACAAGGCCATATTACCTCTCAGGTTGGCGAGACACTCTCCCTGATCTATGAATGGGCTGTTCCACAAAAGGTTGTTCAGTCAGAACAGGTGTTTCCACTTGATCCGTAGCAGTTTGTGCTTCTTGAACTTCATCAAGTTCAACATTGCTCCCACTATTTCCTTCAAGGATAAACTCCTTTTCCAAGAAGGTAGCATGTCTGGAGACAAACACCCGATGATCGGTGTAAAAGTAATACCCTAAAGTCTCTTTAGGATATCCCACAAAACTACATTTTACGGATCTATATTCCAGCTTATCTGGGTCAACTTACTTGACATAAGCTGGACATCCCCAAATCTTAACGTGTTTAAGACTCGGTTTCCTTTCTTTCCATATCTCATACGAAGTTTGAGGAACAGATTTTGGAAAGCACCTTATTCAGTAAATATGCTGAGGTTTCCAATGCATAACCCCATAGGAATACTGGAAGATTTGCATAGCTCATCATGGACCGAACTATATCTAACAAAGTTTGATTTCTCCTTTCAGATACCAATCTGGAGGAGTCCACTGGGAGACTATACCATTTACTTTGAGATAATCTAGAAACACTCCATTAAAGTATTCACCACCTCGATCTGATCGAAGAGTTATAATACTATGTTTGGTTGTTTCTCCACTTCATATTTATATTCTTTGAACCTTTCAAAGGCCTCAGACTTGTGTTTCATCAAACACATATCCGAATCTAGATCTATCATCTATGAAAGTAATGAAGTATGAAAATCCACCCATGGCTTGCTTAGACATTGGTCCACATACATCTGTGTGTACCATTCCTAGCAAATTTGCAGTCCTCTCTCCATGTCTACTAAATGGAGACTGCACTGCCACAACGAAGTGAGATTTTCATCATCCCTTTTCTTTTATTAGTTTGTTCAATGTGAAGTAAATTATGTCACATATATACAGACCATTATTTAAAGCACCACGTCCATAAAGAATATTATCTCTAAGAATAGAACATTCATTATTCTCAATAATAAATGAAAAATCCAGCCAAGTCTAGCATGGGAATAATATTCCTCACAATCGAGGGAACAAAATAACAATTATTTAAAACAATAGTCTTGCCCGTAGGCATATGTAAATGAAATGATTCTACATCTTTAGCAGCAACTCTTGCTCCATTTCCATCAGTAAAATCACCTCCTCCTCCTCAAGAGTCCTACTTCTCCTTGGTCCCTGCAATAAAATGCAGATATGAGAACCACAGGCGGTATCTAATACCCAAGTAGAAATGACATATTCACTTCTATCATGAACATACCTGAATCAGAAGCGGTAGTCTCACTACCCTTCTTCTTCAATTCTGCAAGGTAAACCTTGTAGTTCCTCTTCCAGTGCCCCACCTTGTTACAGTGAAAGCAAACAACTTTGCTCTCGGGGTCTTCAGCTTTTGGTGGAACCGGCGTTTTCTCACCTACTTTCTTCTTCTTGGAAGAGTTCCTCTTCCTTTTCTTAGGATTGGAACCTTCACCAATTAGAAGAACAAAACTCTTCTTAGGGGGAAAATTCGATTCCGCAGTCTTCAACATGTTGTGGAGTTCAGGCAGGCTGACATCCAACTTATTCATGTGAAAGTTCACAACAAACTATGAGAACGAACTCGGAAGCGATTGCAAGACCAAGTCTTGGCTCAGCTCCCCATCCATGGCAAAACCAAGTTGTCCAAGACGTTCAATAAAATTGATCATCTTAAGTACATGGTCATTCACAGATGATCCCTCAGACATCCTACAACCGAACAGCTCCTTCGATATCTCATATCGAGCTGTCCTCCCCGCCACATCATACAACTCTTGTAGATGCATGAGGATAGTGTGAGCATCCATATGCTCATGTTGCTTCTGTAGCTCAATGTTCATGGAAGCTAGCATGATGCATTGAGCAACATTTGCATCATCTATCCACCTATGATACACAACATGTTTATCATTATGTGCATCACTAGCAGGTTCAGTAGGCTTAGGTGAGTCAATCACGTATTCCAGCTTCTCAATCCTCAGAACAATTCTCAAGTTTCGAAGCCAGTCAGCATAATTAGGACCAGTCAATTTGTGAGCATCTAGTATGCTCCTGAGTGATAGTGCAGAAGACATAACGTACAAAGTAAATCTGTAAATGATAAATATATAACAACACTTAGCAAATATTCGATTTCATTTCAAAACACTATATGAATCGGGTCTTTATTCATAAGTGGCTCCCACTAGTTTTCCTAATTTATTCAACCCCCTACATGAAAAATTAAGCATTCATAGTGCTAGTGGGAATAGGGATCCTACATTTCATTACACAACCCCGGCTGTGGCACGAAACGCCATGTAATGTTCAATAGGCAGACAACTCTTGTCAATTACATCTAATGGTATTCCCTAATCAAACTTTAGCCTCTTGAATAATTGAGTCACGGCAGTGGCACGACAAACTCAATATTCTAAGTCAAGTCAAACCCAACATTCCGTACAATTGAATCAGTCCCCAAAGGCCCACGGCTGTGGCACGTAACGACCTTTAGATTCTTATTCAATGTACACATCTCTATGTAATAGACAAGTATTTCTTATTTCGAAATCAAAGCCCTCGGCTGTGGCACGAAATGACAATGATTCAAAAATAAGAACTACTTTCTACCATGTTGGAAGGCTATGACCGACACAAGCCCGTTGTGTCATTGGCCAATTACTACTTGATATTATTTAATTTTAGAGGGATTATATTACGTTACAATCATAATCATATTATAAAGAGATTCTTCCTTTTAAATTAAATATTTCAAATCAATAATCAATAATCAGACGATTCCCAGATCGGGCGGAGCATTGTCAAGAGGCGTCACTTAATAACCCTTTCTTACAGATAGAAATCTGTTGTTGACAGAATCATCCTTTCTCTCATATCAAAAATTCATATTCAATTACGTGTTTCACAAACACAAGAATCTCATGATTGTATTCATAATATTATTCTTAAGGTTATGAAACAATTTCACTATACTAGGTTGTCTAACAAACGCCTTATATTTATTTAAGTTCACCTAAATCTATCATCGCATGATAAACTAAGCATATATCACATATATCAACATGAATAAACATTAAGGTAGGCATGTTATGTCATCTAGCACATTGGTCTAAGCAATAAACATCTCTATGTATCACATGAAGTATTTAAAAGCAATTTAAACAGTTAAAAACAGCTTAAAAATACTTCTGTTAGCTATAAACAGTTCAAAACAATTTCATAAAATATCATAATATACCATTAGAAGCGTCTCGAAAAGACGAATCCAACGGCACCAAAATCACCCAATTCTGAGCTTCCACGCGCTCTCACGCGCCCCGAGAAGGTGCCCCACGCGCCGCCACATGCACACGCGCTGTCAGGCGCGTGTCAGACCTCCCCCACGCGCGCCCACGCGCCTCACGCGCCCCTAACCCCCTATGCTGACATCAGCATGACGTCACCAGCGCGTGTCTTCCACGCGCCGCGCGTGGCACGCCAGCGCGTGAGCCCCACGCGCGCGTGGTCGACGCGCGGTCCTCCGTCCTTTTTCAGTCATCCGCCTTTTCTCTCTCCCTCGGTTTGCGTGCTGCCTGATAGATCTGATCTCTGTCTGCCTTTTACTTTCCGTGCAACACAGAATTTCACAGAAGATGCATATGATAGATATATACATACAAACAATTATATATATATATGATTATTTAATACAAATTTAATTGTTAGAACTTCAAAAATTCATAATAAAAAATCTATACATCCTAAAATTATGAAAAAAATACCCAGACGATCTACAACACTTGTAGAACCCAGATCAACATTCAAAATTATTCTTAGAAACGATTTCTCATCAGGCAAAATTAATCCATAATATAACTTGTAAAAATCATAATTAATTCATACAAGCACATAAAATTCTGAATTTTTTACCACAGATCTATATGCATACAACCTATGCTCTGATACCAATGTTGGATTTTTAACGCAGCGGGGGCATGGAAAAACACTTTTACACATACAAAATCCAAATAAAAGCATATAAATCGTGAATAAAAATTCGAGGCATCGAATCTAACCTTTTAAAATAATTCGGAGACAGCGATCAGAGATCCTTAGCAGTTGCTCCCCAAGTGTGAAGCACTCCACCGGTATCCACCAAGAAAACGATGTTAAGTAGGAGGAAGGAGGTGGAGAGAATTGGGTTTTCCAAACTTTTTGGGTTTTCGGGTTTGATGTGGGTTCAAATAAAATAGGGTCTATAATAGTGTATTTATAGGCAAAATTTTCAGCTGAAATTTTCCCATAAATATTATTATTATTATCCCATTAATTATTCTCTTTAATAATTAAAACACCTTTTAATCATTAATCCTTTTTCTAAACACTTTAGAAATAATTCTCTCTCTTGATTTAATTTCCAAAAATTAAATCCTTTAATTAATAATATTAAGAACTTTTCTTAATTAATTTATAATCAATTAAATCTCATTTAATCAATTATTAAATTTGCCAATTAATTATTTATTTCACAAATAAATAATTATTTAGCCATTATTAATTAATTCCTCCACCATTAAATCCTTCTCTTTTTATGGTGTGACCCTGTAGGTTCAATATTAAGCCGGTAGTAGAAATAAATAATAATAAAACTATCTTATCATTATTTATATAAATTCTCTAATTTATTAAATATGATTAATTAATTAATCACATTTATTCTACATCGTGAGTGATGCTTCTCAACATATCGCGACTATCCGGATAATATGAATTCACTGCTTAGAATACCAAGAACCTGTCAGTGAATAGTTACCGTACAATAAACTCCTTCTACCCTACAATGTCCCGATTAAATACAAGGCATGGATCTCGTGTCAAGCCTATCTAATTCAATGCTTACCATTTACTATGCGTAGTTCTATGCAAATTAGAAACTCCTTTCTAATTTCATTTACTCTGGCTAGAGATTCCTGAACTAGCATAAGTGGATCAGCCTTGAACATTCGCTTCCTTCACTGGAAGGGGTAGATCCTTTATTGATCATACACTATCTTCGTGTACAAATTCCTATACCCAGAAGAGCCCTAATAATTGTCCCTGGAGACTAAGAACTAAACTAAAGCATAGTTCAGTGTACACAAGGTGACTATAATGACCTCAAGTCTAAGGATACTTGTACAACTATCACTAAGCGAACAACTGCTGACACGTGAGTGAACTCCATCAGTTGTTCAGCTAGGCGAGTCATGTTCAGTGAACTTATTCTATAATAAGCACCTACATACGAGCTATAGTGTCACCACACAAATGTCTATGAGAACAGACATCCTTCATAATGAAGCAAGCATAGTATGTACCGATCTTTGCGGATTATTAATTACCAATTAGTAATCCTATGACCAGGAACTATTTAAGTTTAGAGTTATCATCTTTTTAGGTCTCACTATTATGATCTCATCATAATCAATAAAAAGCTTTACTCTAAACTATGGTATATCTTATTTAAACACTTAAATAGATAGAGCCCGTAATAAAAACAAAACAAGTCTTTATTAATATCAATGAAATCAAAACAGATTACATAAAAGTTATTCCTAAATCCTAATACCTGATTGGACTTAAGACATATTCCTTTCAGGAAGGACCTTACAAGATCAATAAGACATTAGAACGAGGACCCTACAAAACTATGAGTGGCGATGAAATTCCCCATACTTGTAACGCTACAAACCTGAAGGTATACTATGTTTAGGACATACAAGACATGTCTCTAGTATTTAGTAGTAGATGAAGAAATATGGTCGACGAAACCATTTTGCATTTTATGTAAAAATTGAACCCATTTTCCAGGATATGATCTATTTATGCAAGTTTATCATCTTGACTACCAATTTATTTATCTACCACATTTAAAGAATGCAAGTCTCGAAGGACCAAGTACCGAAATAAAAGATAAGTATGAAATCAAACTATAAAAGCATAAAATAGAAGATCCCGAAGGATCACATGTCAAGTCCTAAAGGACCATTAGGATATATACCAAAACTGTTCAAAGTCAATGAAGGACCACAAATAGAAAAGAACATAATAAAAAGCCACAAGCGGCAACAAAGCCATGCAAGGCCACGATGATCACCCAATCGAAGAATCCTCATCTTACTCATCAATTCCCCTCTTCTGATTGACTTCGTCCTCCTCGTCTTCATTCGACTCACTTGAAGAGGATGAGAATGAAGAGATGCTTCCCCTGATACAGGTTATCAAATTTTCCCATAAAGATGTCCTTTGGACTTAAGACTCGCTTATAGAGCTTTGCCTTTGGAGCCAGAGCCTCTACGGCTTGAACTAGATCCATAGCGCATGCGAACAACCTTAAATCCAGAGACACATGGTTGGCTAGTAGAGGCAACCTCAGAAACAGCCCAATGGATAGGATAGTCTCGTGGATCCACCGCATCTGGGTATGAGCTATGAACATGACCAATATCTTTGTTCTAGCCAATGGACATGTTAACAGGATGCATCTTATCATCATGAGTGTCCATCAACTTAAGAAACTCTTCTGACTGTAGATAAACGCCAAAAGAGCTCTAGACTCCCAATCTTGAAACTTTTTCACAAGTTTCTTCATCAATGCCTCCAAGTCCATGTATTCACTCCTCAAGTTCGTACTATGAGTGGAAGAAGCCGCGAAGTAGGAGTTGGCCTAGTAAAAAATGATTTTAGAAAACTAACTTCACAAAAAACGTTTGGTCGACTGGTTAGATAATGAATTACGCACAGAAGGGGGTGAATGTGTTTTGTATTTTTCTGCTTTCTTGAAGTGTTTATGGTGATAAACAAAGTAAAATTAAAACCTTGTAGTGAAATGTGTTAATATTGTATTCAAACAGATAAAATAGTGAACACAGATCTTTCAAAACTCATTTAATTTTATATTAAAATTAAAAATGTTTTGCTACAAAATTTCTAGGCTCTTTGTTGATAAAGAACTTAGCTTCTTCCTTGAGAGAATAAAAGAATTCTGATCTAAATTGTTATATCTAAACAAAGCATCCAGTGTTTACTTTATAGAACAGTAAACACTGGTTTTTACACAGCATGCAACAACATGTACCCAACCCTACTTTTGGATAACCAAATCTTTCTATTTCTGGCTTAGTGTATCTTTGCTAATCTTGCACGCCTGTGACTTTGCTTTGCCAGTTAATCTTGGCCTTTGATCTTGTACTTCTTTAAGCTGCTTTTGTAGACTTGTCAATCCAACTGATTGGATTGTTTGTTGATTGATAATCTTGGATATTTAACTGGTCTGCACTTTGTACTTTAAGTTTTTCCTCGAGATATCCACTTTGGAATATAGATAACCTGACATCTCGATAAGTATATTATCTTAACAATATCTCTCATCACTCTATAGTTGTTTTGACTTATCGAAGTCTATGAGTTCTCTAGTGACAATTTGGCTTATCGATAACTCTGAGTTCTCTAGTGACAAATTGGCTTATCGATAACTCAGAGTTCTCTAGTGAAGAATTGGCTTATCGATTACTCAGAGTTCTCGAGTGAAGAATTGGCTTATCGATAAATCAGAGTTCTCTAGTGAATATTTGGTTTATCGATAACTCAGAGTTCTTTAATGAAGAACTGGCTTGTCGATATCTTAATTCTTCATATCTTCAATTTGGCTTGTCGATATCTCTGAGTTCTCTAGTAGCTTTTCTTGACATCTCGATAAGTCATTCTGGAGTTCTTGAATAACTTCTCTATAACACAAAATATGTGACTTGTAGACTTCTTGACTTAGAATGTTTTTCACAGAAAAGATTTATTCAACTCCAAGCTTCTCCATACTTTCTCTGAGGCATGATCTTCATGATCTTCTTCCAGAGCTTATTCTTAGGCTTGAGACTGTTTACAGAAAAATACTCCAGTCTAGTCTATTTACATTTTTACAGACTTAAGTGTTACAATACACAATGCAGACAAAGATTACCATACAACTTTCTTAGGGTTGTTAATTTGGCTTAGTCTTGTTATAGTACATGCATGTCTTGCACAACAATCTCCCCCAATTTCTGAGAAGATTTCTTATCACAAATTCATGCTTGTTAATAAGACTAACCCCAAGCTTCAATGGAAAATAAGACGAATACATAAAAATTGATACAAATACAACATTTATACATTAGGCGATTTCATGAGTTAAACAGTCATATATATTAGACAAATACCATATCTTATGTTTCATCTCTAATGAGGTCCTTTAAACATACCAGAATTTAAAGTTCCTCTACTATGGGTGTCCCTCTTAGAGCTTCCACAAGTTTGAGTCTGTCAGGCTTTGGATAATCACTCAGCAAATCAATCCTGAATTTTGAGAATGTTCCAGCTTTGACATTTAGAAATCTTCCATCCTTAAAAATTCTGCTCATCCCTTTTGCCTTAAGTTCTTCTGATCTTTTAATGTACATTTCAATCTCCTCATCATACTTTCTTTTCCTCTTCTCAATATTCAGCCTTATTCCTTGTTCTTCTTTCCTCCCTTACTATCAACCATTCAGCTAAAACAGATCTCCATGCTCTTGTACCAGTATCTGTTAGGTCCCAATGTGTTTGTAGAAGGGGGGTTGATTACAAACAGTACCGAATAATCGAATTAAATGCGGAATAAAAATGTGAAACAAAATTCAAGTTAAATAAGAATATTATTAAACTTGAAAGGTGTTACAACAACTGTATCGATTACAAGGAATTAATCTCAAATTAATTATCACAAATCTAGAATAAATTCGACATGAACTTTTTCTATTTTTGTAATAAAAAGATTCAAATGCTAAACGCAATTTGAGATTAAGTTCTAGGGATTTAGATCCGCTAGATTGTTACACAAGAACAAGATAAATATTTCTAGTGGTTTGGATTTAACTTTACAAACTAGAAATTTAATCTTGAAGTAGCAGAGAAGATGAAATATTATGTCTGCTTCTTTTTCTTTTTGTTCTCGAGTTCTGTGTGTTGGATTGTTTTCTTCTGTTCTTCTTCTTTTTCTTTTTAACAAATCAACAGACTTGAATAGAGCTGGCATGACAATCCTTTTAGCTGGTAGGACATTCGGTGAGACTATCCTTTTGAACTAGCAAGACAATCCCAATAGCTAGCAAGACTATCCTTTGAACTGGAGAGACTTTTGGCAAGACTATCAAATGAACTGGCATGACTTTCGGTATGACTATTGATTGTCATACCGATTGTCATATTAGTACAACAGATTGTCTTGCTGAATTTAAATGAATTTTAATTCAATTTAAATTCTGAAAATCCTTAATATTAATTCTGAATTAATTAATCAATTAATTCAATTAATAAATAAATTAATCTTTGCAGATATAATTTATTTTCTTAATTAAATTATATGACTTAATTAATTAATAGAGAATTAATACTAATCCTAAACAGCAACCATTCTTCTGAATATCTTCTGAAAATCACTGAGAATTATGAATCAATTCCACCACTTCAATGTTGACACTCGATGTACTGTCTGGTTCATGAGTGACTAACTTCCGTGACGTTTCTTCATATCTTGACTTTGACAACTTGATTTTCTTCAGATTAAATCCTTGTAATTAATGATACTCTGATGAGATCTCTGTCACTTGATTAAATCCACAATCTTGATTTGCATCACTGAGGCATGATCAATTTCTTGAACTTCTTCCAGTGAATTAATTCCTCAAGTCTGTAGATGAACCTTGTCTCTGAATCCTTTGACAGATATTACTTTGCGAGATCTCTTTGACGGTAGATCCACTATTTACTTATTACATTCTTATTTGAGTTGAGTTGAATCCTCGAATATACAAATAGGCTATGACATATGCCTTACAATCTCCCCCTATTTGTTTGTTGAACAATAACACACAAATACCTAGAGGATAACTCAACTAACAAATAAGAAAAAGATATAAACAGAAATGCAAAGTAAATAACAGAAAAGTTCTGGATAACTTTTAACATTTTCCAGATTCCAAATAAATGTTCCTCTAGACTGAACATATCTTCAAGTAGTTTCATCTTCTTTTGTACAACCACATTTCCTGTTGAGAAGCGCATATTTTTCTTGCTTCTCCCCCTATGAGAATCAACTGATTGAAGAAGATCACCTTCGTTTACCACCTCTCCCGTACAATAGGATCCGCAGATAAAAACCAATGGTACTCTCCTTTTAGAAAACAGCTTCTTCCCTTACTAGAAAATCACCTTGTGTTTACCACCTCTCCCGTGCAATAGGATCCGTAGTTACAAACAACATGGTGTGGTGTAGTGTACATATGTAGGATCTTTTTCTTTCTCCCTGCTATTTCTCCCCCTTAGTTGAGGAATCCTTCAAACTATTTCTTAAACTTTTATCTCCCCCTTAGTGAAGGAATGTATGCCGTCATCTGAAGGAGTTCTCATATTCCACTTGGTTGGAAAAGAAATAACAAGTAGTTTATCTTTCTTCCTCACTGTGAGTGTGTGATTCTGTTTAGTATACCTCACATGTGTTTCACTCTTCTCTCTACTCGTGTTTACACTCATTCTCACAAGTGTATCACTCCTCTCATAGCTCCAACATTCAGCTGTACCTGCAAGGAAAATCACCTTAGCCATCCTTAAGGAGGTCACAGGTGGTGCAATGGGAGTTCGCAAATCCCAATCCTTGTTAAACTCGTCAGATGAATCTGAGTCATAATCTACAAGTTGCTAGTTTCCCTTTTAGGGTTCCAGATTTGAATTCTGGGAAGGTAAACAATGATCCAACGAATTTAGCGTACAGATCAAAGTTCCCTTCTAATGTCTGTGAAGACATTTCCTTGTGACTCATCAGGTAATATCTGAATCATTGTCAACAAGTTGACGATCTGCGCCTATGTCAGATCCACTATCCGCAGATGCATCCAGGGAATTTAAGCCCGGGGAGGTAGACACTGACCACTGACCTATGGCTTTTGGATCAGTATCCTCTCCTAACACCTGTAAAGGCAATTGGTCCATTAATGAACCTTGAACAATCGAATCTGGCCTTAAAATGGTCGAAACTCGGGTTTCCATCAATTCATCCTTTGTGTGTGTACCCTTTCCTTGTGCATCAAGAATTGTTTATATTTGAAGTGGTGACACTACATTGGATACCTTGGCCGACAGGCAAATTTCAATAGATGCACCCTTTTGAGAGAATGAATCTAGTAACTGTTTTTGTGCCTTTTCAGCCATTACATCTTTTTGAGAAGATGTATGGGGGCTAGCAGTTGTCTCGGTTTAAATACTACTCATCTATATAGGAGACATAGCCACTGGGTTGACTACAGAACCTTTCTTATGTGGTGCACTAAGGCACTATTGTGGCGCCCTCCAAACCCGGGTCAGAAGTTTGGGGTCCACACACACCTTATTTAAAACCTGTTTATAACAATATTAAAAATAATAATAATATGCAATGACCCTATTTACTAACTACCACGGATCGCAACAGGTTAAAGTATGCACACAAGCCAAGCACACTAATATATTACAAACCATTCAAATCCCAACTATTCCAAACTCAAACTGAGTATTAAACATTATTACAACCTTTTACAGACTTAAATTATTCAAAAAGAAGTCTACTAGCTCAGCTTCCTCAACCTGAACCCCTAGCTCTCGCGCTGGACTAGGGATCCTCTTTACCAACTGGTTCCTTTTTAACTGGAAAGAATATAAACAACATTGCACAAATGAGCTAACTAGCTCAACAAGTCACAATGACAAAACTGAGAATAATGATCATCAAGTGAACATGATTACGATATCAAGTGAACAATGGATTATGATTTAGAATTGGATATTATACTTTTAATTTAAAAACCAAGGTTAGGTTGCTGATCAGTCACGCACTAACCCCGAGCAAGGCACACAACATTGCTCTAACTACGGGATCCAAGGCACACATTGGCCTAACTTGACCATTATATGGTCTGACCACGAATCTGGTCCACAATTTTATAAAAACAGTCCAATTCTAACATAATAACAGAATATGCAATAATAAACAATAACCAGAATCAATCACAATAATAAGTGTTTAATAATGAAAGGGTTTCAATCCTTGTAAGGATCAATAAGTCAATTTAAAAGCTTGGATGATGGGTAATGAAAGAATTGGATAACAAAGGAATCAACATTTCAGGGTTTCAAAGATTTGGGCTTTCAAAACATAGGATGCAATGATTGAGTATACAAGTAATTCAGTTCAGTGTTTGGGATTTTGTTTGCATGTATTTGTAGAGTAGTATCGTATGCTTGAGATTCGTGTTTGGGTACAGAACAATCAATGGTCTAGAAAGAATAAGGTTCATGGCTCAAGAACAATAACTGGAATCAGGGTTTGGGTTTCAGTGCTTCAAAGCACTTGCAATATCAACAAGACTATCAAGTACTACAATATCTCGAGAAAGTTCAGAACACTTGCCTGGTATTAGCTTACTACACTGCACTCGCTTCCAATTACAACCGTCTTACTCCTCAACTATCTGTTTCCCTTTTCTACGCCTTGCCTCTTCTGCTCACATATCATAAGCATCTATCAATAATCGACTCATAGAATTCTATTCAACACATACTTCTATCTACCCTTCGCTTTACCCAAATCCGATTAACGGATTGAAAGTTACGCAATAATTAGTAAACATCGAATATATAAACCGACAGTCAACCAACATATCACATATAACACATAACACATAATACATCACATAATCAATGACATATCATTTCTAAAGACATTTCGGGTCATAAATAGGCTTTCTGGTATTTACAATGATTTTTAAAACATTTTTCGGAATTAAAACGGCTCGTTGGATCAATTTCGGGTTAATAAACAGGGTTCGGTTGGCCAATTTTGGCTCCGAAATAATTTTAGAATAATTATCGAGCCTTGGAAATAATTTAAAATAATATTTTAAAGCTCGAAACTATTTTTCGGAATTTTTAAATCATTTTTAAATAATTAAATCTAATTAAATAAATAATTAAAATCAATAAATAATTAATCAAATCAATTAATCAATTAATTTTTGAATTAACTGACCAATTAATCAATTAAAAATTAACTAAAATTAATTAACTAATTAATTCAGATTTATTTGTGAATTAAAAATAATTTTCGAAATTAAAATAATAATTTTTAGAATTTTCAGAAATTAAAAATGAATTTTTATAATAAAAATAAATAGGAAATATGATTTTTAAACATTTTATAAATAGGAATCCTAAATTTGCAAAGTCTGGAAACTTCAGGGACCTAACTGTATCGTCCCCAAAAGTTCAGGGACCAAACTGCAAATATTACAGTCTAGTCGCCGGAAAACGTCGGGGGTGGTCGGAGAACACGTTCCCGGCGTCCTCACCCCACCAACACCTCCAGATCACATCTATACTTTACCAAGAACATAACCAAGCCAACAAATCGTTCTATTCATCTCTGAGTTGGCCGGAATTTGGCCGTGAAGTTTGCCAGTTTCCGGCGAACTTCGGAAATATTCAAAATACAACTCCCTTCTCTACAGACCTCGGTGATTCATGAAACTTATACGACTAGATTGCAAATTTCACAGAGAATATAATCCACTATACCACAACATCAATCTATTCCAGAATAAGAAACCCCCAAATTTCAATTAAGAACATTCATACGGGTTATAAACCCTAATTTTGAAATTCGAAAATCAAACTCAAATTTGAACATGTTATTGAACTCCAAATCAGGCGTATAATATACCAAAATCATCAGGAAAATAAGCTCTATAACATGCAATCATCAAATCATACAAACAATCATCCGAACAAAAATTCATATTTTTCATAAAAATAATTCGAAAATAAATAAATTTTTAGAAATTAAACCTTTGATTTTGCAGGTGTATGGATTACAGATTCTGATAGAGCTTCTCAAGACCTTCAAATCCAGTACTCGAGCTTTTCAAACAAAGATCAAGAACACCTTCAAAAGTTGGTTTGATTCTTGAAACAGGCTATGAATATAGGATTTTTCTCTGTAAAATTATATAATTATCTGTCTGCAAATGATTTTGATACGAAATAAAATACGGAAAAAGGCTATTTATATTTACGGAAAATTAGTATCCCGTTGGATCATTCCGGATATAAAACGGTACGTTTATTTGTAAAAACTGATCCAAACGGTATCGGTTTTCGGGATAATTATCCAAATCAGTACAATTTGTACTGCGGTCTTGGTCTCAGCGCTTAGTTACACGTACTACGAAGTGATAATTGGGATAGTTTAATAAAAAGCTCCCGTTTATCGGAAATACGGGTTTTATTGATTTACCGAAACGAATATTGTATCGAAAATGTTACGCCGGGACCCGCGCAGGACAAACCGTACACCAGGTCGAAAAAGTCGAAACATGGAATATGCTCGAAATATTATAATTAGGTTAGGAAGGAGTTCTCGGAAGAGTTTCGGGTTCCAAAAACGTAACAACGGGTGACGCCAGTTGGTTCCCGTTTTTATAAAAATAGATTTTAAATACTCGGAAAAAGATTTTATAAATTTCATATGATCCTTATAAATCCATAAATCAACATAAAAATAATTAGGAAGATATGACAATCATCTATTTTTTATTTTGGACATATAAAAATTAAAATACTCAATTAATATTACTTTTAAATATCCAAGTACAGATAACGCTTAACAATTAACTCACAGAATTGATACTGAACACACATAATAATTATTTAATAGCAAAAATAATTACACGATATATCCCGGATATTACATCCTTCCCCCCTTAAAAGGATTTCATCCTCAGAATCTCCTAAGAAAACAAATGAGGGTACTTTTTTTCATATCACTTTCTAACTCCCAAGTTGACTCTTCAACCTTTGGGTTTCTCCACAATACTCTTACTAACTTTACCACTTTATTTCTCAATACTTTCTCTCTTTCCTCTAGAATCTCTATCGGACTCTCTACATATGATAAATCTGCCTGAAGCTCTATTGGCTCATATTCTATTACATGCCTGGAGTCTGGATTATATTTCTTGAGCATAGATACGTGAAAAACATTGTGAATGTGCTCCATGTGCGGAGGTAACGCCAATTCGTAAACTACTTTGCCAACGCACTATAGGATCTCAAAAGGTCCGACATATCTTGGGCTTAGCTTCCCTTTCTTCCCAAACCTCATTAGTCCTTTCCATGGTGATACTTTCAGTAATATCAAGCTTCCTTCTTCAAATTCCATGTCTTTCCTTGACTGGTCTGCATATTTCCTCTGACGATCTTGTGCGGCTATCAATCTTTTGTGAATAATTTCAACAATTTCCTTTGTCTGCTGTACCAGTTCAGGTCCAAGTATCTTGCGTTCTCCTACTTCATCCCAATATACTGGAGATCTACATTTACGTCCATAAAGGGCTTCATAGGGTGGCATCCCAATACTAGCATGATAACTGTTGTTGTAAGCAAACTCTACCAGAGGTAAATGTTCGTCCCAACTTCCTTTGAAATCAATAGCACAAACACGTAACATGTCCTCGATTGTCTGGATCGTTCTTTCACTTTGGCCATCCGTCTGGGGGTGATAGGCCGTACTCATATTTAGTCTTGTTCCCAAACATTCTTGAAAACTGTTCCAAAATCTTGAATTAAACCTTGGATCTCGATCAGATATAATAGACACTGGAACTCCATGACGAACTACAATTTCCTTTAGGTACATATGGACCAACTTGTCGAGCGAAAATCTTTCATTTATAGGCAGAAAATGAGCTGACTTGGTAAGTCTATCCACTATAACCCAAATGGCATCATGATTAACCCTTGTCCTTGGTAATCTAACTATAAAATCCATGGCAATATGTTCCCACTTCCATTCTGGAATCTCCAATGGCTATAGCAATCCGCTTGGCCTCTGATGTTCTGCTTTAACCCTCTGACAGGTATAACATTTGCTAACCCATTCCGCAATTTCCCTCTTCATGTCTGGCCACCAATAATTCTTCTTTAAATCTCTATACATCTTGGTACTCCCTGGATGGATGGAATATCTTGAACTATGTGCTTCTTGTAAAATTTCATTCTTTAACTCCATCACCGGTGGAATCCAAATTCTAGATGAAAACCTCAGAATGCCTTGATCATTCTTCTGCGTGCATAATTCTTCACCTACCAAACAATTTATATCTTGATCCATTACATCTTCCTGACATTTCTTTATTTTCTCCAACAACTCCGGCTGGAAAGTCATACTGTACACTTTCGCTTCCTCCGGTTTGCAAACTCTAATTTCTAATTCCAATTTCTGAAATTCCTTATATATATATCTTCAGGTACTGATAACACATTCAACCTTTCCTTCCGACTCAATGCGTCTGCCGAAACGTTCGCTTTACCGGGATGATAATTAATCGAGCAATCATAGTCTTTGATCAACTCTAACCATCTCCTTTGCCTCATATTAAGTTCATTTTGTGTGAATATGTACTTCAAGCTTTTGTGATCCGTGAAAATCTCGCACTTTTCTCCATACAAATAATGTCTCCAAATCTTCAAAGCGAAAACTATAGCTGCTAGCTCCAAGTCATGAGTATGATACTTTTGTTCGTGTGGTTTCAATTGCCTTGACGCATACGCAATCACCTTGTCGTGCTGCATAAGAACATATCCTAATCCTTTGTAAGAAGCATCGCTATAAATTACGAAATTCCCTTGATCGTCTGGAAGTGACAAAACAGGTGTCGTGATTAATTTCCGCTTCAACTCCTGAAAACTTTCTTCGCACTTGTCGTTCCATATAAACTTTTCATTCTTTCGTGTAAGCTTTGTCAATGGTGTTGCAATCCTTGAGAATTTCTGCACGAATCGTCGATAATATCCTACCAATCCCAAGAAACTTCTTACCTCAGTGGGTGTTCTCGGTCTCTCCCAATTCGTAATTGCCTCGATCTTTGTCGGGTCCACTTTGATCCCTTCGTTACTGACTATGTGTCCTAAGAATTGAACTTCCTGTAGCCAAAACTCACACTTCGAGAATTTAGCATATAACTTCTTTTTCCTTAAAATCTCCAAAGCCGTTCTCACATGTTCCGCATGATCCTCTTCTGTCTTTGAATAGATTAAAATATCGTCTATAAATACAATAACAAACTTATCCAAATACTCCTTGAAAATTCTATTCATCAGGTCCATAAATGCTGCCGGGGCATTGGTCAATCCAAAAGACATCACTAAAAACTCGTAATGCACATACCTTGTTCTGAAAGCTGTCTTTGGTATATCTTCTGGCTTGATCTTCAGTTGATGATATCCCGATCTTAAATCAATTTTGGAGAAGTACTTGGCTCCCTTCAACTGGTCAAACAGATCATCAATTCTGGGTAACGGATACTTGTTCTTGATTGTCAGCTTGTTGAGCTCCCTATAGTCGATACATAGTCTCATGCTTCCATCTTTCTTCTTGACCAATAATACCGGTGCTCCCACGGGGATACACTGGGTCTGATTACTCCTTTCTCTAACAACTCCTGTAACTGCTTCGCTAGCTCTTTCATCTCAACAGGCGCCATTCTGTACGGGGCCTTGGATACTGGTTCTGTTCCAGGTGTTAAGTCGATCGCAAATTCAATTTCTCTATCTGGAGGAAGTCCTGGTAACTCGTCGGGAAATGCGTCTGGAAATTCATTTACAACTAGAATATCTTCAAGTTTTGCTGGAACCTGACTTCTGTCGATCACATATGCTACGAAATGCTCACATCCTTGTCGTAATAACTTCTTAGCTTGAATTATTGTTAAGAACTTCTTTACTTGCTTCTGTCCCTTGAACGTTACTATCTTTTCGTCATGCGTCTTCACTATTACCTTCTTATTTCGACAATCTATCTGGGCATCGTGCTTAGATAACCAATCCATCCCTAATATAACGTCAAATTCTCCTAACTTAAATGGTATCAAATCTACACAAAACTTACTACCAGAAATCTCAACCTCACAATTTCCACAAACTTGATTCACAGTTACACGTTCTTGATTTGCTAACTCCACAGTCATTATTTCATTTGAATACCCAATTGGACAATTTAACTGACTAACTAAATCTTGTGAAACAAATGATCGAGTTGCTCCCGAATCTATTAACACTTTGGCACATAAAGAATTCACATTAAGCGTACCTGCCACGACATCCTCATCCTGGGTAGCATCCCTCACTGACATGTCAAAGACTCTAGCCCTTGGAGTCTCATTTACTGTTGGGGTAGATCCCATGATCCTCAAGGCATTACTGACTGGGGCTGCTGTCTTGCAATCCCTGGCCATATGTCCTGGCTTTCCACATTTGAAGCATGTAAATCCAATGGCTGGAACCTTCACTGCTGGATTCCGGATAGGCTGATCCTTATTTGCTGGCTCTCTAGCTGGCTGATTTCGGCACTCCCTCAAATAGTGCCCTTTCTGGTTGCATTTGAAACATACCACATTCAACTTGTTACAAACTCCTCTATGCTTCTTTCCACAAACTTGACAATCTGGAAAAGTTAATCTCAACTGATTCGGCTGATTCACATTAGCTGGACGGTTGCCCTGGCCTCCGTCTCCTGCATTTTGTCTCCTAAAATTAAAATTTCTCCCTGGCTGGAACTTGTTCTTCTTAAAGTTTGGAAACTTCCCTGGTTGTGACTGACCCTCACTTCCCTCAACTTTCCTTTTCTTGCTTTCCATTTCCTTCTGGAACATCTCACTCTCTGTCTCTGCGATCATAATCTTCTGTACTACTCCTGCATAGGTATCCAATTTAAAAATGGCTACCTTCCCTCTGATCCATGGTTTCAAATCTTGCTGGAATCTTTTAGCTTTCTTCCTATCAGTATCCACATACGACGGTACCTACCTTGATAATTTGTAATAACCCCAATTTTTGGAAATTTTTGAAACCCTTATGAAAAGTGATTTTGCAGATTATGCTGAATGAGAAAACTTTTCATGCCACACTATGTAGGGGTTCTGGTATGGATATTCTGAGATTTTATTAGTACTTTATATGGGATATAAGTGTATGTAAAGATCGTCAGAATCCAAATTCCGAACACTTTGATTTTTCCCGGAAATCCACTAGATACGGAAAGAATTGAATATAAGGTAACAGGATAAAAAGGATTTAAATTAAAGGATTATGAGAGAGGATCATAAAAGGAATATAATGTATTGAGAAAGGTTAAGGGAACCCAAGTAATAAGATCCCGGGTATGATCCCTCAAACGATAAACGAGAACGAAAGTTAAGCGAACCGTATAACAGATCAGCGGTCATTAGGCAAGCAATTAGGAGTTAATCAAGGAGGTTAGGGATGATGATGTCATCAAACCAACAAGAAGAGGACAATTGTGGGATGATGACATAAGATTGATGACCTAAGCATGACCAAAAAGGAAGGAAGTGTGGTTGATTATTAACCACACAATTTTACATGGTTAAAAGGGTAATTAAACAAAACAAAAACCTAGCAACCAAGCAAAACAAATCAAAAACACAAAAAACACAACTTCACCTCTTTTTCTCCATTGAAGCTCTCGGTTTCTTTCTTAAGAAATGGGAAGTCCAAGCTCCTTCACTTGCTATTTTACAAGGTAATTATCCTAGCTTCTCCTAGTTAAGTTATATACTTCCTAGGAATCTTAGCTTCAAAATCCTTTCCTAGCATTTCCTATAAATCATTCAAGAAGATGGTGAATAGTACTTTCTTGAAATTAATTTTTGTGTTCTTGATTTCTTTGAAAGATCAAGCTTGTAGGAGGTTAGATTAAGGCTTCCATGGGCATTCCAAGGATCTTTCATGGATTAAAAGCTTCAAGGAAGGTATAACTCTTCATTGTCTTAGCATTTAGTTGTTTGGTATAAATGATTATGATGATGGAATGAGAGATTAAGTGTAGTAGTTGTTTTGTCATGTTGAGATCTTAGTGGTTAAGTGCTTTGTTGATTTTGGAGTTAAAAAGTAGCACTAGTTGTTCTTGATGATTCATGGTATGATTTAGGCTTAGTTTAAATGGTTTAAAGTGGTTGATGAGTGATATTGTCATATGGTTGTATTGGGATTGATTGGTGATAGTTTGGTGTTGAATTGGTTAGGTAAAATTTTGGGAAATCGCGTAAACATAGCCGTCGTAATATCCGATTTACTTTAGACTGCTTTTGTTCATAACATTAGGACCCGAGAACCCCCTGCTAGATGTTGACCATTGCCATGTTTAGATAGCTCATGTTACGAGCTTCGTTTTGATATGTGGTTCGTTGGATTCCGATGAACGGTTTAGGAGAAACGACCATTTTAATTAACGATATTTCGCGAACGAACCCTTACCCCTCGCCTTACTTTGAAACATAGGTTAAAGGCCTTAAAGGACTAATTGAAGTATGAAACATTTATTTAGGGTGTAATAGGCAGTTGGTAAGACACTCGCGAAGGAATCGCCTTAAAACTCGTAATGGTTAAATTATTAAAAATGGTGGAGCCGAGGGGACTCGAGTGACTTAAGAGAATCAGTAAGCGCAAAACGAGCGTTAGAGTCTGAGTTGGTTAGAGTATAGATTTACAAGTGACTTTGGTTTAATTCCAACTTACTTGTTGCTTATAGGTTACCAGACTCGTCCCGAGCCATTCGTAACCCCCAGTCGCTCAGGCAAGTTTTCTACCCGTTATACTGTTGTTGTGATGTATATTTGTATATGCATTATCTTGCGATAGATGCATGTTGGTTAATTAGCAAATGTTGCGATATATTGAAGCATGCTGATATGGTATATATATGCATGTCTATTTCGTATTCTTGCCATATATATATGTTGGTTCAGTTGATAATACCTATGCTAGAGGATAGCGGTAATTTGCATATACCCTTAGTATAGGGACCCAAAGGTGAAAACATTTTCTAAAACCGGGAGTCGAGGATCCCGAGTAGATTTTATATATATATATATATATTTATATATATATGGTTATAGTTTTCCAAACTATTAATCGAATAAGGTTTATTCGATAACTTTATTTTATTTAATGAATATTATTTGAATATTCATCAGAGGACTTATGACTCCTTTATTTTATTATTGAATATTATTTCGAATATTCATTCGAGGGCTTATGACTCAGTTTATATTATTTAATGATTGTTAATTGGATAGTCATTTGAGGATGTATTGACTCCTTTATTTTATTTATTGAATATTATTTATAATATTCATTCGAGGTATTATGACTCCGCTTATTATTTAATAATATTCTTTATTTTATTGAAGAATAATGTTTCGATAATAAAACTTATTTTCAATTATTCAAATAAAGATAGTACTTTCATATAAGTATATCTTTGGTTATTTAATATCCATTTCAAGTATAAGTTTTAAAACTTCTACTTCGATTATTTTTATAAGATTATTCTCTATGGGAATATTATTTAAATAATAATATTCAGATATTTTCTAAATATATTGGGACTGATTTACGTCATTAAATCAGCATTACTCCAAACACTCTTTAAAGTGTTTTCGAGTCTTCAAAATGATTTTTAAAAGTTAGGGCGGGTCCCAAAACTCATTTTTATATTTAAGATCTTCCTTTCAAAGGGGATTTAAATACTCGCTCAAAACCTGGGGGATCCAGCTCTGTGGTGCATTTTACAATCGCAACGTGGTTGCTGTTTTGAGAAAACAAATGAATTGATTACTTACCCAACGTTCGGGAAGTAAGCCCATCTAATTGAGTCGGCATAAGCGACAGGCCGGGGTACGGTCTATCAAAGTGTAAGTGGCTGGGTGGCAGTCCATCAACGCGTAAGAGGCCGGGTGGCGGTCCAGCACAAGGTCCTTATGTGGCCAGGGTGATGACCGGTGGGGGATTCATCCATCTACTAGTAGAAAAGATACTTATTGGTATCTTTGCCTGATCAGCAAGATATCAGGTTTATGCCAAAATTTCTTTTCTTT
The DNA here is from genome assembly GCF_009905375.1 of Apium graveolens. NCBI lineage: Eukaryota > Viridiplantae > Streptophyta > Magnoliopsida > Apiales > Apiaceae > Apium > Apium graveolens. The sequence continues at coordinate 69,681,026 of NC_133651.1, read as the reverse complement.
CCAAATTCATTGGATATTGCAACTCTGTTTATACTTTACATGACAGAGGTTTTCAGGAAATGTATGAGAGATATATATAGGTGTATATATATCGGGACTTAATGAAGTATCTCGTAACTTCATTTCATTCAATAATATTTCAAAGATTGAATCTATTCAAGTATTATCTTGTAGTCTCATCTATGTGATGAATTTTTAAACTAATTATAACTTGAACGGTGGTAGTTCAAGTAGTATTTGGAAAAGATATAAGTATATTGGAGTATCTTGTAACTTCATCTTTTAAACTTATATCTAGTAAATGATTATCTTATGCATGACAAAGATTTTCAGAAAAACGTTGAGACAAGGTTAGATATATGAGATCACCTTGCAACAATATTTTTATACAGTTATACACTTGAACTCTGTGTGTATTATGCATGGAAGAGGACTTCCCATATTTTGAAAAGTATATATGTATATATACTGAATATTTTGCGACTTCATCGCATTAAGATATCAACTTGGTTCATTTCTTCTTAACCAAGACTTTCTTGAGTACTATGAGAATGCTCATATATTGTAAGTTATTATAAATATTATTTTGGTGGGCTTGCTGCTCACCCTTGCTTTCTTCTTTCATCACACAACAACAGATAGAAAAGATGAACATGACCAAGCTCCCGATTCGCAAGCGATTGGGAAACGTTCCACAGTTTCCTATAGGCGTTGATGTCGCTGTAGCTGAGGTAGGAATTACCAATAGGCTAGGCTTAAACTTTTGATGTACCAGATTTATGTATATTTATGAATTGTAATAATGGCAAAGAAATGTAAATTTATTCAGAAACCTTTTTAAGGTGTATTGGCATATAATTGTGGAATAAAACGACTTGTGATTATTTTTGGATATTCATCTCTGAGACTATAACTTGTGGTGTGTGTGTTTATTGTGGGGTAACAGTACAGAGTAGTTGATAATTTATTAAGATTGGGTGTTATTAAGGGAAATGGAACTCGTGCCAGCCCGGATTCCCGACCCCGGATTTGGGGGTGTTACAGAAGTGGTATCAGAGCTAAGCGTTATAAACCTCAGAGATGATGTGACGTTAAGATAATAAGTTCACTAAGATAATAAGAACTCTTGCCAAGTTCATTGTCGGACTACCTAACGTAGTACTGACAGTTAAAACCCTTATGGGAACCCTTATAAATATCGTGATAGAAGCGTAGTTCGTTATCGTATATGGTAGCGGGACTCCGAACCCTGAGGTTGAGGAGCAACAACGCGATGATGTTTTATTACTTATTGGAGATCAGATTATGGATCCGATAGAGCGTCCTAACGCGGGATCGGATGATGTTCCTATTGAGGATGTAGCGGTTGAGGGTGTTGTCCTAGAAGGGATTGTTGCCGAGGAGGATCCCGTGAAGGATCCTGACAAGAATGAATAAAGGACCACTGAGGAATTGATGACCATGGTTAGGGCAACTACCAGAGGTAGGATTTGCGGGTCACTACCGGAGGTTCGTTCAAGTTTGTAAAGATAGTAGCCCCCTTTAACACGGCTTACTCGTAAGACTGAGAAGTTTGAATGGACAGAGAAATACGAGAACAACTTTCAAGAAGTGAAGCAAAGATTGGTGACGACCCCTATGATGGCGTTGCCGGATGGAAAAAGGAGATTTTGTGATGTGTAGTGACGCTTCGCATAAGGAATTAGGGTGCTTCTTATACAGCACAACAAGGTAATCGCGTACGCGTCAAGACAATTAAGGAATATAAAATTCAATATCCCCACCCATGAGCTTGGGCTCGTGGCAATAGTTTTGCCCTAAATATTGGAGGCCCTACTTGTATGGAGAGAAGTGCGAGATTTACACAAGCCATAAGTGCTCTAGTGCATTTTCACACAGAAAGAGCTCAACATACGCCAGAGGAGGCGGTTAGAGCTAATCAAGAATTATGTTTGGGAGATTCTTTATCATTCAGGGAAAGCCAATGTGGTGGCTGATGCCCTTAGTAAAAAGGAGAGACTCAAGATGATAATGTCTTTGGGTGAGTTTATAAGAGATTTTGAGAAAATGGAAATAGAAGTGAAGGTAACCGGAGCCGGTACCGAAAAGCTGTTTGAGATTGCAATACAGTCCGAATTATCGGAAGAGAACATATTGTGCGAGAAAAAGTGATGAATGAAGGCAGAGAGCCAACAATTAGATAAAAGATTAATACCGAGAAAAATGATAAGGGAATAATGAGGTATTCCTACAGAATTTGAGTTCCAAACGTTCAAGAGCTTAAAGATGAAATCTTAGATGAAAGCTAGTTTGAGGAATAAGATTTAGAGCAAACCCTGAACGTGATAGTCAGGGAGTTTGCCATCAAGATATAAAGGAACCCATAAAATAATGAAGTGGAAAACAAGGATTTTTAACGTATAAGATAACCCCGATTATGGGAAAAGGTTGGAACATTTCATACTGAGAAAACAGAAGTTGAACAAGATAGGGAGAATCAGAATGGTACTCCTATTGGGCAATTCATGGACCTGTCTAAACAGAACTTATACATTATTCCCAACCACCACCTTGAGGAGACAATGTGGTGTGAAATTCTTTCAGGACCTTTAAGTCTCTAAGCTCTCAGAGTTCCAAGGAACAGGTTGACCCAGTCGAGGCAAGAGCCTGGATAAAGGAAATAGAGGAATCATTTGAGATTCTGAATGATTGACGAATCACAAAAGACGGTTTTTGTCACTTACCCTCCTAAGAGAGAGGCCACCCGCTAGTGAAAGGCCAAGGAAGGCACGGAGCAAGAGATTATAATAAACTGATTTAAGTGCAGTCAATTGTTTTCAGGAAAGTACTTCCCAAGGTTATGGAGATAGTGTAAAAGCTTTAGAGCCAGAACAAAGGCAGACGAGTATGATGAATTATCAATCTAAGTTGTAAAAGTTATCAAGATTCGTTCTGAGGACACGAATCCAGAATGACGGGATGTTTGAAATCAATGCTTATGTTGTGTTAGTTCATGAAATAATGACAAGAGAAAGGAAAATAAAAAGAAACTGAAGTGGAAAGGAATATAAAGGCAATAGAGTTTGAGGTATGATAAGGGAGTTGGGTATGAGGAAACCCTAAAGACTCGTAGCAATAGAAATAGAAAAGTATGCATTCGTCAGGATGAGGGTGCTTCACCATGAGTTAAAATTGATGGTTGAAGGCATAAGAGATACATATATTTTATCCCCTGTAAGTTGGGAGGATTCGAGGAAACCTTGAGATAGTTCGAAGGATAAATAATGAGACGCGGATAGGCTGAGGAGACAAGGAAGTAAGAAAATTAGGAGAATTGGAGGAAGGAAGTGACCTTCAAGAATGTGAAGTGTAAGACCGGTGGCTTGATACCCAGAAAGGGAGACGCCAGGTATGAAAGATATCCCAATATTGAGATGACTGTTGAGATAAACAACAAAAGTAAATAAGGAATTATTAAGAAGAAGTTCACGTTGAACACGACCAATATCTTCCAGAACATCCTTGTTATCGTTACCAGATTAGGCAAGAAAAGCGGATAACCGTTGATTCTTTTGGAAGCCATTTTGATTAACCTCATTTTGTATACAGATGTTATTGTGAAATTAGGCATATACTATCGAGGTGGGAATGATTGAATAAGACACCCTTATCAGGGATATATGACTTGATTTATCCATGGAAGGATGCAGGTACCTTTTTAAAGTGGAATTACGGATAGAACATCGGTAACTTAAAATGAATCCTAGGGGAATGCATAAAGGTTGGCATTTCGCCCTTAATAGGGACAGTATGAGTTTTGACAGTATGATTTGGAAAGGGTTAAGGTAACAACAACCTTTAAGAATCAGTGGAGAAATTTTTCAGAAGTATATAGACAATGGTTTTAGTATTAGTAAATGGTATTTTGATATGCCCTGTATCTAGGGAATACAGGAGGAACGATTCAAGGATAACCTTAGAGGTTTTACAAGGAGAAAGGTAAAATTCAAAATTTTCAAGAATAGAAATGTTGATAAAGGAAATATGACGTAATTATATTGATGCCAAGTGAGGCACGTGTTAAACCACGAGAAGGTATGGATCGAACCAGTAATGGTCGAAATTGTTCAGGGCAATTAGGACTTAAGATAAAAGATGTTCTAATTATGATTGAGAGTCAGTCATGACAGTGATTAACCTCTAAAGACTGAGGGGATAACTTATGGAAAAATGGTAATTTTTTGATTACTCATCAGATTTTAAGGAAAATATCTTCACATAAGCTGTGATTGAAATAAGGTAGAAAATTTATTTGGAGGTGGTTAAAATGACATTGACTGTAAGGAAATTTTAATATCAGGAAAGGCCAAAGAGGTGGCTGACACTTTAAAGGTAAGAGGATAATTATAGGCGCTTGTGCCAAAGGAATACAGTGATGATGGTTAAAGCTATGCAGGTTGTATTATGGTTTGGAAGGTTGACATTCCTTCTGATGACTGTGCAATACCCAACCGTAATAGTGGTTGGTAAAGGTTTAATTCGTGTAATCGCCATGAGCGGGCTATCTATCTCAGAAGGTACTATCTTGAGAATAATCCAGGACCATATTTCAAAAAAGGACTAAACGAACCTTTGAGTTAAGTCTTCTATCGAAGGCATATGATTAAGAATGGTATTAACCTGCTATCGTTGCTTTGACTGAAACTCTTTTGCAATTTTATCTGCTTCATGTCATGTATGTATGTCAGGATCAAGAGTGTTCTTCATGAATCATGAATGGTGATTATGTTACCTCCTTAGAAGGATTTTATACGACATATATTGACTCCGTATGGTTAGATATTAAGATTTCATGGAAAATGAATGACGACAGTAAGTCAGTGGTGGACCATAGTAGTGCAGCAATGATTCTGCGAGTAATGAGTCGATTACAACCATAAGAGTTGTATTGGAATGGATGTTGAGATTAAGTACCACTAATTGGGTCGTGGTGGCATATAAGTTATCATTGATAGACTAATTAAGTAGAGTATCTACCTATTGAATATTTATTCCCTCTTATGAAAAGAGAGTCGTATTACTATATGAGGAAGGTTGTGGTGCAAGCATAGGATTCTAGTAACGATGATGTCTAGAATGAGATCCCAGATTCGATTTTTGATATCGAGCGAGTTTCAAAGGTGATTGTGTATAAGCTCGAGGAAGAGCATGGGTCCCTAGAATGATGGACGGATATTTAAGCATGCAAAATGCGATGCGATAATACTTGATGTTGATATAAATACATATATGTTTTGTTCTACTATGACAAACCTCTATAGTTCAGAGGTAGGTTCCAAGCCAGATATTTTGTGGCAGTATATTTTTTTTCATATGTAAAATTCTCTTCAATTCGTTCTTTTCTCTTCTTTTCATTTCATATAAACTGAGAAGAACAACCCTTCCAGAAGAGGAGGTATTGCCGAATGACTATCTATCTGTGTGATAGAAGCCTAGTAGGATACCACATGTTGTTTAATTGCTTGTCAAGTACTAAAGGCTGGCCACCTTCTGTACTAACTATGCAATGTAACAAGTGTTCATGATCATAGTGATCTCTCAATAAATTCTTTTACTTCTATACGATGGATCAAGCTTCCAAAGATAGAAGCAGCTGAAAAAGGAGTAGTAAAGTTGTGGTAGTATTCGGAATGGAAAAACATTCGTGATACTAAGGGTGACGTGGTTATTAAAAGGTTATAGAACGCTAACGAGCAGAAGTATAACCAGTATAATATTAGGAACGGAAGGTAGTAGCGATTACGAACTGGAAAAGAATGGGTATTGAGAAGCAAAAGCTCTAATGCTAAAAAGTTATAATGAGAGTCTGTGCAATAGATTTGAAAGAAATTGGAATGATCACTTAGCACGAATTGAGTTTTCTTATGACGATGGATGATATGGCAGTGCTGGAATGTCGCCTTACGAGGCCCTATACAGAAAGAGATGCCGATATCCCATGTATCAGAATGAAGTTGTAGAGTGCTAGATGTTCGGACCGGCAGTGGTCCAAGGGACCAAGGATATAATAGATCTAATCAGAGGACGGCTGGTAGTAGCCCAAGATGGACATAAGAAGTATGTTGAATTGACAACGAAAGGACAAGGAGTATGAAGTAGGGGACCTAGTATTGTGAAAGGTATCCCCTTGGAAAGCCTTGGAAAGGATTGATGAAGTTCGGAAAGAAAGCAAAGCTAAGCCCACAAATTGTTGGACCCTTGGATATATTAAGACGTATTGGGAAGATAGCATATGAGCTAGCCCTAACCCCGAACATGTAGCAAGTCATAACGTGCTTCACGTATCAATGTTAAGGAAGTGTAATTCGGATGCCAGACAAATAGGGGCATATGAGCACATAGACATGCAACCCGACGTAACCTATATGGAGCAACCAGGAAGGGTTATAGAGTGAAAAGGAATAAGTGCTTAGGAGAAGGATTATCAAACTAGGCAGAGTTTGGTGGTGGGACCACAATGTGGGAAAATTTACTCGAGAGTTAGAAAGTGCAATGCTAAGAGAGTATCCCTATTCATTTCTATCTGATTCCGGGATGGAATCCTTTTAAGGAGGGGAGACTGTAATAACCCCAATTTTTGGAAATTTTTGAAACCCTTATGAATAGTGATTTTGCAGATTATGCTGAATGAGAAAACTTTTCATGCCACACTATGTAGGGGTTCTGGTATGGATATTCTGAGATTTTATTAGTACTTTATATGGGATATAAGTGTATGTAAAGATCGTCAGAATCCAAATTCCGAACACTTTGATTTTTCCCGGAAATCCACTAGATACGGAAAGAATTGAGTATAAGGTAACAGGATAAAAAGGATTTAAATTAAAGGATTATGAGAGAGGATCATAAAAGGAATATAATGTATTGAGAAAGGTTAAGGGAACCCAAGTAATAAGATCCCGGGTATGATCCCTCAAACGATAAACGAGAACGAAAGTTAAGCGAACCGTATAACAGATCAGCGGTCATTAGGCAAGCAATTAGGAGTTAATCAAGGAGGTTAGGGATGATGATGTCATCAAACCAACAACAAGAGGACAAGTGTGGGATGATGACATAAGATTGATGACCTAAGCATGACCAAAAAGGAAGGAAGTGTGGTTGATTATTAACCACACAATTTTACATGGTTAAAAGGGTAATTAAACAAAACAAAAACCTAGCAACCAAGCAAAATAAATCAAAAACACAAAAAACACAACTTCACCTCTTTTTCTCCATTGAAGCTCTCGGCTTCTTTCTTAAGAAATGGGAAGTCCAAGCTCCTTCACTTGCTATTTTACAAGGTAATTATCTTAGCTTCTCCTAGTTAAGTTACATACTTCCTAGGAATCTTAGCTTCAAAATCCTTTCCTAGCATTTCCTATAAATCATTCAAGAAGATGGTGAATAGTACTTTCTTGAAATTAATTTTTGTGTTCTTGATTTCTTTGAAAGATCAAGCTTGTAGGAGGTTAGATTAAGGCTTCCATGGGCATTCCAAGGATCTTTCATGGATTAAAAGCTTCAAGGAAGGTATAACTCTTCATTGTCTTAGCATTTAGTTGTTTGGTATAAATGATTATGATGATGGAATGAGAGATTAAGTGTAGTAGTTGTTTTGTCATGTTGAGATCTTAGTGGTTAAGTGCTTTGTTGATTTTGGAGTTAAAAAGTAGCACTAGTTGTTCTTGATGATTCATGGTATGATTTAGGCTTGGTTTAAATGGTTTAAAGTGGTTGATGAGTGATATTGTCATATGGTTGTATTGGGATTGATTGGTGATAGTTTGGTGTTGAATTGGTTAGGTAAAATTTTGGGAAATCGCGTAAACATAGCCGTCGTAATGTCTGATTTACTTTAGACTGCTTTTGTTCATAACATTAGGACCCGAGAACCCCCTGCTAGATGTTGACCATTGCCATGTTTAGATAGCTCATGTTACGAGCTTCGTTTTGATATGTGGTTCGTTGGATTCCGATGAACGGTTTAGGAGAAACGGCCGTTTTAATTAACGACGTTTCGCGAACGAACCCTTACCCCTCGCCTTACTTTGAAACATAGGTTAAAGACCTTAAATGACTAATTGAAGTATGAAACATTTATTTAGGGTGTAATAGGCAGTTGGTAAGACACTCGCGAAGGAATCGCCTTAAAACTCGTAATGGTTAAATTATTAAAAATGGTGGAGCCGAGGGGACTCGAGTGACTTAAGAGAATCAGTAAGCGCAAAACGAGCGTTAGAGTCTGAGTTGGTTAGAGTATAGATTTACAAGTGACTTTGGTTTAATTCCAACTTACTTGTTGCTTATAGGTTACCAGACTCGTCCCGAGCCATTCGTAACCCCCAGTCGCTCAGGCAAGTTTTCTACCCGTTATACTGTTGTTGTGATGTATATTTGTATATGCATTATCTTGCGATAGATGCATGTTGGTTAATTAGCAAATGTTGCGATATATTGAAGCATGCTGATATGGTATATATATGCATGCCTGTTTCGTATTCTTACCATATATATCTGTTGGTTCAGTTGATAATACCTATGCTAGAGGATAGCGGTAATTTGCATATACCCTTAGTATAGGGACCCAAAGGTGAAAACATTTTCTAAAACCGGGAGTCGAGGATCCCGAGTAGATTTTATATATATATATATATATATATTTATATATATATGGTTATAGTTTTCCAAACTATTAATCGAATAAGGTTTATTCGATAACTTTATTTTATTTAATGAATATTATTTGAATATTCATCCGAGGACTTATGACTCCATTATTTTATTATTGAATATTATATCGAATATTCATTCGAGGGCTTATGACTCAGTTTATATTATTTAATGATTGTTAATTGGATAGTCATTTGAGGATGTATTGACTCCTTTATTTTATTTATTGAATATTATTTATAATATTCATTCGAGGTATTATGACTCCGCTTATTATTTAATAATATTCTTTATTTTATTAAAGAATAATGTTTCGATAATCAAACTTATTTTCAATTATTCAAATAAAGATAGTACTTTCTTATAAGTATATCTTTGGTTATTTAATATCCATTTCAAGTATAAGTTTTAAAACTTCTACTTCGATTATTTTTATAAGATTATTCTCTATGGAAATATCATTTAAATAATAATATTCATATATTTTCTAAATATATTGGGACTGATTTACTTCATTAAATCAGCATTACTCCAAACACTCTTTAAAGTGTTTTCGAGTCTTCAAAATGATTTTTAAAAGTTAGAGCGGATCCCAAAACTCATTTTTATATTTAAGATCTTCCTTTCAAAGGGGATTTAAATACTCGCTCAAAACCTGGGGGATCCAGCTCTGTGGTGCATTTTACATTCGCAACGTGGTTACTGTTTTGAAAAACCAAATGAATTGATTACTTACCCAACGCTCGGGAAGTAAGCCCATCTAATTGAGTCGGCATAAGCGACAGGCCGGGGTACGGTCTATCAAAGTGTAAGTGGCTGGGTGGCAGTCCATCAACGCGTAAGAGGCCGGGTGGCGGTCCAGCACAAGGTCCTTATGTGGCCAGGGTGATGACCGGTGGGGGATTCATCCATCTACTAGTAGAAAAGGTTACTTATTGGTATCTTTGCCTGATCAGCAAGATATCAGGTTTATGCCAAAATTTCTTTTCTTTCCAAATTTATTGGATATTGCAACTATGTTCATACTTTACATGACAGAGGTTTTCAGGAAATGTATGAGAGATATATATAGGTGTATATATATATCGGGACTTAATGAAGTATCTCGTAACTTCATTTCATTCAATAATATTTCAAAGATTGAATCTATTCAAGTATTATCTTGTAGTCTCATCTATGTGATGAACTTTTGAACTAATTATAACTTGAACGGTGGTAGTTCAAGTAGTATTTGGAAAAGATATAAGTATATTGGAGTATCTTGTAACTTCATCTTTTAAACTTATATCTAGTAAATGATTATCTTATGCATGACAAAGATTTTCAGAAAAACGTTGAGACAAGGTTAGATATATGAGATCACCTTACAACGATATTTTTATACAGTTATACACTGGAACTCTGTGTGTATTATGCATGGAAGAGGACTTCCCTTATTTTGAAAAGTATATATGTATATATACTGAATATTTTGCGACTTCATCGCATTAAGATATCAACTTGGTTCATTTCTTCTTAACCAAGACTTTCTTGAGTACTATGAGAATGCTCATATATTGTAAGTTATTATAAATATTATTTTGGTGGGCTTGCTGCTCACCCTTGCTTTCTTCTTTCATCACACAACAACAGATAGAAAAGATGAACAGGACCAAGCTCCCGATTCACAAGCGATTAGGAAACGTTCCGCAGTTTCCTATAGGCGTTGATGTCGCTGTAGCTGAGGTAGGAACTACCAATAGGCTAGGCTTAAACTTTTGATGTACCAAATTTATGTATATTTATGAATTGTAATATTGGCAAAGAAATGTAAATTTATTCAGAAACCTTTTTAAGGTGTATTGGCATATAATTGTGGAATAAAACGACTTGTGATTATTTTTGGATATTCATCTCTGAGACTATAACTTGTGGTGTGTGTGTTTATTGTGGGGTCACAGTACAGAGTAGTTGATAATTTATTAAGATTGGGTGTTATTAAGGGAAATGGAACTCGTGATAACCCGGATTCCCGACCCCGGATTTGGGGGTGTTACATAATTCCTCAAACTTACCCTCATAATCTGTTACCGACATGCTCCCTTGCTTTAATTCTAAAAACTTCAGCTCCATTTGATCTTGAACAAACTGAGGAAAATACTTTTCTAAAAACAATTCCTTAAACCTTTCCCAAATAATAACATCTGTGCCTTCCAATGTCTTCACCATTTCCCACCAATAGGTGGCCTCATTCTTCAGATAGTAACTTACAAACTCAACCTTATGTTTTTACTTTACTTTCACTAAGGCAAATGCCTTCTCTATTTCCTTTAACCAAACATTTGCTTCAATTGGTTCTAAGGAACCCTTGAATTCTGGTGGGTTTACTGCCTGAAAAGTTTTAAAAGTTACCTGGGGGTTGGTCTTTCTTTGTTGTTGTTGTTGTGCCATGTGAACTGTTTGTTGGGCCAAAATTTGAAGAATCTGGGCTATTGCTGGGTCCATGGGTCCTGGGTTCACATTCGAGTTTGTATCATCTTGGTTGTTATTGTTGGTTTCTTCATTTTGGGTGTTGGTGCGGGTATTTCTTCTGGGAGGCATTTTCTGTAAAGAATCAATCAATTTATTTAGCTTTTGAATCAAATCTTTACATAAAGGAAAAGTTTTATAAAACAGGAATATCTCTTTTTGAAAATAGTTGTAACTAAGTAAATTGCATGCTTCTTTACAGAATATAAATAGTTATGGAAAACAGGGTACATGGTATCACAGGGTATAACTGGTGCAGTAAATAAGGTAAGGTAAAACAGCTGCAATAAAGTAAATGACAGTGCTGGAAAGGAAAAAGGTACTGATATATATAGATCAAAAGTTTTAGGTAGTACAAGCGTAAAGACGCTTCAGAAGTAAAAGCAAAAAGGGTACAACAACCTACTCACTAGTCAGTATAGCTAGTCTATAAATACAACTAAAAATCTACTAATATACACTACACACTACTGTACATACTATACAATCACAACAACACTGCTCAGAATCTCCATCTCTGAATCTCTGGCTCATGGCAAATCTAGACCTCCTATCTCCTCAAGCTCCTCTAGAACCCACTTAGCCCACTCTACTAGGAAATCAGGGGTGATGTCCTCATGTGTAGCCTCAGCAATCCTCACAGCAGCTGCTCTACGAAACGCCTGGAGCCTCTCCCTAAGTCGCCTGTCACCACTCCCCATCTCTATGATACGCATGATATGCAATAACTCCTGGATCTGACCCTGTAGGAATCGCTGCTCCATAAGGCAAGCCTCAAACTGATGATATGGGACAGGATAGGAAGAAAACTGGAAAGGTACTCCTGTGACTGAATGACTAATAAAGCCTAAATCAGCAGGTGGGGGTCCTCTAACAGGTGGCCTCACGCCTGGAGGTGGAATAGCCTGCAATGGTACGGGCTGCAACACAGGTGGAGGTAGTATAGCGAACACGGGTGGAACAATAGGACGTGGATCCGAAGACTGCACTCCAACTGAAGGCTCTGAGTGATCAGCTGATACGGGAATAAAAGAGTCGGCCATCTCTGCTATCTGAAATCATACCGCAATATAAGAATCTCGTACCATAACGCAAACTATACTAATACCGGTTATACCGAAGCACTCAACCTCTCGATGTTCTATCTTTCTATTCCTTACTTCTAATCCTAATCCTCTACCCATTCCCGTCAATCTGTGACACAATTTAGGCTTGTGTCAGTGACTTATAATATGTGGCTCTGATACCAAACCTGTGGCGCCCTCCAAACCCGGGTCAGAAGTTTGGGGTCCACACACACCTTATTTAAAACCTGCTTATAACAATATTAAAAATAATAATAATATGCAATGACCCTATTTACTAACTACCACGGCTCGCAACAGGTTAAAGTATGCACACAAGCCAAGCACACTAATATATTACAAACCGTTCAAATCCCAACTATTCCAAACTCAAACTGAGTATTAAACATTATTACAACCTTTTACAGACTTAAATTATTCCAAAAGAAGCCTACTAGCTTAGCTTCCTCAACCTGAACCCCTAGCTCTTGCGCTGGACTGGGGATCCTCTTTACCAACTGGTTCCTTTTTAACTGGAAAGAATATAAACAACATTGCACAAATGAGCTAACTAGTTCAGCAAGTCACAATGACAAAACTGAGAATAATGATCATCAAGTGAACATGATTATGATATCAAGTGAACAATGGATTATGATTTAGAATTGGATATTATACTTCTAATTTAAAAACCAAGGTTAGGCTGCTGATCAGTCACACACTAACCTCGAGCAAGGCACACATCATTGCTCTAACTACTGGATCCAATGCACACATTGGCCTAACTTGACCATTATATGGTCTGACCACGAATCTGGTCCACAATTTTATAAAAACAGTCCAATTCTAACATAATAACAGAATATGCAATAATAAACAATAACCAGAATCAATAACAACAATAAGTGTTTAACAATGAAAGGGTTTCAATCCTTGTAATGATTGAGTATACAAGTAATTCAGTTCAGTGTTTGGGATTTTGTTTGCATGTATTTATAGAGTAGTATCGTATGCTTGAGATTCGTGTTTGGGTACAGAACAATCAATGGTCTAGAAAGAATAAGGTTCATGGCTCAAGAACAATAACTGGAATCAGGGTTTGGGTTTCAATGCTTCAAAGCACTTGCAATATCAACAAGACTATCAAGTACTACAATATCTCGAGAAAGTTTAGAACACTTGCCTGGTATTAGCTTACTACACTGCAGTCGCTTCCAATTACAACCGTCTTACTCCTCAACTATCTGTTTCCCTTTTCTACACCTTGCCTCTTCTGCTCACATATCACAAGCATCTATCAATAATCGACTCATAGAATTCTATTCAACACATACTTCTATATACCCTTCGCTTTACCCAAATCCGATTAACGGATTAAAAGTTACGCAATAATTAGTAAACATCGAATATATAAACCGACAGTCAACCAACATATCACATATAACACATAACACATAATATGTCACATAATCAATGACATATCATTTATAAAGACATTTCGGGTCATAAATAGGCTTTCTGGTATTTAAAATGATTTTTAAAACATTTTTCGGAATTAAAACGGGTCGTTGGATCAATTTCGGGTTAATAAACAGGGTTCGGTTGGCCAATTCTGGCTCCGAAATAATTTTAGAATAATTATCGAGCCTTGGAAATAATTTAAAATAATATTTTAAAGCTCGAAACTATTTTTCAGAATTTTTAAATCATTTTTAAATAATTAAATCTAATTAAATAATTAAATAAAATCAATTAATAATTAATTAAATCAATTAATCAATTAATTTTTGAATTAATTGACCAATTAATCAATTAAAAATTAACTAAAATTAATTAACTAATTAATTCAGATTTATTTGTGAATTAAAAATAATTTTCGGAATTAAAATAATAATTTTTAGAATTTTCAGAAATTAAAAATGAATTTTTATAATAAAAATAAATAGGAAATATGATTTTTAAACATTTTATAAACAGGAATCCTAAATTTGCAAAGTCTGGAAACTTCAGGGACCTAACTGTATCGTCCCCAAAAGTTCAGGGACCAAACTGCAAATATTACAGTCCAGTCGCCGGAAAACGTCGGGGGTGGCCGGAGAACACGTTCCCGGCGTCCTCACCCCACCAACACCTCCAGGTCACATCTATACTTTACCAGGAACACAACCAAGCCAACAAATCATTCTAATCATCTCTGAGTTGGCCGGAATTTGGCCGTGAAGTTTGCCAGTTTCCGGCGAACTTCGGAAATATTCAAAATACAACTCCCTTCTCTACAGACCTCGGTGATTCATGAAACTTATACGACTAGATTGCAAATTTCACAGAGAATACAATCCACTATACCACAACATCAATCTATTCCAGAATAAGAAACCCCCAAATTTCAATTAAGAACATTCATACGGGTTATAAACCCTAATTTTGAAATTCGAAAATCAAACTCAAATTTGAACATGTTATTGAACTCCAAATCAGACGTATAATATACCAAAATCATCAGGAAAACAAGCTCTATAACATGCAATCATCAAATCATACAAACAATCATCCGAACAAAAATTCATATTTTTCATAAAAATAATTCAAAAATAAATAAATTTTTAGAAATTAAACCTTTGATTCTGCAGGTGTATGGATTACAGATTCTGATAGAGCTTCTCAAGACCTTCAAATCCAGTACTCGAGCTTTTCAAACAAAGATCAATAACACCTTCAAAAGTTGGTTTGATTCTTGAAACAGGCTATGAATATAGGATTTTCTCTGTAAAATTATATATTTATCTGTCTGCAAATGATTTTGATACGAAATAAAATATGAAAAAAGGCTATTTATATTTACGGAAAATTAGTATCCCGTTGGATCATTCCGGATATAAAACGGTACGTTTATTTGTAAAAACTGATCCAAACGGTATCTGTTTTCGGGATAATTATCCAAATCAGTACAATTTGTACTGCGGTCTTGGTCTCAGCGCCTAGTTACACGTACTACGAAGTGATAATTGGGATAGTTTAATAAAAAGCTCCCGTTTATCGGAAATACGGGTTTTATTGATTTACCGAAACGAATATTGTATCGAAAATGTTGCGCCGGGACCCGCGCAGGACAAACCGTACACCGGGTCGAAAAAGTCGAAACATGGAATATGCTCGAAATATTATAATTAGGCTAGGAAGGCGTTCTCGGAAGAGTTTCGGGTTCCAAAAATGTAACAACGGGTGACGTTGGTTGGTTCCCGTTTTTATAAAAATAGATTTTAAATACTCGAAAAAAGATTTTATAAATTTCATATGATCCTTATAAATCCATAAATCAACATAAAAATAATTAGAAAGATATGACAATCATCTATATTTTATTTTGGATATATAAAAATTAAAATACTCAATTAATATTACTTTTAAATATCCAAGTACAGATAACGCTTAACAATTAACTCACAGAATGGATACTGAACACACATAATAATTATTTAATAGCAAAAATAATTACACGATATATCCCGGATATTACAACTATCTCCCTCACGCTCACTCATACTTCATTTTAGTGGTAAGAGAGTGTTGGTTGGTTCTGTTTCTGTGTTTGTCTTTACAGTCTGGGATAGATGTTGTGGGTTTTCAACCTCATGACTGTCAATGAAAGAAAGTCATTGGAGACTGAACCTGTATCACAGAACATATGGCAATAGAGAGATAAAATGTACTTAAGATCTATAATGAATGAAAATTATACATTTAATCTTTTAAGAGAGATGATGTACAATAGTGATTTCAAAGGATTTTACATGAAATAAGAAATCACTAATGTAGAAAGAAGTTTGATTTACTCCTAAAACTCAATGCACATATTAAACAATATGATTGTGCCTAGTGATTAGAGAGTTATAAATATGACGATTGCTTGAGCAGTACACTAGTTCATACCAACCTGAAGTGAGATTGTGAAGAAGAGATTGCATAGTCCAATGAATCTGCAACTGCAAAGTACATGAACCGTGGTGCATTAACTTCCTCTTTTGACTCACCAACCAAGAGTACACTTGTACACATCTTACTAGAGTCCAATTCCAAGTGTAATGTGCATCAGGTGCCTGATATGTCGTAATATTCTCAAGTCTCGTCACTGGTGCTATATGTTAGATACTGCTTCCTGATAATAACCTAGCACAATATACAAAATTACAATGATAACATTCCCAGCTTGCAAACAGCCATATCCCTCAGATAAACTTTTGCTGTTATCTCCAAAGGTAACCAGGGGGCCAGCTTTCTCAACCACATTTGATAGCAGGGCTCTATCTCCGGTCATATGTCTTGATGATCCATTGTCAAGAATTCACACTACCGGTTACACCTGTTTAATGCCCTGCACTACAAATGGATTAGACCTTCTTTGGAACCCAAACTTGGTTGGGCCCGGCATACTTGTAGAATTGACCTTTGTCAGGCAAAACAACATTTTTAACTTTAATGGTCTCAACTTTCTCAATGACTGAACATTTGACCTTGTAAACAGCCTTAACAACTTTCTGTTTAAGCTTAGGCACAAATGTCTCCTTTCTAGCCTTAGAAGGACTAGCAGTCTTAGACCTATCATGCTTCTTATTATTCACATGCTGACGAGGAGTAGTCTTATCACTAGAAACATGCTTACCATTAAAATAAGCATACATCAAATTAAAAGCACAAGACATACAATTAGCAATACCACATGCTTTATGAGAGTGATTAACAACCGGCAATTTATGCATGGTAGACATGGCATTTTTGTTATCCAACTCATGTGTGTCTGAGTTAGTCTCAGTTGCTTTCACAACTTTGACTGGAACATTCGACACACTTGACTTGGAAACAACCTTCTCATTAGCATGATCTTCAGCACGTATTTCTTCTTGAATAACAGAAGAGGTCGTATCAAATGGTTCAACAATTGATGCTTTATAGAGGGGTTCATCAACGCCCTTAAGCACATGTGGTACTTCCCTACCTTTAGCACATACATGAGGAGAGGAGTTTATGCCTAATTCTCCAATAGCAGCATTGTAATCATAACCTATTCCAGATGTTTGATTAACAGCTTGCTTACTGTAGAACTCTTTAGCCTTCGAACAAGAATTGAAGTAGGCTCTAACCTTAGTCTCAAGACCGGTGATCTTGTCTTTGAGAATAGTTTCGAGTTTTCTATAACAGTCAACTCTATTCTCTAGAAAAGATACTTGTTCTTTTAACTTGTCTTGATTAATATGCACAAGTCTTAATTCATTGACCTCTTTCTCAAGGTCTTTGATCTGCTGACTTAACAGTTCATTATCACGACGAGCACAATCTAAGGAACCTCCTAGATGATAAACTAATTCAGCATCAGTAAATTTTACCTCTTTTCTTGACGATGAAGCTTTTCGATCAATAGCCATAAGAGCAAGATTCTCATCTTCTTCATCTTCACTATCAGTATCATCCCAGCTTTTTCCCTTTGCCAGGTAAGCCCTTTCAGAGTTACTCTTCTGATTTGAATCATAAGAGTTCTTCCTTACTTGCTTTGGCTTCCTGCATTCTGTGGCAAAGTGTCCCAACTCATTGCAGTTATAGCATCTAATGGTGCTCCGATCAACCATCCCGGTTTTGTATCCACCACTACTAGTGTTAGAGGATGAAGATCCACCTGTCTGGAATCTGTTGTAGTTGGACTTGTACTTGAACTTGGGATTCCTCTTGAATCTGACATTGGAGAATCTGTTGACAATTTGGGCCATTGACTCATCTTCCAATTGCTCCAGCTCTTCCAAGGAATAAAAATCATCACTGGATTGATTTGTAGTAGGAGGATCATATTCTGCTACTATCACATTTTCCTCAGCCTTGGAAAATTGTACCATTCTCTCCGACTGTTGAGATTGTTGTTGTTGTTGACCTTTAGCTACAAGAGCAGTAGATGTGCTGACCATTCTATCTTTCCCGTAGACTTCCTTTTGCTGAATCTGCTCCAACTCATAGGTTTTCAACACACCATAGAGTCTATCCAAAGAAATCTCACTCAGATCTCTAGCTTCTCTAATGGCAGTGATTCTATGTTCAAGATGAGTTGGCAGTGTTTAAAGGAACTTTTTGTTGACCTCCCTAATTGAGTAATATTTCCCATTTATGTTTAGGTTGTTGATCAACGCATTGTACCTCTCAAACACTTCAGTAATTCCTTCTCCTGGATTTGATTTAAAATGTTCATACTCAGAGGTTGGGATCTCCAACTTGTTCTCCTTAACTTCCTCTGTACATTCATTAATCACCTCAATAGTTTCCCAGATGTGTTTGGAATTTTAACAGTTCATCACATGTCTATTCATCAAGGGATCGAGGGAATCAACTAAAATTAACTGAAGGCTGGCATCCAAGGAGGCTTCTTCTTTTTCAGCAGGAGAAAAATCCTCAGGCTCTTTTGGATAGGTTCTAGCTTTGGTAATCACAACATCATCTACTATCACCTCTGGTTCAATAACCATTGGAGTTGTTGGACCCTTCTTTAACAAGTTCAGATATTTTGGATTTGCAACTTGTAAAAACAAGAGCATCTTCTTCTTCCACATGATATAATTTTCTTTATCAAATAGTGGAATTTTAATGGTTCCAACTTTTTGTGAAGTCATTATGAATTTTTGAATAAATAAAAATTCAAGGAGTTGAAAAATCACAAAAGTCTAGGATCTTGATTTGTTCGTTAATCAGAAGGCTCTGATACCAATTGTTAGGTCCCAATGTGTTTGTAGAAGGGGGGGTTGAATACAAACAGTACCGAATAATCGAATTACATGCGGAATAAAAATGTGAAACAAAATTCAAGTTAAATAAGAATATTATTAAACTTGAAAGGTGTTACAACAACTGTATCGATTACAAGGAATTAATCTCAAATTAATTATCACAAATCTAGAATAAATTCGACATGAACTTTTTCTATTTTTGTAATAAAAAGAATCAAATGCTAAACGCAATTTGAGATTAAGTTCTAGGGATTTAGATCCGCTAGATTGTTACACAAGAACAGGAAAAATATTTCTAGTGGTTTGGATTTAACTTTACAAACTAGAAATTTAATCTTGAAGTAGCAGAGAAGATGAAATATTGTGTCTGCTTCTTTTTCTTTTTGTTCTCGAGTTCTGTGTGTTGGATTGTTTTCTTCTGTTCTTCTTCTTTTTCTTTTTAACAAATCAACAGACTTGAATAGAGCTGGCATGACAATCCTTTTAGCTGGTAGGACATTCGGTGAAACTATCCTTTTGAACTAGCAAGACAATCCCAATAGCTAGCAAGACTATCCTTTGAACTGGAGAGACTTTCGGCAAGACTATCAAATGAACTGGCATGACTTTCGGTATGACTATTGATTGTCTTACCGATTGTCATATTAGTACAACAGATTGTCTTGCTGAATTTAAATGAATTTTAATTCAATTTAAATTCTAAAAATCCTTAATATTAATTCTGAATTAATTAATCAAATAATTCAATTAATAAATAAATTAATCTTTGCAGATATAATTTATTTTCTTAATTAAATTATATGACTTAATTAATTAATAGAGAATTAATACTAATCCTAAACAGCAACCATTCTTCTGAATATCTTCTGAAAATCACTGAGAATTATGAATCAATTCCACCACTTCAATGTTGACACTCGATGTACTGTTTGGTTCATGAGTGACTAACTTCCGTGACGTTTCTTCATATCTTGACTTTGATAACTTGATTTTCTTCAGATTAAATCCTTGTAATTAATGATACTCTGATGAGATCTCTATCACTTGATTAAATCCACAATCTTGATTTGCATCACTGAGGCATGATCAATTTCTTGAACTTCTTCCAGTGAATTAATTCCTCAAGTCTGTAGATGAACCTTGTCTCTGAATCCTTTGACAAATATTACTTTGCGAGATCTCTTTGACGGTAGATCCACTATTTACTTATTACATTCTTATTTGAGTTGAGTTGAATCCTCTAATATACAAATAGGCTATGACATATGCCTTATAATCTCCCCTATTTGTTTGTTAAACAATAACACACAAATACCTAGAGGATAACTCAACTAACAAATAACAAAAAGATATAAACAGAAATGCAAAGTAAATAGCAGAAAAGTTCTGGATAACTTTTAACATTTTCCAGATTCCAAATAAATGTTCCTCTAGACTGAACATATCTTCAAGTAGTTTCATCTTCTTTTGTACAACCACATTTCCTGTTGAGAAGCGCATATCTGTCTTGCTTCTCCCCCTATGAGAATCAACTGATTGAAGAAGATCACCTTTGTTTACCACCTCTCCCGTACAATAGGATCCGAAGATAAAAACCAATGGTACTCCCCTTTTAGAAAACAGCTTCTTCCCTTACTAGAAAATCACCTTATGTTTACCACCTCTCCCGTGCAATAGGATCCGTAGTTACAAACAACATGGTGTTGTGTAGTGTACATATGTAGGATCTTTTTCTTCCTCCCTACTATTTCTCCCCCTTAGTTGAGGAATCCTCCAAACTATTTCTTAAGTTTTTATCTCCCCCTTAGTGAAGGAATGTATGCCGTCGTCTGAAGGAGTTCTCATATTCCACTTGGTTGGAAAAGAAATAACAAGTAGTTTCTCTTTCTTCCTCACTGTCAGTGTGTGATTCTGTTTAGTGTACCTCACATGTGTTTCACTCTTCTCTTTACTCGTGTTTACACTCATTCTCACAAGTGTATCACTCCTCTCATAGCTCCAACATTCAGTTGTACCTGCAAGGAAAATCACCTTAGCCATCCTTAAGGAGGTCACAGGTGGTGCAATGGGAGTTCGCAAATCCCCATCCTTGTTAAACTCGTCAGATGAATCTGAGTCATAATCTACAAGTTGCTAGTTTCCCTTTTAGGGTTCCAGATTTGAATTCTGGGAAGGTAAACAATGATCCAACGAATTTAGCATACAGATCAAAGTTCCCTTCTAATGTCTGTGAAGACATTTCCTTCTGACTCATCAGGTAATATCTGAATCATTGTCAACAAGTTTCCGATCTGCGCCTATGTCAGATCCATTATCCGCAGATGCATCCAGGGGATTTAAGCCTGGGGAGGTAGACACTGACCACTGACCTATGGCTTTTGGATCAGTATCCTCTCCTAACACCTGTAAAGGCAATTGGTCCATTAACGAACCTTGAACAATCGAATCTGACCTTATTTTGACTTGCCAGCATCCTTGGATTTTTAAATCCTAGCTTTTATCTCCCCCTTAGTCTTGGTGACAGCCAGGATTAGGGGAATTGGCAATTCTGGCCACACAGACTCAGGAAGTGCATGCAGTGGAATATTGAGCTTACCAATGATGGCTCCCAAAACAACAGAATTATGCATTTGTAAGTGCTTATGGGAGTCCACCAGGGATTCAATATCTGTCTAATGAATCTGCACCAGTGTAGTGAGAGCATGCACTTGAGCTGTGAGGTTGTCAATTGAAGTTTGCAGAGTGGAGACTTGATTTTGGAGAGCCTGAATTTTGAGATTGGTAGATAAAGTAGGTTGTTGAGAGCTTGTAGTTACTGAAGAGCCAAAAGTTGCTTCGACAGCCTTTTTGATACCATCCATGAGCAATGTAGAAGGCTCATATCTGCTTTGGTGAAGATGGTCCAACTTGAGCTTTGTGTCATTTGATTTGGTGATTTGTTGTTGAACCACTTAATGAAGAGCAATTGTAACACCCCCAAATCCGGGGTCGGGGATCCGGGTTGTCACGAGTTCCATTTCCCTTAATAACACCCAATCTTAATAAACAATCAACTACTCTGTACTGTGACCCCACAATAAACACACACACCACAAGTTATAGTCTCAGAGATGAATATCCAAAAATAACACGAGTCATTTTATTCCAAAATTATATGCCATTACACCTTAAAAGGGTTTCTGAATAGATTTACATTTCTTTGCCATTATTACAATTGATAAAGATACATAAGTCTGGTACATCAAAAGTTGAAAGCCTAGCCTATTAGTAGTTCCTACCTCAGCTACAACGACATCAACGCCTATAGGAAACTGCGTAACGTTTCCTATCCGCTCGCGAATTGGGAGCTTGGTCCTGTTCATCTTTTCTATCTGTTGTTGTGTGATGAAAGAAGAAAGCAAGGGTGACCAACAAGCCCACCAAAATAATATGTATAATGATTTACAATATATGAGCATTCTCATAGTACTCATGAAAGTCTTGGTCAAGAAAAAATGAACCAAGTTGATATCTTAATGCGACCAAGTCGCAAAATATTCAATATATATGTATAGATACTTTTCAAAATCTTGGAAGTCCTCTTCCATGCATAATATACACAGAGTTCCAGTTTATAACTGTATAAAAATATCGTTGCAAAGTGATCTCATATATCTAACCTTGTCTCAACATTTTTCTGAAAATCTTTGTCATTCATAAGACAATCATTGACTAGATATAAGTTTAAAAGATGAAGTTACAAGATACTCCAATATACTTATATCTTTTCCGAATACTACTTGAACTTTCACCGTTCAATGTATAAATAGTTTCAAAAGTTTATCACATAGATGAGACTACAAGATAAGATTTGAATAAATTCAATCTTTGAATATCATTATAAATAATGAAGTTACGAGATACTTCATTAAGTCCCGATATATATATACACCTATATATATACATTTCATACACTCCTTGAAAACCTCTGTTATGAAAATTTTAAGCAAAGTTGCAATATCCAATGAATTTGGAAAGGAGAAAACCTTGGCATAAACCTGATATCTTGCTGATCAGGCAAAGATACCAATAAGTAACCTTTTCTACTAGTAGATGGACGAATTCCCCACTGGTCATCACCCTGGCCGCAATATGACCTTATGCTGGACTGCCACTCAGCCACTTACGCATTTGATGGACTCCCACTGAGCCACTTACACTTTCATGGACGCCCACTGAGCCCATGTTGCTTATGCCGACTCAAATAGATGGACTTACTTCCCGAAAATTGGGTAAGTAATCAATTCATTTATCAAAACAGCAACCTCGTTGCGAATATAAAATACACCACAGAGCCGAATCCTTTAGATTTTTGAACGAGTATTCAAGTCCCCTTCAAAAGGAAGATCTTAAATTTGAAAACGAGTTTTGGGATCCGCTCTAAACTTTTAAAAATCATTTTGAAGACTCGAAAACATTTTTAAGAATGTTTGGAGTACTGCTGATTTATTAAAATAAATCAGTCCCAATATATTAGAAAATATCTAAATATTGATATTTAAATAATATTCCCAAAAAGGATAATCTCTATAAAAATAATCGAAGTAGAAGTGTTAAAACTCATACTTGAAATGGGTATTAAATAACCAAAGATATACTTATACGAAAGTACAATCTTTATTTGAATAATCAAAAATAAGTTTGATTATCGAAACATTATTCTTTAATAAAATAAAGAATATTACTTAGTAAATAATCGGAGTCATAAGTCCTCGAATGAATATTCAAATAATATTCATTAAATAATATAAACTGAGTCATACGTCCTCGAATGAATATTCAAGTAATATTCATTAAATAATATAAACTGAGTCATAAGTACTCGAATGAATATTCAAGTAATATTCATTAAATAATATAAAGTTATCGAATAAACCTTATTCGATTAATAGTTTTGAAAACTATTATATATATATATATAAATATA
This sequence comes from Apium graveolens, assembly GCF_009905375.1. NCBI lineage: Eukaryota > Viridiplantae > Streptophyta > Magnoliopsida > Apiales > Apiaceae > Apium > Apium graveolens. Next base: position 69,657,012 of record NC_133651.1, on the reverse strand, counting down.
TATATAACATACTCGGGAACATCAACTACCGGTTTTAGAAAATGTTCACCTTTGCATCCCCTATACTAAGGGTATACGCAGCTACTGCTTATCTCTAGCATAGGTATTATGCAACTATAAGCATTTGAACCAACAGATATATATCAAGATTACGAAACAGACATACATATATACCATATCACATACTCCAATATATCGCAAGAATTTACTAATAACAATCATGCATCTATCACAAGATAATGCATATACACATATACATCACAACAACAGTTATACGGGTAGAAAACTTGCATGAGCGACTGGGGGTTATAAATGACTTGGGGAGAGTCTGGTAACCTATAAACAACATATAAGTTGGAATTAAACCAAAGTCACTTGTAAATCTATACTTTAACCAAATTAGACTCTAACGCTCGCTTTGCGCTTACTGATTCTCTTAAGTCGCTCGAGTACCCTCGGCTCCATCATTTTTAATAAATTAACCATTAAGGGTTTTAAGGCGAGTCTTTTGTGAGTACCTTACCAACTGCCTAATCCACTTTACATAAATGTTTCAAACTCGAATTAGCCCTTTTAGGTCTTTAACCTATGTTTCAAAGTAAGGCGAGTGGTAATGATTCGTTCGCGAAACGTCGTTACTTAAAACGGCCGTTTCTCCTAAACCGTACATCGGAATCAAACGAACTACATATCAAAACGAAGCTCGTAACATGAACTATCTAATAATGGGAATGGTCAAAACCTTGCAGTGAGTTCACGGGTCCTAATGTTAAGAACAAAAATAGCCTAAAGTAAATCGGACATTACGACGGCTATGTTTACGCGATTACCCAAATTTAAAACACTCCAATTCAACCACCGATCAACCCACAATCAGAACCCAATCAAAACTCCATCCATAATACATCATAACAGCCCCAACAACTCAACATTAACAATTTATACTTATTCCCCACATGAACTAAAAGCTTTACTTAAGTTCTTTAACTAATCAACAAGATTTACAACATCCAATTTACTACAACTCCAACCCAAACTCTAAACATGCAAACATCAAGCTACTCTTTTACCATAACAATCAAAATCATCCTAATATACAAAGTAAAGCTAGGGTTTGGAGATGTTATACCTTCCTTGAAGTGATGTGAGTAGCTAGGAAGCCTTAAGAAGCCTTGAGATGTCTTAGGGATGCTTGGATCTTAAAGGAAAAACAAGAAAAATCAAGTTAAAAATCTTGAAATCACTATTCATTATCTTCTTCATTGATTTCTTGGAAGAGATTGTGAATGATTTTGGAGCTCAAACTTATAGGATAGCTATATCTATGTATAAGGAGTACTAAATAATTACCTTACTAATTAAGGAAGCTTGGAACTTGAACTTTGAAATTTCTTCTTCTTGAAATGAAGAAAAGCCGAGAGAAAATGTTGAAGAAGAAAGGAAATGATTTTTGTGTTTGTGATTTGTTTAGCTTAGCTTGGTTGCTTTTGATTTGATTTTGGTTAATTACCTTATTAACCTTGAAAATTGTGTGGTTAAAAACCAACCACACCTCATCCCCCCTATGTCATGCTTATGTCACCTTTGCTATGTCATCACCCCTTACTTGCCCTCTTCTTATTGGTTTGACGACCTCATCATCCCTAACCTCCTTGATTAACTCCTAATTATTTGCCTAATGACCGCTGATCTGTTATACGGTTCGCTTAACTTTCGTTCTCGTTTCTCGTTTGAGGGATCATACCCGGGATCTTATTACTTGGGTTTCCTTAACCTTTCTCAATACATTATAATCCTTTTATGATCCTCTCTTATAATCCTTTAATTTAATTCCTTTTTATCATGTTACCTTATACTCAATTCTTTCCGTATCTAGTGGATTTTCGGGAAAATCAAAGTGTTCGGAATTGGATTCTGACGATCTTTACATACACTTATATACCATACAGAGTACTAATAAAATCTCAGAATATCAACAACAGAATCCCTACATAGTGTGGCATGAAAAGTTTTCTCATTCAGCATAATCAGCAAAAACACTATTCATAAGGGTTACAAAAAAAAAATCAAAATTTTGGGGTTATTACAGTCTCCCCTCCTTAAAAGGATTCAGTCTCGGAATCAAATAAAAACAAATGGGGGTACTTTTCTAGCATTGCGCTCTCTAGTTCCCAAGTTGATTCTTCCACATTATGATTCTGCCATAGCACTCTGACTAGCTTGATCACTTTTCTCCTAAGCACTTGTCCCTTTTTCAGTCTATAACCCTTTCTGGTTGCTCCATATAGGTTACGTCTGGTTGCATGTCTATGCGCTCATATGCCCCTATTTATCTGTCATCCGAATTATACTTCCTTAACATTGATACGTGAAACACGTTATGACTCGCTACAAGTTCGGGGGTAGGGCTAGCTCGTATGCTAACTTCCCAATACGTCTTAATATTTCCAAGGGTCCAACAAATTGTAGACTTAGCTTTCCTTTCTTTCCGAACCTCATCAATCCTTTCCAAGGGATACCTTTAACATCACTAGGTCCCCTATTTCATAATACTCTTTATCCTTTCGAGTCAAAGCAGCATACTTCTTATGTCCATCTTGGGCTACTACCGGCCGTCCTCTGATTAGATCTATTATATCCTTGGTCCTTTGAACTACTGCGGTTCCGAGCATCTTGTGCTCTACAACTTCATCCTATCATAAGGGAGATCGATATTGTCTTCCCTCAAGGATCTCATAAGGTGACATCTCGATAATGACATGATCTATTGTCGTGAGAAAACTTAATCCGCGTTAAGTGATCATTCCAAATTCTTTCAAGTCTATTGCACAGACTCTCATTATAGCTTTTAGCATTAGAGCTTTTGCTTCTCAATACCCATTCTTTTCCAGTTCGTAATCGCAACCACCTTCCGTTCCTAATATCATACTGGTTATACTTTTGCTCGTTAGTGTTTTATAACCTTTTTACTTACCACATCAACCTTAGTATCACTAACGCGTTAGAATCGGAATACCACCGTACTGATACTACTTCCTTTAGTTGCTTCCATCTTCGAAAGCTTGATCCATCATATAGAAGTAAAGGAATTTGTTGAGAGATCATTATGATCATGAACACTTGTTCTATTACATAGTTAGTACAGAAGGTGGCCAGCCTTTAGTACTTGACAAGCAATTAAACAATAGATGGTATCCTACTAGGCTTCTATCACACAGATAGATAGTCATTCGACAATACCTCCCCTTCTGGAAGGGTTGTTCTTCTCAGCTTATATGAAATGAAAAGGAGAGAAAAGAACGAATTGAAGAGAATTGTATATATATAAAATATACTGCCACAAAATATCTGGCTTGGAATCTACCTCTGAACTATAGAGGTTTGTCATAGGAGAACAAAACATAAATGTATTTATATCAACATCAAGTATAATAGCATCGCATTTCACATGCTTAAATATTAAATATTCCATCCATCATTCTATGGACCCATGCTCTTCCTCGAGCTTATTCACAATCATCTTTGAAACTCCTTCGACATCGAAAATCGAATCTGGGATCTCATTCTAGACATTATCGTTACTAGAATTCTATGCTTGCACTGCAACCTTCCTCGTATAGTAATACGACTCTCTATTGATAAAAAGGAATAAGTATTCAATAGGTAGATAATCTACTTAATTAGTCTACCAATGATAACTTATACACCACCACGACCCGATTAGTGGTACTCAATCTCAACATCCATTCCAATACAACTCTCATGGTTGTAATCGACTCATTACTCGCAGAATCATTGCTGCATCACTGTGGTCCATCGCTGACCTACTGTAGTTATTCATTTTCTATGAAATCTTAATAGCTAACCATACGGAGTCCATACATGTCGTATCAAATTCTTCTAAGGAGTTAACATAATCACCATTTATAATTCATGAAGAACACTCCAAATTCTGACGTACTTTCATGACATGAAGCAGATAAAATTGCAGAAGGGTTTCAATCAAAGCAACGATAGCAGGTTAATACCATTCTTAATCATATGCCTTAAATAGAAGACTTAACTCAAAGGTTCTTCTAGTCCTTTATGAAATATGGTCCTGGCTTATCTCAAGATAGTACCTTCTGAGATAGATAGCCCGCTCATGGCGATTACACGAATTAAACCTTTACCAACTACTATTACGGTTGGGTATTGCACAGTCATCAAAAGGAATGTCAATCTTCCAAACCATAATACAACCATCACAGCTTTAACCATCATCATTGTATTCCTTTGGCACAAGAGCCTAAAATTATCCTTTACCTTTAAAGTGTTGGCCACCTATTTGGCATTTCCTGATAGTAAAATTTCCTTACAATCAATGTCCTTTTAACCACCTCCAACTAAATTTCTACCTCACTTCAATCACTACTTGTGTGAAGATGTTTTCCTTAAAATCTGATGAGTAAAAAAAAATATCACCATTTTTCCATAAGTTATTGCCTCAGTCTTTAGAGGTTAATCACTGTCACGACTGACTCTCAATCATACTTCGAACATCTTTTATCTTAGGCCTTAATTGCCCTGAATAGTTTCGACCTTTACTGGTTCGATCCATACTTTCTCGTGGTTTAACATGTGCCCCACTTGGCATCATTATAATTATGTCACATTTCCTTTATCAACATTTCAATTCTAGAGAATTTTGAGTATTACCTTTCTCCTTGTAAAACCTCTAAGGTTATCCTTGAATCGTTCCTCCTGTATTCCCTAGATACAGGGCATATCAAGATACCATTTATTAATACCAGAATCATTGTCTATATACTTCTGAAAAAAAAAAATTCTCCACTGATTCTTAAAGGTTGTTATTACCTTAATCCTTTCCAATTCATACTGTCAAAACTCATACTATCCCTATTAAGGGTGAAATGCCAACCTTTATGCATTCCCCTAGGATTCGTTTTAAGTTACCGATGTTCTATCCTTAATTCCACCTTTAAAAAGGTACATGCATCCTTCCATGGATAAATCAAGTCATATATCCCTGATAAGGGTGTCTTATTCAATCATTCCCACCTCGATAGTATATGCCTAATTTCACAATAACATCTGTATTCAAAATGAGGTCAATCAATATGGCCTCCAAAAGATATCAACGGTTATCCGCTTTTCTTGCCTAATTTGCTAACGATAACAAGGATGTTCTGGAAGATATTGGTCGTGTTCAACGTGAACATCTTCTTAATAATTCCTTATTTACTTTTGTTGTTTATCTCAACAGTCACGTCAATGTTGGGATATCTTTCATACCTGGCGTCTCCCTTTCTGGGTATCGAGCCACCGGTCTTACACTTCACATTCTTGAAGGTCACTTCCTTCATCCAATTTTCCTAATTTCTTACTTCCTTGTCTCCTCAGTCTATTCGCGTCTCATTATTTATCCTTCGAATTATCTCAAGGTTTCCTCGAATCCTTCCAACTTACAGGGGATAAAATATATGTATCTCTTATGCCTTCAACCATCAATTTTAACTCATGGTGAATCACCCTCATCCTGACGAATGCATACTTTTCTATTTCTATTGCTACGAGTCTTTAGGGTTTCCTCATACCCAACTCCCTTATCATACCTCAAACTCTATTGCCTTTATATTCTTTTCCACTTCAGTTTCTTTTTATTTTCCTTTCTCTTATCATTATTTCATGAACCAACCCAACATAAGCACTGATTTCAAACATCCCGTCATTCTGGATTCGTGTCCTCAGAACGATTCTTAATAACTTTTACAACTTAGATTCATAATTCATCATACTCGTCTGCCTTTGTTCTGGCTCTAAAGCTTTTACACTATCTCCATAACCTTGGGAAGTACTTTCCTGAAAACAATTGACTGAACTTAAATAAGTTTATTATAATCTCTTGCTCCGTGCCTTCATTGGCCTTTCACCAGCGGGTGGCCTCTCTCTTAGGAGGGTAAGTGACAAAAACGGTCTTTTGTGATTCGTCAATCATTTAGAATCTCAAATGATTCCTATATTTCCTTTAGTCAGGCTCTTGCCTCGACTGGGTCAGCTTGTTCCTTGGAACTCTGAGAGCTTAGCGACTTAAAGGTCCTGAAAGAATTTCTCACTGCATTGTTTCCTCAGGGTGGTGGTTGGGGATAATAGTGTAAGTTCTGTCTAGAAAGGTCCATAAATTGTCGTATAAGAGTACCGTCTCGGGTCTCCTTTCCTTACTCGACTTATATTTCCTTAGTCTGAACGTTCCCTCCTCCTCCCCATAATCGGGGTCATCCTACATATTTTTAATCCTCATTTTCCACTTCATTATGTTATGGGTTCCTTCTATCTTGATGGCGACCTCCCTGACTATCACGTTCAGGGTTTGCTCTAAATCTTATTCCTCAAACTAGCTTTCATCTAAGATCTCATCTTTAAGCTCTTGAACATTTGGAACCCAAATTCTGTCGGAATACCTCATTATTCCCTTATCATCTTTCTCAGTATTAATCTCTTATCTATTTGTTGGCTCTCTGCCTTCATTCATCACTTTTTCTGGCACAATATGTTCTTTTCCAATAATTCGGGTTGTATTGCAATCTCAAACAGCTTTTCGGTACCGGCTCCGGTTATCTTCACTTCTATTTCCATTTTCTCAAAATCTCTTATAAACTCTCCCAAAGACATTATCATCTTGAGTCTCTCCTTTTTACTAAGGGTATCAGCCACCACATTGGCTTTCCCCGAATGATAAAGAATCTCCCAATCATAATTCTTGATTAGCTCTAACCGCCTCCTCTGGCGTATGTTGAGCTCTTTCTACGTAAAAATGTACTAGAGCTCCTATATTTTGTGTAAATCTTGCATTTCTCTCCATACAAGTAGTGCCTCCAATCTTTAGGGAAAAACTATTGCCACGAGTCCAAGCTCATGGGTGGGGATATCGAATTTTATATTCCCTTAATTGTCTTGACGCGTACACGATTACCTTGTTGTGCTATATAAGAAGCACCCTAATTCCTTATGCGAAGCGTCACTACACATCACAAAATCTCCTTTTCCATCCGGCAACGCCATCATTGGGCCGTCACCAATCTTTGCTTCAGTTCTTGAAAGTTGTTCTCGTATTTCTCTGTCCAATCGAACTTCTCAGTCTTACGAGTAAGCGCGTTAAAGGGGATACTATCTTTACGAACTTGAATGAACCTCCGGTAGTAACCGGCCAATCCTACCTCTGGTAGTCGCCCTAACCATAGTCATCAATTCCTCAGTGGTCCTTTATTCATTCTTGTCAGGATCCTCCACGGGATTCTTCTCAGCAACAATCCCTTCTAGGACAACATCCTCAACCGCTACATCCTCAATATGAACATCATCCGGTCCCGTGTTAGGATGCTCTATCGGATCCATAATCTGATCTCCAATAAGTAATAAAACATCATCGCATTGTTGCTCCTCAACCTCAGGGTTCGGAGTCCCGCTACCATATACGATAATGAACTACGCTTCTATCACGATATTTATAAGGGTTCCCATAAGGGTTTTAACTGTCAGTACTACGTTAGGTAGTCCGACTATGAACTTGGTAAGAGTTCTTATTATCTTAGTGAACTTATTATTTTAACGTCATATCATCTCTGAGGTTTATAACGCTTGGCTCTGATACCATTTCTGTAACACCCCCAAATCCGGGGTCGGGGATCCGGGTTGTCACGAGTTCCATTTCCCTTAATAACACCCAATCTTAATAAACAATCAACTACTCTGTACTGTGACCCCGCAATAAACACACACACCACAAGTTATAGTCTCAGAGATGAATATCCAAAAATAACACGAGTCATTTTATTCCAAAATTATATGCCATTACACCTTAAAAGGGTTTCTGAATAGATTTACATATCTTTGCCATTATTAAAATTGATAAAGATACATAAGTCTGGTACATTAAAAGTTGAAAGCCTAGCCTATTGGTAGTTCCTACCTCAGCTACAGCGACATCAACGCCTATAGGAAACTGCAGAACGTTTCCTATCCGCTTGCGAATTGGAAGCTTGGTCATGTTCATCTTTTCTATCTGTTGTTGTGTGATGAAAGAAGAAATCAAGGGTGAGCAACAAGCCCACCAAAATAATATGTATAATGATTTACAATATATGAGCATTCTCATAGTACTCATGAAAGTCTTGGTCAAGAAGAAATGAACCAAGTTTATATCTTAACGCGACAAAGTCGCAAAATATTCAGTATATATGTATATATACTTTTCAAAATCTTGGAAGTCCTCTTCCATGCATAATATACACAGAGTTCCAGTTTATAACTGTATAAAAATATCGTTGCAAAGTGATCTCATATATCTAACCTTGTCTCAACGTTTTTCTGAAAATCTTTGTCATTCATAAGACAATCATTGACTAGATATAAGTTTAAAAGATGAAGTTACAAGATACTCCAACATACTTATATCTTTTCCGAATACTACTTGAACTACCACCGTTCAATGTATAAATAGTTTCAAAAGTTCATCACATAGATGAGACTACAAGACAATATTTGAATAGATTCAATCTTTGAATATCATTATAAATAATGAAGTTATGAGATACTTCATTAAGTCCCGATATATATATACACACCTATATATATACATTTCATACACTCCTTGAAAACCTCTGTTATGAAAATTATAAACAGAGTTGCAATATCCAATGAATTTGGAAAGGAGAAAACCTTGGCATAAACCTGATATCTTGCTGATCAGGCAAAGATACCAATAAGTAACCTTTTCTACTAGTAGATGGACGAATTCCCCACTGGTCATCACCCTGGCCGCAATAGGACCTTATGCTGGACTGCCACTCAGCCACTTACGCATTTGATGGACTCCCACTGAGCCACTTACACTTTCATGGACGCCCACTGAGCCCATGTTGCTTATGCCGACTCAAATAGATGGACTTACTTCCCGAACGTTGGGTAAGTAATCAATTCATTTATCAAAACAGCAACCTCGTTGTGAATATAAAATACACCACATAGCCGGATCCTTTAGATTTTTGAACGAGTATTCAAGTCCCCTTCAAAAGGAAGATCTTAAATTTGAAAATGAGTTTTGGGATCCGCTCTAAACTTTTAAAAATCATTTTGAAGACTCGAAAACATTTTTAAGAATGTTTGGAGTACTGCTGATTTATTAAAATAAATTAGTCCCAATATATTAGAAAAAATCTGAATATTATTATTTAAATAATATTCCCAAAAAGGATAATCTCTATAAAAACAATCGAAGTAGAAGTGTTAAAACTCATACTTGAAATGAGTATTAAATAACCAAAGATATACTTATACGAAAGTATTATCTTTATTTGAATAATCAAAAATAAGTTTGATTATCGAAACATTATTCTTTAATAAAATAAAGAATATTACTTAGTAAATAATCGGAGTCATAAGTCCTCGAATGAATATTCAAATAATATTCATTAAATAATATAAACTGAGTCATACGTCCTCGAATGAATATTCAAGTAATATTCATTAAATAATATAAACTGAGTCATAAGTCCTCGAATGAATATTCAAGTAATATTCATTAAATAATATAAAGTTATCGAATAAACCTTATTCGATTAATAGTTTTGAAAACTATATCAATATATATATATAAATGTATATATATAACATACTCGGGAACATCAACTCCCGGTTTTAGAAAATGTTCACCTTTGCGTCCCCTATACTAAGGGTATACGCAGCTACTGCTTATCTCTAGCATAGGTATTATGCAACTATAAGCATTTGAACCAACAGATATATATCAAGATTACGAAACAGACATGCATATATACCATATCACATGCTCCAATATATCGCAAGAATTTGCTAATAACAATCATGCATCTATCACAAGATAATGCATATACACATATACATCACAACAACAGTTATACGGGTAGAAAACTTGCCTGAGCGACTGGGGGTTATAAATGGCTTGGGGCGAGTCTGGTAACCTATAAACAACATATAAGTTGGAATTAAACCAAAGTCACTTGTAAATCTATACTTTAACCAAATTAGACTCCAACGCTCGCTTTGCGCTTACTGATTCTCTTAAGTCGCTCGAGTACCCTCGACTCCATCATTTTTAATAAATTAACCATTAAGGGTTTTAAGGCGAGTCTTTTGCGGGTACCTTACCAACTTCCTAATCCACTTTACATAAATGTTTCATACTCCAATTATCCCTTTTAGGTCTTTAACCTATGTTTCAAAGTAAGGCGAGGGGTAATGATTTGTTCGCGAAACGTCGTTACTTAAAACGGCCGTTTCTCCTAAACCGTACATCGGAATCAAACGAACTACATATCAAAACGAAGCTCATAACATGAACTATCTAATCATGGCAGTGGTAAAAACCTAGCAGTGAGTTCACGGGTCCTAATGTTAAGAACAAAAACAGCCTAAAGTAAATCTGACATTACGACAACTATGTTTACGCGATTACCCAAATTTAAAACACTCCAATTCAACCACCAATCAACCCACAATCACAACCCAATCAAAACTCCATCCATACTACATCATAACAGCCCCAACAACTCAACATTAACAATTTATACTTATTCCCCACATGAACTAAAAGCTTTACTTAAGTTCTTTAACTAATCAACAAGATTTATAACATCCAATTTACTACAACTCCAACCCAAACTCTAAACATGCAAGCATCAAGCTACTCTTTTACCATAACAATCAAAATCATCCTAATATACAAAGTAAAGCTAGGGTTTGGAGATGTTATACCTTCCTTGAAGTGATGTGAGTAGCTAGGAAGCCTTAAGAAGCCTTGAGATGTCTTAGGGATGCTTGGATCTTAAAGGAAAAACAAGAAAAATCAAGTTAAAAATCTTGAAATCACTATTCATTATCTTCTTCATTGATTTCTTGGAAGAGATTGTGAATGCGTTTGGAGCTCAAACTTATAGGATAGCTATATCTATGCATAAGGAGTACTAGATAATTACCTTACTAATTAAGGACGCTTGGAACTTGAACTTTGAAATTTCTTCTTCTTGAAATGAAGAAAAGCCGAGAGAAAATGTTGAAGAAGAAAGGAAATGATTTTTGTGTTTGTGATTTGTTTAGCTTAGCTTGGTTGCTTTTGATTTGATTTTGGTTAATTACCTTATTAACCTTGAAAATTGTGTGGTTAAAAACCAACCACACCTCCTCCCCCCCTATGTCATGCTTATGTCACCTTTGCTATGTCATCACCCCTTACTTGCCCTCTTCTTATTGGTTTGATGACCTCATCATCCCTAACCTCCTTGATTAACTCCTAATTGTTTGCCTAATGACCGCTGATCTGTTATACGGTTCGCTTAACTTTCATTCTCGTTTCTCGTTTCTCGTTTGAGGGATCATACCCGGGATCTTATTACTTGGGTTTCATTAACCTTTCTCAATACATTATAATCCTTTTATGATCCTCTCTTATCATCCTTTAATTTAAATCATTTTTATCCTGTTACTTTATACTCAATTCTTTCCGTATCTAGTGGATTTCCGGGAAAATCAAAGTGTTCGGAATTGGATTCTGACGATCTTTACATACACTTATATACCATATAGAGTACTAATAAAATCTCAAAATATCAATAACAGAACCCCTACATAGTATGGCATGAAAAGTTTTCTCATTCAGCATAATCAGCAAAAACACTATTCATAAGGGTTACAAAAAAAAATTCAAAATTTTGGGGTTATTACAGCAATGAAAGATTTTTAGAGATTTTTGACATCTTTTTCCACAGAATTCAGATCTAGCCTTGCCATTTGGTCAGCAAAATGTTGAAACTTTGAGGTGATCTTGGCTTGGGAAGGTATGATCTCATCCATTTTCTCCTTCACTAGCTTCCTTATTTTGTCTTCATGACCAGTCAACTTGAGTTCTAGAGCTTTACCAAATAGGTGAAAGTCCTTGTGTTGAGCTTTGTAAACTTCAGTGACTACATCATAGACATCATATGGAGTCAAGGTCTTGGCATTATTTCCCAGTATTGTGATATATTCTTCTCTAAACCTATCCAAGACTTGATCCATTTCCAGGGCATAGTCCTTAGATAGCCAGGCATCAACATTACCATCTTGCTCTCCTTCATTTACAATTTTCTCCCTCTGCTTTTCAACTTCTTCATTGTATGTTAGCAGAATTACTTGATAATCCTGGTTGCTCATGTCTGAAGTTAGCAGATGTTGTGAAATATTTGTTAATCCAGAAATCTGCTCAACAAGAAGATCATCCACAGATGTAGGTTGAGAGTCAGTTGTTTGCAGCCATTGTGAGATGAGGTGTGGTTGTTGAGGTTGAGAGGTTGAGGGTTGGTGTGAAGGGTCAGAACCACCTGTGACAGGAGTCACAGATTGCTCTGTGGTTAGGATAGGGTGTTATTCCTCACCATTTATGGGAACCTCCATTTGAATTGAAGGGGATTTGACTGTGCTACTGTCATTTGCAACAACCTCAAACCCTTGTGTGTCTTGCACCACACTCTCACTTAAATGTGTTATACTTGCCTCATCTATGACAGGATCATTGGCAATTGTACTCTTAGCATCAATTGCTAATGAAATTTCTGCTAAGGTTTTGAGGGGAGTTGTTCCTGGAATAGGAACCTCCAATTGAATTGGAGAGGATTTAGATAGATCCCCCTCAGGAGTACTACCCTCAAACCTTACAGTCTGTGAAGACTGATTTGCACATGAAGGTGCATTTTGAACCACCATGGGGTTTTCAGTAAAAACTGATGAATCCCCCATGTTTATGATGGTGTCATCAAGGTCTACCCCAGCTAGTAGCCTCTCACCATCTAAATTTGGTGTCTGGGTGGTGAGCAAGGTTTCTTGAACCAAGTCCATGAAAGGGGTAACACTTGAGGATTTGATTCAAGTGTTTCAGTATAGGAAGAAGAAGTATTATATATAAGATTTTGAAGTTTAGGACTGAGTATTGGCAGCTCCCCCTAAATGGATGAGGGGGCTTTAAGAGATGTGCTCTCCTTGTGTGTGCCGTCCGTGTTTCTCCTTCCATACACTTATATTTGATCAAGTGATGGTTGTACAGACTCTTTATATGGTGAATTTGGGAGAATGCTCTTTTCAATAAAAACACCATGTTGAGAGGATATCTCTAGAATATATTTTGGCCCCATTTGTACAACCGCATCATGTTGGGAGGATACAGAGGTCGCTTGAGTGGTCAACTTAGTTTTCTTAGCCTTCTTTGTTTTTCTGACCAAGGGTGACTCAGTTGATATTTGTTCCTCACCACTCTCATTCATTACAGTAAGGGTTATCTCCTTTTTATTCTTTTTACTCACTTCATCCTTTTGAGAGGATGAAGTCGTTAGTTTCCTAGCTGCTATTTGTTTTGAAGAAGTGGTCTCAGCTTGGGAATGCCCCTGTTGGTTTTCCTGTATTTGAACTTCTACAGGTTCAAGGACCATAGCTGTACTATATTGAGCATTTGATCTCATGTCAGACATAGGGTAGGGGTAAGTCTTAAACCTCTCAATCATGAATGGAGTAATTTTCAGACTCACATTTACCTTATTCTTTGTAGTAAGTGAACCAAATATAATTTTGGACACTTGCTTATAATTACCTATTTTAGTGTTGTCTATACCATTCAACAAATGTGTGTTTGATACTTTATGATTTAAAGTAGATATAATAAATCTAGGAAAGAAATTTCCTTACCTCTAGCAGATTGGGGCATGGTGAGCCTGGTTGCAAGTTCTTCTAGGATCAATAGACCAACATTCAAGTGTCTGTTGTGGGCTATTGAGAACACCAGCTTCTGCACCACACTTGAGATGTTGTCAAATCATGTCTTCCTGCATGTGAAGGCCCTTACTATGGAATCAAACACAAAGGACCATTCCTTCCTTAGGTTTGTTCTATTCAAACTTGATAGGTTGATTCTTCCACTATAGTTGATGAAATCCATGAACTCGGCTAGTTCATCATGTGTTGGCACCTCCACTAGATTTGCAGTTGGAAGAACCAAAGCTGCATTCACATCTTGCTCATTGAACTCTATCAGTTGGCCTCCAATTGAGCAAGTTACCACCAAGGACATAGAGTTGTCATGCATAACAATTCTCACCACTTCTATTGTCCAGAATTCATGCAGAACATTCTAGTATAGGACTGGTTTAGCAGTTAAAGCCCCTGCAATATATTCAGACAAAAATTTCACAAACCCCTTGAAACTATCAGGGTCTTGGTTAGCATCAGTGAAAGCGAGGTAGTTGGTTCCTTTCTATGTGTTAGATATGAATACAACACAGAGGGGGGGTGAATGTGTTTTGGCTTAAATGTTTACTTCTTGATCGACTTTGGGTTTAGCAGTTGGTTGTTATCAATACATGATTTTGTAGAATAGATGTTAAACATAAATAACAATGCAAATATGTAAAATAAAGATCTTCAAAACTCACTTAATTTTATATTAAAAATCAAGCAGTGCTTTGCTACAAAATCTCTAAGTTCTTGGTTTAGAACTTAGCTTCTTTCTTTAGAGAGAATACAATTTCTAATCTATTCAGTCCTATCTTAAACAAAGGACTTCGGTTAACTTTATATGATAGTTAACTTTGGTTTACACAGTGAACAATAAGAAGTGCTAATCGCTTTTCTAACCTGTCACTAATCACTTCTATTTAAGGGAAAAGTGAGATTTCCATATCTAGATTAGCATATCTTCATCCTCTGTGTATTGGTTGATCCTCCTTTGTCAGTTAATCTTCACCATTAATCTTGCACATCTCTCAAGCTGCTTTTTGTAGACTTGTCAATCCAGCTGTGTGAATTTTTTGTTGATTTGCAACCTTGGATATTGAACTGTTCAGCAATTCTGTACTTAAAGCAATTTCTTCACTTCGAGATCTCCAATGAAGCTGTAGAGAACTCGACATCTCGATAGGCATGTTGGCTTGTCGATATCTCTGAAACTTCATTGTTGACTTGACTTATCGACAACTCTGAGTTCTCTACTGAATTTTGGTTTATTGATAACTCAGAGTTCTCTAATGGACTTTGGCTTATCGATACTCGGAGTTCTCTAATGAATGTATACTTGTCGATATCTCTGAGTTCTCGAATGGGTATCTGACTTATCAATATCTCCAATAGCATTTCCTGAGTTCTCGATAGACAATTTCTGAGTTCTCAAAAGTTCTTTTGGAGTTCTCGAATGATGTCTCTATAACATTAATTTTGTGACTTGTAGAGATCTTGACTTAGAATGTTTTTCACCAAACAGAATTATTCAACTCCAAGCTTCTTCATAATTCTTCTGAGGCATGACCTTCTTGATCTTCTTCTAGATAAAATTTTTAGACTTGACACTGTTTAGGGAAAAATGCTCCAGACTGCTCCATTTACATTTTACAGATATTAAGTGTTACGAGTATAAATTACAGATTAAGGTTAAAATACAACTAATCTTAGGGTTGTCAATGTGACTTAGTCTTGTTATGATACAGGCATGTCTTGCACAACAATCTCCCCCAATTTGTGAGAAGATTGCTTATCACAAATTCATTCCTGTTAACAAGACTAACCCCAAGTTAAAGAATGAAAATAAAATAATACAAAAGCTGATACAACACTTGTACATTGAACATTTGACAGTTTACAATAATTAAGTAAAGACTGAGCTTTCTGATCCTTTCTCAATTATGTTCTTAATATGTACAAGTATTTCTAATTCTTCTAGGATGGGGGTATCAGTTAGAGCCTCTATTAGTTTCAGCAAATTTGGCTTAGGATAAGTAGCTAACATCCCTATCCTGTATCTTGACAAAGAGCCAGCTTTTACATTCAGAAATCTTCCATCCTTTGATATTCTGCTCTTGCCTGCTGCCTTCAACTCTTCTGATCTTCTAATATACTCATCAATGTCATGCTCATACTTTCTCCTTTTTTCAGCTAGCAAAGCTCTATGCTCATCTTTCATCTCCTCTCTGTTAACCATAAACACTGCCAATATTGTTCTCCATGCCTTAGTGGCTGGATCTTTACCATTCATCAAGCTTAGCACCCTTTTCAGTTCAACAATTGAGAGAGAATCCATTAGTCTATTTCCAAGCTGTTCAAAGGACCCATCACTGTAGTAGATTCTAACTTCTTTGATGTTAACAACCCAAACTCTGACCATTCTTTCAGCTAGCTGTTGGAAGTAGTCATCATCTGAATCAACAACATTTAGAGATTGGAAATCATCTTGATTATATCTGTTCTAGATGACCTTTTCACAAAATCCATGATCATTGAGAAATTCAGCTATCAGTTGTCTTCTTCTTTGTCTTCTGAATCTTCTATTGACCTTGGCTTCTTTTGGACCTATTTCAACTGTTTTGAAGTGTGTTTTATTGGGTGGCTTGAATGAAGGTACAATTTTGAGTCTTTTCAGAGAAGTCTGACTGTGAGTGATTTGAGTTTTGATGAGAGAGTTTGCAGTGAGCTTGTAGAAATATTTAGACTTAGAGGTTTGGGGTTGAGCAGTTTTTGATGAGGTTGAATATAAAGGTTTAGCAATTGGTATTTGGATATTTAGGGTTTGGAGGGGTTGTGAGGTATCATTCTTTTGTCTTTGTCTCCTTCCACCCCTCCTTTGAGTCTCAGATCCACTTTTCTTCTCCTTCTTTTTCTCACTATCATTTTTTCCACCAATTGCCTTGCTAGATTGACTTGAGTTTGAGCCAGAAGGGTTTTGACCATCTTTCTTCTGCTCATCATCACTCAAGTCATCTTTGTTGATTTGAGTTTTAGGAAAATTGGCTTCAGGGTTATCAATGTATCTCCTCAGAATCTTGATCATAGCTTCATCTTCACTAGTCTTCAATTTCTTACTTTTCAGCCCAGACTCAAGCACCATTATCAGTCTTCTGTTGGCCATGACACAGTTTTTAGGTACTTGGAAATATTTCAGTTGCTTGGTTGTAGAGCAGATATAGTGCACCCCTTTGCTTAGATGTAGATAGGCTTCTGGGAATGCAGCTTTATGAGCCTTCTTCAACTCTGCTAGTAGCATTTTCTCTTCATTGGTGATTATCCTGACCTTGTTAATCAAAATATCCACCTCAGATGCTCTTCTAGAAATTAGATAATTGATATTGACTTGCATACATCTGTCTACACCAGAATCATTAAGATTGATCACTATCCTTTTCTCCAAAAACTGGTCCTTGACTGGGATCTGCAGCACCCTGATGTAATTGATAGTCTTTTCCAAGGTCTTTTTGTAAGTGAAGAAGTTGGTGTTAAGAGAGTTCCGTAGTCCAGTGAGCAAATTATCAAACTCTTGTGTCATTCATGGACCTTGGGCAGCCATAAGGAGCCTCTCTTGTTCTAGACCTTGTACTTGACTTTTGAGTTTTTATTGTGCTAGCCTTGCATCTATCTCCCCCTTAGTCTTGGTGACAGGCATGAGTAGGGGAGTAGGAATCTCAGGTCTTACAGTTTCAGGCAATGCTGGCAGTGGTATGTTGAGTTTTCCCATTATGGCTCCCAAAGCAACGGTATTCTGCATTTGTAAATGCTTATGGGACTCCACTAGGGCCTGAATATCATGCTGTTGACTCTCAACCAATGTGGTTAGAGCTCTGACTTTTGAAGATAAATCTGAGTTGGAAGCTTGAAGTGAAGAAATTTGATCTTGAAGTTCTTTTATTTGAGGAGTAGAGGTAGTGGAGACTGTTGTAGCTGAGAAGGACCCAAAGTATTCATCAACAGCTTTTCTAACACCCTCCATGAGAAGAAATGAAGGCTCATACCTAGCAGTATG
This sequence comes from Apium graveolens, assembly GCF_009905375.1. Taxonomy (NCBI): domain Eukaryota; kingdom Viridiplantae; phylum Streptophyta; class Magnoliopsida; order Apiales; family Apiaceae; genus Apium; species Apium graveolens. Next base: position 69,639,173 of record NC_133651.1, on the reverse strand, counting down.
CATTTGATTTAGCTTGACCCTGGTATCATTTGAATTTATGATATGTGCTTGAACTTGTTCACACAGGGCCTTGAAAGAACTCTTCATATTTGACACTTCCTTCTCCATGGAGGCTAGATTCATCCTTGATATTTGCTCAGTGAAAGACTGGAATTTATTCTTGATGTCCTTTTGACAAGGCACAATGTCATCCATCTTTTCCTTGATTAGCTTCCTGATTTTATCTTCATGTCCAGTCAATTTTACTTCAAGGGCCTTTCCAAAGAGATGGAAAGCCTTGAGTTGAGCTTTGTGCACATCCATGATGGCATCATAGACTTCGGGAGGAGTGAGAGATTTAGCATTGCTTCCCATGATAGTTATGTACTCCCTCCTGAATCTAGCCAAAACTTCATCCATTTCTGCCACATGGTCATCAGACAACCAGGAATCTACATTGCCATCCTCTTCAGCCTCATCTACTATCTTCACCTTCTGTTGTTCAACCTCTTCATTGAAGCATAGCAGTATAGCTTAATAGTCCTGGTTCCCCATGTCTGTAGTGAGCAATTCCTGAGAGAGATTGGCCAAGCCTGAGATTTGATCTACCAACACGCCATCAACTGTAAAAGGCTGAGCTTCTATATCTTGTAGCCATTGAGCCATGACATGTGGTTGGCTGGATTGAGATATGGATGGTTGTTGAGAAATGTCCACATTACCACCTGTGACTGAAGTCACGGTTTGACTCACAGATAAATCTGTGGTTTTGACAGTTTGTTGTTCACCACATGTAGTGGAAACCTCCATTAGAATTAGAGAGAATTTGACTGGGTTACTGTCATGTACACCAGCCTCAAACCTTTGTGCACCTTACAGAGCACTGTCACATAAATGTGATGAACTTGCCTCTCCCATAACAGGGTCATTGGCAATTGTACTCCTAGCTTCAACTCCCAAGGCAATATCAGCTAGGGTTTTGAGGGGAGTTGTTCCTTCTAGAGGAACCTCCAATTGAATTGGAGAAGATTTAGATACCTCTCCCTCAAGAGTACTACCCTCAAACCTATTTATCTGTGAAGATGATTGTGCACATGAAGGTGCAAGAGTGACCATGGGTCTTCAGTAAAAACTGATGAAACCCCCATGTTTTGATGGTGTCATCAAGGTCTACCCCAGCTAGTAGCCTCTCACCATCTAGATGTTGGTTATGGATGGTGATCACAGTTTCATGAACCATGTCACTTGAGTGTTGGTGCACTTGAGAATCAGATTCAAGTGCCTATATGATGAAGAAATTTGAGAGATTAGAGAAGTTTGCTCAGTTGTGAGTGTTGGCTGCTCCCCCTGAATGGATGAGGGAGTTTCAAATGATGTGCCTTCAATGTGTGTGCCATCCTTATTTCTTCTACCATACACTCTAGGTGCAGGTTGTGCTGACTCAGTACAGGATGCATTGGGGTGAATGCTCTTTTCAATATATACACCCTATTGAGAGGATGCATCTAGTAACTGTTTACTCCCCATTTGTTCAACTGTGCCCTTTTGGGAGGACACAGAGGTGTTTTGAGTGGTCAACTCAGGTATCTTACTCTTCTTTGGTCTCTTGACCAAGGGTGACTCTGGTTCAGTTTGAACTGTTTCACTCTCATTTACAACAGCAAGGGTTGGTTCCTTTCTCTTCTTTTTACTCACTTCAGTCTTTTGAGAGACTAAAGTGGTTGGTTTGCTAACATCTAGTGGTTTAGAAGAAGGGGCTGCAGCTTTGGAAGGTCCCTGTTGGTGTGCCTGTGTTTGTACTTCCACAGGCTCAGGAACCATAGCTGAACTAGCAAATTGAGGAGCCCTCATATCTGGCATAGGGTAAGGATAAGTCCTGATCTCTCTAACATAAATGGAGTGATTCTAAGACTTACACTCACCTTATTCTTTGTAGTAAGTGAGCCAAATATTATTTTGGACACTTGCTTACAATTTCCAATTCTACTACTATCAATACCAGCTAACAAATGTATGTTATTTACTTTATGAGCTAAAGTAGACATAATAAACCTTGGCAAAAAGATTTTTTTACCTCTATTCTTCAAAGGCATAGTAAGCCTGGTAGCCAGCTCCTCCAGAATTAGAGCCCCAACATTCAGATGCCTATTGTGAGCTATTGAGAACACCAGCTTCTGCACCACACTTGAGATGTTGTCAAAGCCAGTTTTTCTGTAGGTGAAAGCCCTCACTACAGAATCAAACACAAAGGACCATTCCTTCCTAAGGTTTGTCCTGTTCAGGCTTGCCAAGTTGATTGAGCCATTGTAGTTGATGAAGTCCATGAATTTACTCAGCTCATCTGCAGTTGGCATCTCTCCATAGTTCTCAGTTGGCAATCTCAGGGCTGTATTCACATCAGCAGCTGAAAACTCAATTTCTTGGCCTCCAATTGTGCAGGTGACCACCATAGAAGTGACATTCTCTAGAACAATTGTCCTAGTTATAGCTGATGTCCAAAATTCATGAAGAACGTCCAAATACAGCACAGGACTTGCAGTTAAAGCACCTGGAATATAGGATTCAGAAAGAAACTTCACAAACCCCTTGAAACTATCACGGGCTTGGTTAGCATCAAGAAAAGCAATAAAGTTGGTTCCCTTCTCTGGAATGATAGCTCTAACAACGTTTTGTACCATTTTAGTGTTTAGAAGTAGTGGGTAAGAAAATTTTTTGAGAAAGGAGCAAAAACGAGAGAGAAATCACCTTTTGTCTGAAAGCTAGGTCACTTGAGATCTCGAAAAAGTGTAAGTACAGTGTATGTATCGAGAAGTCTGGGTATTTAAAGAAAAAGTAAAATACTTATCGAGAAGTCAAATAAACGTTTGATTGAAAAAGGTACATTCGATAAGTCATTTTATTAGTTCTTTTCGAGAACTAAGAAATGATTTATCGAGAACTCTGATAAATGCCCAGTTTGTCCAAAAATGGACTACAAATGATTCTAATTTATTTGAATTGAATTAAATTGAAATCAGAATAAATTTTCCAAAAGTATTTGTCTAAAATAATTCATTGAATTAAATTATTTTAGTTCTGAGTTATTGATAAGTCTCAAAATATCCTTGTCGAGAACTCTGTGAATTAACACTATTAGAGAACTCTACATGGTCTTATCGATAAGTCATAATAGAGCTTATCAAGAAGTCATTCGAGAAGTCTGTAAATAGACTTATCGAGGACTCACTCGAGAACTCTAAAATGACTTGTCGATAAGTCATTTTGACTTATCGAGAACTCAGTTCTCTATACCTTTGAGTACTGTTATTCTGCCTTGTGTTAATTTTACACATTTAAGATGTAAATTAACAACTACGCAGTTTACTTAGAATTTGAAATATTCTAAGTTAATTTTTGAGTTTTTAAAAAATATAAATATACAGAGATTCTGAAATATTTATAATTCATATTTCAGTTAATTTCCAATTAAATCAAACTAGGTTGATTTATTAGAAATTAATCTGCTGCAACACATTAGCTGAGTTCTTGCCTTAGGATGAAGAATTGAGCATTCCAATTTCACTCACAAGTCTAGTGAAGGATGCTTCATCCAAAGGTTTAGTAAAAATGTCAGCTAATTGTTTCTCTGTTGGAACAAAAATGAGCTCAATGGTACCATTTGCAGCATGTTCCCTGATAAAATGGTACCTAACATCAATGTGCTTTGTTCCAGAATGATTAACTGGATTAGCTACTATAGATATGGCACTAGTATTGTCACACATAATAGAAATTTTGTGTAACACTATACCATAGTCCATTAGCTGATTTCTAATCCAAAGCACCTGAGCACAACAACTTCCAGCAGCTATATATTCAGCCTCAGCTGTGGAAGTTGACACAGATTGTTGTTTCTTACTCTACTAGGATACAAGTCTTTGACCAAGAAATTGACAGCTTCCACTAGTAATTTTCCTATCAACTCTGCATCCAGCAAAATCTGCATCTGTGTATCCAACAGCTTCAAAACTAGTTCCCTTAGGATACCATAATCCCAAGTTTGGAGTTCCCTTTAAGTATCTGAAAATCCTTTTCACAGCCATCAAATGTGATTCATTTGGATTTGCTTGAAATCTAGCACATAGACAAGTAGCAAACATGATGTCTGGTCTACTAGCAGTCAAATAAAGCAATAATCCAATCATCCCTCTGTAGCTTGAAATATCCATACTCTTGCTTTTCTTATCTTCATCCAACTTGGTTGCAGTAGACATTGGTGTAGATGCAGATGAGCTATCCACCATACCAAATTTCTTCAATAAGTCATTCACATATTTGGTTTGGCTGATGAAAATACCATCACTTCTTTGACTAACTGGAAGGCCAAGGAAGTAACTCAATTCTCCCATCATGCTCATTTCATACTCACTCTGCATTAGCCTAGAGAATCTTTGACAAAGCTTTTCATTTGTAGATCCAAAGATGATATCATCCACATAGAATTGAACTAGGATCATATCTTCACCATGCTTCTTGTAGAAGAGAGTCTTATCAATAGTACCTCTGGTAAAACCATGTTTGAGTAGAAATTCTGACAGTCTGTCGTACCAGGCTCTAGGTGCATGTTTCAATCCATATAGAGCCTTGAGTAATTTGTAAACAAAGTTAGGAAATTCTGGATCTTTAAAGCCAGGTGGCTGTTGCACATAAACTTCTTCTTCTAGTTCACCATTAAGAAAAGCACTCTTGACATCCATTTGATACACCTTGAAATTTGAGTGTGCAGCAAATGCCAGAAAAATTCTTATTGCTTCTAGTCTTGCAACAGGAGTAAAAGTCTCATCATAGTCAATTCCCTCTTCTTGTGAGTAGCCTTTAGCAACCAGCCTTGTTTTGTTTCTAGTAACAATTCCATTTTCATCCATTTTGTTCATGTACACCCACTTAGTTCCAATTATGCTTCTGTTCTTTGGTGCAGGGACTAATTTCCAAAATTTGTTTCTCTCAAACTGATTCAGCTCCTCCTGCATAGCATATATCCAATCAGGATCCAATAGGGCTTCTTTAGTTTTCTTGGGCTCTACTTAAGATAGAAAACATGCATGTAGGCATTCATTAGCAGTTGCACTTCTAGTTCTCACACCAGCTGAGGGATCACCAATAATAGCTTTTACTGTATGACTCATATCCCACTTTCTAGTGTGTGTCTATTGACTAGTGCCTTCATCATTTTCTTCAGTATTACCATGACTGTCATTTCCATTCTCTCCTTCTCCCCCTGAGTTTGTGCCATCAAATTCAGGTGTCTGAAGAGAGCTTTCATTCCCATGATTTTGTTTAGAGGTCTCTTCATTTGTCATTTGTTGTGCCACAACTTCATCTTCCTCATCAGAATCACTATCAATGGTTAGATTCTCAAATGCAAGGGCTTCAGCGTCATTTACATCAAGGCATTCCAAGCCTGGACACTTGTCATCATCAAAAGTCACATATGTGCTTTCCATAATTTTCTTTTGATCAATCACATAAACTTTGTAGGCTGTTCTTTCCAATAAATATCCCAGAAAAATTGCTTCAAAAACATTAGAGTCAAATTTTCCCACATATTCAGAGTTGTCTTTTAGAATATAACACTTGCTTCCAAACACATGTAGATGCTTCACTGTAGGCTTCCTTGAAAGGCATATGTCATAGCCTATTCGTTTATTCGAGGATTTAACTCAACTCAAATAAGAATGTAATAAGTAAATAGTGGATCTATCATCATAGAGATCTCACAAAGTAACATTTGTCAAAGGATAAAGAAACATTGTTCATCTGCAGACTTGAAGATTCACTGGAAGAAGTTCAAGAATTTGATCATGCCTCAGTGATATAAATCAAGATCGTGGATTTAATCAAGTAACAGAGATCTCGTCAGGGTATCATTTATTACAAGGATTTAATCAGAGTATCAAAGTCAAGACATGAAGAAACGTCACGGAAGTTAGTCACTCATGAACCAGACAGTACATCGAGTGTCAGCATTGAAGTGGCGGAATTGATTCATAAGTCTCAGTGATTTTCAGAAGATTGTCAGAAGAATGGATGCTGCTCAGGGTTAGTATTAATTCTCTATTAATTAATTAAGTCATATAATTTAATTAAGAAAATAAATTATATCTGCAAAGATTAATTTATTGATTAATTGAATTAAATTGATTAATTAATTTAGAATTAATATTGAGGATTTACAAGATTTTAATTGGTTTAAAATCTGCTTAAATTCAAAACAAGACAATTCATTTGAACTAGTATGACAATCGGTATGACAATTGATAGTCATACCGAAAGTCATGCCAATACATTTAATTGTCTTATTATAATTTCTGTTTAGATTAAAATCTGTTATTAATTCAGCAAGACAATTTATTTGAACTAATATGACAATCGGTATGACAATCAATAGTCATACCGAAAGTCTTGCTAGTTCATTTTGATTGTCTTGCTAGTTGTAAATATTGTCATACCGAAAGTCTTGCTGGCCAAAGAGATTGTCATGCCAGTACATTTTTCAGTTCGGTGTTTGAAAAAAGCAGCAGAAGACTTTTATTGATCAACACTTACAGAATCCAATCAAACAGAAAATAGAACACACAAGAGAAAAAGGAGCAGAAAACAAAAGCATAACATTTTATTTTTCATCTGCTTTTCTTCAAGATTAAATTTCTAGATTGTAAAGTTAAATCCAATCAACTAGAAATATTTATCTTGTTCTTGTGTATCAATCTAGCGGATTAAAATCCCTAGAACTTAATCTCAAATCGCATTTAGCATTTGATCTTTTAATTACAAAAATAGAAAAAGTTCATGTCGAATTTATTCTAGATTTGTAATAATTGATTTGAGATTAATCCCTTGTAACCGATACCGTAGTTGTAACACCTTTCAAGTTTAATAAAAGTTTTATTTAACTTGAATTTTGTTTCACAATTTTATTCCGCATTTTATTCGATTAAACGGTATTGTTTGCATTCAACCCCCCTTCTACAAACAAATTGGGACCTAACAATTGGTATCAGAGCCTTCTGATTAACGTACAAATCTAGATCCTAGACTTTTGTGTTTCTTTCACTTCTTGAATTTTTTATTCACTCAAAAAATTCATAATGACTACACAAAAAGTTGGAACCGTTAAAATTCCACTTTTCGATAAAGAAAATTATGTTATGTGGAAGAAGAAGATGCTACTGTTTTTACAGGTTGCTAATCCCAAATATTTGCAAGTGTTGAAGAAGGGTCCAAAAATTCCTATGGTTATTGAACCAGAGGTAATAGAAAATGATGTGGTGATCACCAAAGCGAGAACTTATGTGAAGGATCCTGAGGACTTCTCTCCTGCTGAAATAGAAGAAGCCTCCCTGGATGCTAGCCTTCAATTAATCTTAGTAGATTCCCTTAATCCCCTGATGAATAGACATGTGATGAATTGTAAAGATTCCAAACATATCTGGGAAACTATTGAGATTATTAATGAAGGCGCAGAGGAAGTTAGGGAGAACAAACTAGAAATCCTAACCTCTGAGTATGAATACTTTAAATCCAATCCAGGGGAAGGAATCACTGAAGTGTTTGAGAGGTACAATGCATTGATCAACAACCTGAACATTAATGGTAAATACTATTCCATCAGGGAGGTCAACAAAAAGTTCCTTTTAACACTGCCAACTCATCTCGAACATAGAATCACTGCCATAAGAGAAGCAAGAGATCTGAGTGAGATTTCTTTGGAAAGGCTCTATGGTGTGTTAAAGACTTACGAGTTGGAGCAGATTCAGCAGAAGGAAGTTTACGGGAAAGGAAGAGTGGTCAGCACGTCTACTGCTCTAGTAGCTGATGAACAACAACAACAACCACAATATCAACAACAATCTAAACAGTCAGAAAGAATGGTACAGTCTTCCAAGGTTGAAGATAATGTGATAGTAGCAGAATTTGATTCTCCTACTACAAATCAATCAGGAGATGATTATTATTCCTTGGAAGAACTGGAGCAATTGGAGGATGAGTCAATGGCCCTGATTGTCAAGAGATTCTCAAATGTCAGATTCAAAAGGAATCCCAAGTTCAAGTACAAGTCCAACTATAACAGATTCCAGAAAGGTGGATCTTCATCCTCTAACACCAGCAGTGGTGGGTATAAAACAGGGATGGTTGATCGAAGCACCATTCGATGCTTCAACTGTAATGAGTTGGGACACTTTGCCACAGAATGCAGGAAGCCAAAACAAGCTAGGAAGAACTCTTACGATTCTAATCAGAAGAGTAAATCTGAAAGGGCTTACCTGGCAAAGGGAAGAAGCTGGGATGATACTGACAGTGAAGATGAAGAAGTTGGGAATCTTGCTCTCATGGCTAGTGATGCAAGCACCTCATCGTCAAGAAAAGAGGTAAAATTTACTGATGCTGAATTAGTTTATCATCTAGGAGGTTCCTTAGATTGTGCTCGTCGTGATAATGAATTGTTAAATGAACAAATCAAAGACCTTGAGAAAGAGGTCAATGAATTAAGACTTGTACACATTAATCAAGATAAATTAAAAGATCAAGTGTCTTTTCTAGAGAATAGAGTTGACTGTTATAGAAAACTTGAAACTATTCTTAAAGACAAGATCACTGGTCTTGAGGCTAAGGTTAAAGCTTACTTTAATTCTTGTTCGAAGTCCAAAGAGTTTTATAATAAGCAAGCTATTAATCAAACATCTGGTATAGGTTATGATTACAATGCTGCTATTGGAAAATTAGGCATAAACTCCCCTCCTCATGTCTGTGCTAAAGGCAGGGAAGTACCACATGTGCTTAAGGGTGTTGATGAACCCCTCTATAAAGAATCAATTGCTGAACCATTTGATGAGACCTCTTTTATTATTCAAGAAGAAATCCGTGCTGAAGATAATGCTAATGGGAAAGCTGTCTCCAAGTCAAGTGTGTCAAAAGTTCCAGTCAAGGTTGTGAAAGCAACTGAGACTAACTCAGACACACATGAGTTGGATAACACAAATGCCATGTCTACCATGCATAAGTTGCCTATTGTTAATCCTTCTCATAAAGCATGTGGTGTTCCTGATTGTATGTCTTGTGCTTTTAATATGATGTTTGCTTATTTTAATGGTAAGCATGTTTCTAATGATAAGACTACTCCTCGTCAGCATGTGAATAATAGAAAGCATGATAGGTCTAAGACTGCTAGTCCTCCTAAACCTAGAAAGGAGACATTTGTGCCTAAGCCTAAACAGAAATTTGTCAAGGCTGTTCACAAGGTCAAATGTTCAGTCAATGAGAACGTTGAGAATATTAAAATTAAGAATGTTGTTTTGCCTGATAAAGGCCAATTTTACAAGTATGCCGGACCCAGCCAAGCTTGGGTTCCGAAGAAGGTCTAATCCATTTGTATTGCAGGGCATTAAACAGGTACAACCGGTAGTGTGGATTCTTGACAGCGGATCGTCAAGACATATGACCGGAGATAGAGCCCTGCTATCAAATGTGGTTGAGAAAGCTGGCCCAGTGGTTACCTTTGGAGATAACAGCAAAGGTTTAACGGAGGGATATGGCTGTTTGCTAGCTGGAAATGTTATCATTGAAAATGTATATATTGTGCAAGGACTTGAACACAATCTGCTTAGCATTAGTCAGTTCTGTGACAACGGCTACAATGTTTTATTTGACAAGCTGAAGTGTCAGATTCTGCACAAGAAAAGTGAAAAACCCTCCTTAATGGGAATCCGGAAAGGAAATCTGTTCGTAGCTGACATGAACTCTGGAAGCAATCTTGAAGTCAATTGTTTCTATGCAAAGGCATCGTCAGATGAGAGTTGGCTATGGCACAAGAGACTTTCTCATCTCAATTTCAAAACAATGAATTCTCTTGTCAAAAGAGAATTGGTAAGAGGTCTGCCTCAGCTGGAATTCTCTCCAGAAGGACTATGTGAGGCTTGCCAGAAAGGAAAGTCAAAGAAAGCAAGTCACAAAGGCACTGACACATCTTCCATAACTGGTGTTCTGCAATTATTGCACATGGATTTATTTGGTCCAGTTAATATCCTTTCAATGTCAAAGAAGTGTTACTGTCTTGTGATAGTTGATGACTATTCCAAGTATACGTGGGTTTTATTTCTTCACTCTAAGGATGAAACACCACAAGTTATGATTGATCATATCAAGATGATTGAGTTAGATTCTAACGTCCCTGTTAGAGCAATAAGGTCAGATAATGGGACAGAATTCAAGAATGCACTTCTTAATGGATTCTATACAGACAAAGGGATTACCAGACAATTTTCAGCTCCTAGAACCCCTCAACAAAATGGAGTGGTAGAAAGGAAGAATCATACATTGATTGAAGCTGCAAGAACGATGTTAAGTGAATCAGGTCTTCCAATGTACTTTTGGGCTGAAGCTGTCAATACTGCATGTTATACTCAGAATCGAACTCTAATCAACAAAGGCTTCATGAAAACTCCTTATGAGATTTTGAATGAACAGAAACCTTCTATCAAATACTTTCATGTATTTGGTGCCAGATGTTTCGTGCTCAAGGATGGAAATGATCGTCGTGGTAAGTTCGAGGCAAAGGCATATGAGGGTATTTTTGTTGGATATGGAAGAAGATCATATAGAGTGTATATCATTGATCAACACAAAGTAACTGAAAGTGTCAATGTTACATTTGATGACACTAAACTCCCTAGTATCCAAACTGAAGATCCTTCTGAGAAACTGAAGTTTGATGATACGTCAGATTCAGAATCAGAACATGGTCAAGAACCTGAGGTTGTTGCTGGTGAAGAACCTGTTAATCATGATGATACTCAAGGTAATAGTGATGGAAACTTTGGCAACAATGAAGATACCACTGCTATTGACGGAGAATCTTCAAGTCAACATGGCAACAACTCAAGGGGAGATACTGAAGGATCATCTAGTAGGACACAACATCACAATGAATTTCAAGGAGAATCATCAAGATCAAATCTTCCAAGATAGACTGTCTGGAATAAAGCTCACCCTTTTGAGTTGATTATTGGTGATCCAGATGTTGGAGTCAGAACTAGACGTGCTACTCAAAATAAGTGTCTGTTCTCAGGATTTCTTTCTGAGATGGAACCTAAGAAGATTGAAGAAGCACTAACTGATCCAGATTGGGTGATTTCTATGCAAGATGAGCTCAATCAGTTTGAAAGTCAACAAGTCTGGAAACTAGTACCTAGACCTACACACAAGAAAGCTGTTGGTACTAGGTGGGTATTCAGGAATAAACTAGATGAAGATGGTGTGGTTACGAGAAACAAGGCAAGACTGGTAGCAAAAGGGTATTCTCAAGCTGAAGGCATTGATTATGATGAAACCTATGCTCCAGTGGCTAGACTTGAGGCCATCAGGATATTTCTGGCATTCGCAGCATTCTCAAACTTTAAAGTTTATCAAATGGATGTCAAGAGCGCCTTTCTGAATGGAAAGCTGGATGAAGAGGTATATGTAGAGCAACCTCCTGGTTTTGAAGATCCAGATCATTTGGATTTTGTCTTCTTTCTTTTCAAGGCTATTTATGGGCTAAAACAGTCTCCAAGAAAATGGTATGACACACTCTCTGAATTTCTTATTGAAAATAGCTTTATTAGAGGTGTCATAGACAAAACTCTCTTTTCTAAAAAACATAAGAATGATACTATATTAGTCCAAGTCTATGTGTATGATATAATATTTGGGTCTATTAATGATAATCTCTGTAAGAGATTTGCTAAGTTAATGCACAGCAAGTTTGAAATGAGCATGATGGGAGAGCTAAAGTTCTTTCTTGGATTACAAGTAAATCAAAGGTTAGATGGAACATTTATTTGTCAATCCAAGTATCTCAAGGAACTCCTCAAAAAGTACAATCTAGAGGATTCTGCATCAGCAAGGACTCCATCAACTACAGCTGTCAAGCTTGGACCATGTGAAAACTCCATTAAGGTAGATGTCACAAGCTACAGAGGTATGATTGGCTCGTTACTCTATCTTACTGCAAGTAGACCATATATTATGTATGCTACATGTTTATGTGCAAGGTTCCAAGCGGATCCTAGAGATATTCATCTCGTTGCTGTTAAACGAATCTTAAGATATCTTAAGGGAACACCAAATCTAGGTATTTGGTACCCTAAAGAATCTGGTTTTAACCTTGTCGGATATACAGATTCAGATTATGCAGGAAGTGTTGTTGATAGGAAAAGCACCTCAGGGAGTTGTCAATTCCTAGTTAGCAGACTAGTCTCATGGTACAGCAAGAAACAACAAACAGTTTCCAACTCAACGACCGAGGCTGAATATATTGTTGCTGGAAGCTGCTGTGCTCAGATCTTGTGGATTAGGAAAAAACTACGAGACTATGGCTCTGTATTGAACAAAATTCCTATTTTATGTGACAATACAAGTGCAATAGCCATCACCAACAACCCTGTGCAGCACTCGAGGATAAAGCACATTGACATCATGTATCATTTTATTAGAGAGCACGTCATGAATGGTACTGTTGAACTATTTTTTGTTCCAACAGAAGAACAAATAGCAGATATTTTCACTAAACCACTTGACGAATCCACATTTACCAGATTAGTTGGTAAATTGGGCATGTTGAATAGTTTTAGTGATTAATTTAGTTAATATCTGGGATCTGTTCTTGAATGAATTTACAAATGAATTTTTCATAAATGAAAAATTCATTTGTAAATTTATTTTATCATTTTATCATATTTCTTGCTTATTTCTATGTAATTTCTATTATCTTATCTTATTTATTTACTCAACTTGTTAATTTTAATGTCTCAGAATATTTTATTTTCTCTAAAAATATTTTTCGATGAATTTAATTTGTTAAAATTCAAAAGAAATCTATTTTTGGACTGAAAATATTATTATCTCTGAAATATTTTAATTATTTTAATTCTGTAAATATTATAGGTCTGTATTTCAGTTTTACTATTTTGTAATATAATTTCAGTACATATATAGAAGTCTGTACATTTTGACTGTATTTCTACTGAAATGACAATCGGCAAGACAATTGAAATTGTCTTGCTGAAAGTCATTTCAGTATATATTTGTCATATTAGTGTTTTTCAGTATAGTTTATACTGGCAAGACAATCGGTATGACTATCAATTGTCTTGCCAGTTATAAACATTATATATATATATTATTTTATTTTATACTGGTATGACAATCGGTATGACTATCAGATTGTCATACCAGTTATATATTATCACTTGTTTTATTCTTATTGTTTTCGGTTATTTTCTTTCTTTTGCCTGGTATGACAATCGGTATGACAATCCCGGATTGTCATACCAGCTGTTATATAAAGGCGTGTGTTTGTTTTTTTTTTTAAAAAACCATTTCAACAGTTCATTTCTTTTCATAAGTCAAACAATTTTCTTCATTTTCTCTTTTCTCTCTCTTCGAACTAAAACAAACGAACTGCTTCTTTCCTTGCTCGAGTTTTTACTCAGCAAACTGAATCTTCACTCCTGTGATATATACTTACATATATATACATACAGGAGTGCTGTCAAAATTTTCAAAATCTGTTTTTTTTAATCAGTTTGCCCCTTCAAATTCAATTTGTGTTTGTTGATTTTGAACATTTTTATTTTTATTTTAATTTCTGATTTGTGTCTTGTGGCTTGTTTAATCTGGGTTTGTGAGTTAAGGATTTTAACGAGATACATTCCTGTCTAAATTTTTCGATTATAATTAATTTAATTTGAATGATTGAATTAATTTAATTAATTCGAATTTTCTTAATATTATTCTTAAAATTCTGAAAGTGTGTGTCTTATTATTATTTTAAATGGCTCTCAATTTCCAAATTGTCGCGCATAATCAGGTTGGTTATTTTAATCCGGAAAAATGTGATGTTGAAAAATTTAAGCCTTAGATTAGATTTTTAAATGACCATTCGATTGTTAGCTCTGCTATAAAATCAAATGTGATTTTAAATGTCGATCTTCTTAGACTGATTTGCACAACATCTACTGTGGCCGGTGATTCAAAATCTTTTTCATTCACCGTGGCAAACACACAGTATGTAGTTGATGAATCAGTCATTAATCAGGCGTTAAATTTTCCATTGGACAATTTCTGTAATTTACCCTCTGAAAATGAAATCACAAACTTTTTCCATGCTATTCACTATCAGGGGGTGATCAATTTAACCAAACTTTCTAAATCCAATTTGGTGTCTGAATGGGATATTTTCTTCGATACACTTTCCAAAGTGTTTGCCAACTACACAAAATCCAATTTTCATAACATCACTTCCACTCTGCAGTATATTGGTCTTGCGGTCATTTTTAATCAAAGGATCAATTTTGGCAAACTACTTTTTCCCATTCTCTTGAGACGTCTAACTTCTGCTTTACGTGATCATTCTACAAATCGTAGGGTATCATGTTACTATGCTCGTTTTCTCATGCTTATAGCAGATCATCTTCTCACACCTGAACACAAAGCCCTTTTTGCTAACTCTGCAGTAACCGAACCCCCTCCAGTTAGCAAAAAGATTTACACTCGCCAAGACACAACCTTCAAATTCATGCAAGTTCCAGTACTTGTATCTGCTTTCATGGCCACTTATATTCCTTTACCTATTTTCAATCTTCCCGGTCATGAACAGCAACCTCAACCTCCAGTGGTTCAAACCACCCAGGCTCCTCCAACATCAGATGCTCTTCCATTACAGGTAGTAATTCCTCACTCTCACTCCCTTCCTACTTCTGTTTAAAGACCCCCAGTGGTTGATAGTGCTGACCATGAAGTTGTAGAACCACAGCTTCAATCCCAGGTCATAGAGCCAAACACAGAGTCACATTCTATCTCAACCTCTCCCCCACTGTCTAAAATGTTACCCAGAAGATTACTAGGAAGTAGTGCATTGTTAAATATGAGTGAACCCTCAGCTCTGCCTCCTCCTAAGAAAAGAAGAACATATACTGAGGCATCTGAAAGCCCATCCTTGTCCTCCCAACAGGACATGGACTTTGAAATGGCCAATGAACAGTTACTAGAGGCATTCTCTCAACAGGATGCATCTATTGAAATTCGCCATAGGGCCATGGCATCTTGTACTGAGTCAAGCACAATTCCATTACTCACAATGGAACCATACACTTCCCCAGATCATACTCAGGACACAGAACGAGGAGTGCACGTAGAGTCGGTTACAGTGCCTGCCATAGTTACGGCAGAAGAGCAGTCACATGCTTCAGAGGGAAAATCTGACTCTCCGCCATCTTTAATAGAGTCATTTTCTCCCCTCCCAGATCCAACACCTCTGGCTCCCTTATGGGATTCTCCACTCGCAGATTTATCTGGAGAAAGTGGAGGGCAACTCAGTCAATCTATCCCTGAAGAAATTCAGACATCTATTTCAAAAGATTTGATGGTATTGACTGAGGATCGGGACTCGCGAATTCCCATTGCACCACCACTGACCTCTCTTGAAGAGGCTAGGGTGATTTTAACTGCAGGTATAGAAGAACAGCAACAGGAAGACTCCTCACGAGCAATTATATTGAGAGAAACACAAGCACGTGAGGTGAGTGAACCAAACACGAGTGAAATTCAGGTGAGAGCACACACAGACACAGATACTCAAAACCTGTTAGCTCAAATTGTTGCTCTAAAAGAAGAACTTGCTAAAAGCCAAGCTGAAGCTCAAGCATTCAAAGCACAAGTGGTTAAACGGTCTTCTTCTTCCACCTCTGTCAACAATCAGCTGGCAATCATCAGGAATGACATCTCAGATCTCAAGACCACTGTAATACCAAAGCTCAATTCCATTCAGGACACTCCAACTTTATCAGCTGATGACATATCCAACTTCTGCTCTCTACACACAAGAATGACTTCTCTTGAAGACCTCGTTGAGATGAATCATTCACTGGACTCCTCAAGATTTCTAAAGATAGAGACGGGCATGGAACATCTCAATGAAGGGATGAAGCACCTATATTTCATGATCAAGAATTCTCATTGCCCTAATGAAGAACAAAGAGCTTATTTTGAAGGACCGTCTGGTGGAGGATCAGGCTCTGGAGGTGATGGAGGTTCCAAAGGAAGGTCAGAAGAGGATCCCTCAACTAAGGGGGAGAAGAAAGGGAGTAGTGCCAAAGGGAAGGAAAAAGATACCTCTGCTGGAGATAAAGGAAAGGCTGATGATGTCTACTACAGTGGAGAACAGGATGACTTTGATATTTTTGACATTCCCACTGAACCAGTTCAGGAAGATAAAGATGGTTTATTTGAAGCTGAAGAGGAATGTGATTTTGGAGAATGGGAAGAAGAAGCTCAAGTGGATCCTCTGTTTGAGAAAGAATTTCAGAAGGAGCAGTCAGAGATGAAAAGAAAAGAAGCTAAACTCAAGAAGGTCTCTCAGATCATTGACATGAGGAAAGACATTCAAAGAACAGAAACTCTTCAAAAGCAACGTCTTCATGACATTAAGGCTCAAGAAAGGAGAAGAGATGTCAGACTGAAGATTGGTGAAAAATGGGATGAAGCTAGGAGAGTACTTGATATGCCTCAGCTGAGCACTAACAATGATAGGCAGTTCCTACATCTTCTTGACAAGCTGGAAATCTCAAATCCTAACAATGACATGTACATGAATGCTATCAAGACTGAAGTCTCAAGGATCACAGCTGCTTTTGATAGATCCCTAAATGAGATGAGCATTTTTGTATATTGTCAGAGTGAAGGATCTTTCAAGGTGTCACTTCATCTGTTCGAGAATCGTTCTTTGTCAGAGAATTGGGTTCTTCTCAACAAGGTTAAAAGAAGCTCAGAATTGAATGAAGTTCTTCGAGAAAGGCTTAAAGAGTTTGCCAGCAGGGCTAGTCCTCAAGTGGTCAACAATCCTCATCACGTGAGATTCTTTAAGTCTGATTGTCTTCAAATCTGTCAGCTAGATGTACAATCTCTTAAAGACTACTCAGCTAAGCATCTGGTCTGGATGGAACATCATTTAAGAACTGCTGGATATTCATCCATGTTGAAGACTCAAGCTGCTGATTTGATTCAAGCTTATTGTGAAAAGAATATTAAAAGGTACAATCAGATCAAGAATAAGCTGAAGTCAGTTGGAGTTCAACCAGTCAGACCAGCAAGCTTCACTTCAGAAAAGGATCGTGTCTTTGACAAGGAATTGCTTCAAGATTTAGAAGAAGGTGAAGTCAGAAGAGAAGACAACTGAAGTCAATTAGCTCAAAACTCAATGTAATATGATTAGAGCTTTATGAATCAAGATAGTCTAATGTAGTTATATGTTCAGGCTAGAGGAACATCTATCTTGTATTCACTTGTAAATTTCATTTGGAATCTGGAAAATATTAAATATAATCCAGAACTTTTCTGCTATTTACTTTGCATTACTGTTTATATCTTTTTCTTATTTGTTAGTTGAGTTATCCTCTAGGTATTTGTTGTTATTGTCTAACAAGCAAATAGGGGGAGATTGAAAGGCATATGTCATAGCCTATTCGTTTATTCGAGGATTTAACTCAACTCAAATAAGAATGTAATAAGTAAATAGTGGATCTATCATCAGAGAGATCTCACAAAGTAACATCTGTCAAAGGATAAAGAAACATTGTTCATCTGCAGACTTGAAGATTCACTGGAAGAAGTTCAAGAATTTGATCATGCCTCAGTGATATAAATCAAGATCGTGGATTTAATCAAGTGACAGAGATCTCGTCAGGGTATCATTTATTACAAGGATTTAATCAGAGTATCAAAGTCAAGACATGAAGAAACGTCACGGAAGTTAGTCACTCATGAACCAGACAGTACATCGAGTGTCAGCATTGAAGTGGCGGAATTGATTCATAAGTCTCAGTGATTTTCAGAAGATTGTCAGAAGAATGGATGCTGCTCAGGGTTAGTATTAATTTTCTATTAATTAATTAAGTCATATAATTTAATTAAGAAAATAAATTATATCTGCAAAGATTAATTTATTGATTAATTGAATTAAATTGATTAATTAATTTAGAATTAATATTGAGGATTTACAAGATTTTAATTGGTTTAAAATCTGCTTAAATTCAAAACAAGACAATTCATTTGAACTAGTATGACAATCGGTATGACAATTGATAGTCATACCGAAAGTCATGCCAATACATTTAATTGTCTTATTAGAATTTCTGTTTAGATTAAAATCTGTTATTAATTCAGCAAGACAATTTATTTGAACTAATATGACAATCGGTATGACAATCAATAGTCATACCGAAAGTCTTGCTAGTTCATTTTGATTGTCTTGCTAGTTGTAAATATTGTCATACCGAAAGTCTTGCTGGCCAAAGAGATTGTCATGCCAGTACATTTTTCAGTTCGGTGTTTGAAAAAAAGCAGCAGAAGACTTTTATTGATCAACACTTACAGAATCCAATCAAACAGAAAATAGAACACACAAGAGAAAAAGGAGCAGAAAACAAAAGCATAACATTTTATTTTTCATCTGCTTTTCTTCAAGATTAAATTTCTAGATTGTAAAGTTAAATCCAATCAACTAGAAATATTTATCTTGTTCTTGTGTATCAATCTAGCGGATTAAAATCCCTAGAACTTAATCTCAAATCGCATTTAGCATTTGATCTTTTAATTACAAAAATAGAAAAAGTTCATGTCGAATTTAATCTAGATTTGTAATAATTGATATGAGATTAATCCCTTGTAACCGATACCGTAGTTGTAACACCTTTCAAGTTTAATAAAAGTTTTATTTAACTTGAATTTTGTTTCAAAATTTTATTCCGCATTTTATTCGATTAAACGGTATTGTTTGCATTCAACCCCCCTTCTACAAACAAATTGGGACCTAACATTCCTGTTAGACATGATTGAGTAAGGTGATTTGCCATGAGCTTTGTTGAGGAGATATCTGTTTTGAGTGTAGCATGCAGTATTAACAGCCTCTTCCCAAAAACTAGTTGGCAACTGAGCATCTTATAGCAAGGTTCTAGCAGCTTCAACCAATGTTCTATTTTTCCTCTCAACTACTCCATTATGTTGAGGTGTTCTAGCTGCTGAAAATTCTTGAACAATGCCTTTGCTTTTGCAGAATTCACTTAATGTTGAGTTTCCGAATTCTGTTCCATTATCACTCCTCAATCTTTTCACACTAACTTTTCCTTCAGCTTGCTTCTCAATTTTCTTGATGTGCTCAATTATAATGTTTAAAGTTTCATCTTTAGAGTACATGAACTTAACCCAATTGTATCTTGAAAAATCATCAACCATGACAAGGGCATATTTGTTCCTTGAAATGGACAAGACATTTACTGGCCCAAACAAGTCCATGTGAATAAGTTGTAGAGGTGCACTTATAGAATTCATAGATTTTAACTTGTGACTTGATCTTTTCATTTTTCTATTCTGACAAGCTTCACAAACTTCCAGTTGAGCAAATTCCAGACTGGGCATGTCTCTCACAAGCTCCTTCTTGACTAAGGTGTTGATTGCTTTGAAATTCAAGTGAGATAGCTTCTTATGCCACAATTTGCTTTGCTCTTATGATTGTAACACCCCCAAATCCGGGGTCGGGGATTCGGGTTGTCACGAGTTCCATTTCCCTTAATAACACCCAATCTTAATAAATAATCAACTACTCTGTACTGTGACCCCACAATAAACACACACACCACAAGTTATAGTCTCAGAGATGAATATCCAAAAATAATCACAAGTCGTTTTATTCCACAATTATATGCCAATACACCTTAAACAGGTTTCTGAATAAATTTACATTTCTTTGCCATTATTACAATTCATAAATATACATAATCTGATACATCAAAAGTTGAAAGCCTAGCCTATTGGTAGTTCCTACCTCAGCTATGGCGGCATCAGTGCTTCTAGAAAACTGCGGAACGTCTCCTAACCTCTTGCGAATCGGGAGCTTGGTCCGGTTCATCTTGTCTATCTGATGTTGTGTGATGAAAGAAGAAAGCAAGGGTGAGCAGCAAGCCCACCAAAATAATATGTATAATGATTAACAATATACGAGCCTTCTCATAGTACTCATGAAAGTCTTGGTCAAAAAAAATGAACCAAGTTGATATCTTAATGCGATGAAGTCGCAAAATATTCAGTATATATATATATACATATATACTTTTCAAAATATTGGAAGTCCTCTTCCATGCACAATATACACAAAGTCCCAGTGTATAACTGTATAAAAAAAATATCGTTGCAAGGTGATCTCATATATCTAACCTTGTCTCAACGTTTTTCTGAAAATCTTTGTCATTCATAAGACAATTATTAATTAGATATAAGTTTAAAAGATGAAGTTACAAGATACCCCAATATACTTATATCTTTCCCAAATACTACTTGAACTACCACCGTTCAAGTTATAATTAGCTTCAAAAGTTCATCACATAGATGAGACTATAAGGCAAGATTTGAATAGATTAAATCTTTAAAATATTATCAAAATAAAATGAAGTTACGAGATACTTCATTTGATGTAAACATCATTTTGAAAACTTGACCCTGCCAACACTCAACAATCGCCCAACCGTAGCCTTTCTATCGAAGTGCTCTGGGTAGTGTTGCAGAAATTATCCAATTGGATGATGAACTCATTACGGGAGTTTGCCGCGCCAGGAAGACCACTTACGATGATCAGTCGTAGTAGTACAACCCCACCATTTTCTACATGTAGAGGAGAACCTGTCGGATTTACTTGTCAACCGAACACTGAACTCCTAAGGAATGGACCGCCTTAGCGGAACTTCCAGGCCATTTGGGCCAATATAATAAGGCTGGGCCGGCGCTACTCGGCCACTTACGCCACTCCTAGTTCAGATGAAATCCATGACTCTGAAACGTAAAGCTTGTCCCCACTTTCCCCAAGTAGAAACTTGTTGATACGGCTCCACCAAGAAGTCGTATCTATTTGGAAAGGAGAACTCACCGATATTTCCCAGGCGATGCCTGTTAATGGATTAACTTGTTCCAAGAATTTTACTTCCCGAGTGTTGGGTAAGTAATCAATTCATTTATCAAAACAGCAACCTTGTTGCGAATATAAAACACACCACAGAGCCGGATCCCTCAGGTTTTGAGCGAGTATTTAAATCCCCTTCGAAAGGAGGATCTTAAAAAAAATGAGTTTTGGGATCCGCTCTAACTTTTAAAAAAATCATTTTGAAGACTCGCAAAACATTTTTAAGAATGTTTGGAGTGAAGCTGATTTAATGAAGTAAATCAGTCCCCAGAATATTTAGAAAATGTCTGAATATTATTATTTAAATAATATTCCCATAAAGAATAATCTTTATAAAATAATTGAAGTAGAAGTATTAAAACTTATACTTGAAATGAATAGCAAATAATCAAAGATATACTTATACGAAAGTAATATCTTTATTTGAATAATCAAAAGTAAGTTTGATTATCGACACCTTATTCTTTAAT
Source organism: Apium graveolens (assembly GCF_009905375.1). Taxonomy (NCBI): domain Eukaryota; kingdom Viridiplantae; phylum Streptophyta; class Magnoliopsida; order Apiales; family Apiaceae; genus Apium; species Apium graveolens. The sequence continues at coordinate 69,617,702 of NC_133651.1, read as the reverse complement.
ACAATAAAGAATATTATTAAGTAATAAGCGGAGTCATAATACCTCGAATGAATACTATAAATAATATTCATAAAATAAAGGAGTCATACATCCTCAAATGAATATCCAAGTAATATTCAATAATAATATAAACTGAGTCATAAGCCCTTGAATGAATATTCAAATAATATTCAAATAATAAAATAAACTGAGTCATAAGCCCTCGAATGAATACTCAAATTAATATTCAATTAAGTAAAATAAAGGTATCGAATAAACCTTATTCGATCCATAGTTTTAAAAACTATATCCATATATATATAAATATATATATATAATATACTCGGGAACATCGACTCCCGGTTTAGAAATATGTTCACCTTTTATCCCCTATACTAAGGGTATACGCAACTACTTGCTTATTTCTAGCATAGGTATTATGCAACTATAAGCATTGAAATCAACAGATAGATAACCAGATTACGAAACAGACATGCATATATACCATATCAGCATGCTCCAATATATCACAAAATTTGCTAATAACAATCATGCACTATCACAAGATAATGCATATACATATATTTACATCACAACAACATTATATCGGGTAGAAAACTTGCCTGAGCGACTGGGGGTTACGAATGGCTCGGGACGAGTCTGGTAACCTATAAACAACAAGTAAGTTGGAATTAAACCAAAGTCACTTGTAAATCTATACTCTAACCAACTCAGACTCTAACGCTCGTTTTGCGCTTACTGATTCTCTTAAGTCACTCGAGTACCCTCGGCTCCACCATTTTTAATAATTTAACCTTTACGAGTTTTAAGGCGATTCCTTCGCGAGTGTCTTACCAACTGCCTAACACACTTACCATAAATGTTTCATGCATTAATTAACCCTTTTTGGTCTTTAACCTATGTTTCAAAGTAAGGCGAGGGGAAAAGTTTCGTTCGCGAAACGCCGTTACTTGAAACGGTCGTTTCTCCTAAACCGTGCATCGGAATCGAACGAACTACATATCAAAACGAAGCTCGTAACATGAGCTATCTAAACATGGTAGTGGTCATAATCTAGCAGGGGGTTCTCGGGTCCTAATGTTATGCACAAAAACAGTCCAAAGAAAATCGGACGTTACGACGGCTATGTTTACGCGATTACCAATGTTTAAACTACTCCAATTAACCACCAACCAACTCATAACCATCAATACAATAAAACTTCACCTAAAACATACCACATCAGTCCATAATCTCCAAGGTTTTCAACTCAAACAACCACAATCAAGACCTATGAACTATAATCAAGCTTCAATTACCAAAAACACTTCCAAATCAAACCAAACTACTAATAATCACAATCCATGCTTCTCATTTCACAACACCAACCATTAAACTTACTAACAAATAAAGTAAAGGCTAGGGTTTGAAGTTTATACCTTCCTTAGGAGGTGTTAAGTTGCTAGGAAGCCTTAGGGAGCCTCCTACAAGCTTGATCTTTCCAAAGAAATCAAGAACACAAAATTAGTCTTTGAAGTTTCTAAAAGTCCGATTTAAAGAACTGTAAAAATGAGGGTCTTACCTTGATTATTTGGACGAGACTTGTGAACAAGAGTTGTAGGCCATCTCAATACCTTTCCAATGAGCTATAGAACACAATATTTGAGTGAGAAATGAAGGAGATACAGCAGTTTTAGTGTTCTGGTTCTGTTTTGGCCGAGAGCATGAAGAACAATGCCTTGGTTTCTTTTTGATTTTGATGAAAAATGATTTTCTTGGCTTGGTTGGTTTGATTTTTGTGTTTGTTTTAGTAAATTACCTAGTTGCCCTTGATTTTGTGTGGTTAAAAAGCCACCACATCTCCTTCCTTCCCATGTCATGCTTGTGTCATCCTCATGATGTCATCCTCCCCTCCTTGTCCTCTTCTCATTGGTTGGGTGACATCATCCTCTCTAATCCCTTTGATTAACTTCCTAATTGTTTGCCTAATGACCGCTGATCTGTTATACGGTTCGCTTAACTTTCGTTTTCGTTTATCGTTTGAAGGATCATACCCGGGATCTTATTACTTAGGTTCCCTTAACCTTTCTCAATATATTATATTCCTTTTATGATCCTCTCCTATAATCCTTTAATTTAAATCCTTTTTATCCTGTTACCTTTTTCTCAAATCTTTCCGTATCTAGTGTATTTCCGGGAAAAATCAAAGTGTTCGGATTTGGATTCTGACGATCTTTACATACACTTATATCCCATATAAAGTACTAATAAAATCTCAGAATATCCATATCAGAACCCCTACATAGTGTGGCATGAAAAGTTTTCTCATTCAGCAAAAACACTATTCATAAAGGTTTCAAAAATTTCCCAAAAATTGGGGTTATTACAGTCTCCCCTCCTTAAAAGGATTCCGTCCCGGAATCAGATAGAAAATAAATAGGGATACTCTCTTAGCATTGCACTTTCTAACTCTCGAGTAAATTTTCCCACATTGTGGTTCTACCATCAAACTCTTACTAGTTTGATAACCCTTCTCCTAAGCACTCGTTCCTTTTTACTCTATACCCTTCCTGGTTGCTCCATATAGGTTACGTCTGGTTGCATGTCTATGCGCTCATATGCCCCTATTTGTCTGGAATCCGAATTACACTTCCTTAACATTGATACGTGGAACACGTTATGAACTTGCTACAGGTTCGGGGGCAGGGCTAGCTCATATGCTAACTTCCCAAACGTCTTAATATATCCAAGGGTCCAACAAATTGTAGACTTAGCTTTCCTTTCTTTCCGAACCTCATCAATCCTTTTTCAAGGGTTTCTAAGGGGATACCTATAACATTACTAGGCCCCCTATTTCATACTCTTTGTCCTTTTTGAGTCAAATCAGCATACCTCTTATGTCCATCTTGGGTTACTACCAGCCGTCCTCTGATTAGATCTATTATATCCCTGGTCCTTTGGACTACTGCGGGTCCGAGCATCTTGCGCTCTACAACTTCATCCTAACATAAGGGAGATCGACATTATCTTCCCTCAAGGATCTCATAAGGTGACACCTCGATAATGACATATGATCTATTGTCGTGATATAACTAAATCCGCGTTAAGTGATCATTCCCAATTTTTTCAAGTCTATTGCACAGACTCTCATTATAGCGTTTAGCATTAGAGCTTTTGCTTCTCAATACCCATTCTTTTCGAGTTCGTAATCGCTACTACCTTCCGTTCCTAATATTATACTGGTTATACTTTTGCTCGTTAGCGTTCTATAACCTTTTAATAACCACGTCAACCTTAGTATTACGAATGTGTTCCCATTCTGAATACCACCATAACTTTACTACTCCTTTTTCAGCTGTTTCTATTTTCGAAAGCTTAATCCTTCATATAGAAGTAAAAGAATTTATTGAGAGATCACTATGATCATGAACACTTGTTATCTCGCATAGTTAGTACAGAAGGTGGCCAGCCTTTAGTACTTGACAAGCAATTAAACAATAGTTGGTATCCTACTAGGCTTCTATCACACAGATAGACAGTCATTCGGCAATACCTCCCCTTCTGGAAGGGTTGTTCTTCTCAATTTACATAAAATGAAAAGAAGAGAAAAGAACGAACTGAAGAGAATTGTATATATAAAAAATATATACTGCCACAAAATATCTGGCTTGGAACCTACCTCTGAACTATAGAGGTTTGTCATAGGAGAACAAAACATATACGAATTTATATCAGCATCAAGTATTATAGCATCGTATTTCCCATGCCTAAATATTTCTATTCCGTCCATCATTCTATGGACCAATGCTCTTCCTCGAGCTTATACACAATCACCTTTGAAACTCCCTCGATTTCGAAAATCGAACCTGGGATCTCATTTTAGACATCACCGTTACTAGAATTCTATGCTTGCACTGCAACCTTCCTCGTATAGTAATACGACTCTCTATTGATAAGAAGGAATAAGTATTCAATAGGTAGATAATCGACTTAATTAGTCTATCAATGATAACTTATACATCACCACAACCCGATTAGTGGTACTTAATCTCAACATCCATTCCAATACAACTCTTACGGTTGTAATCGACTCATTACTCGCAAAATCATTGCTGCATTACTATGGTCCACCATTGACCTACTGTCGTAATTCACTTTCCATGAAATCTTATTATCTAACCATACGGAGTCCATACATGTCGTATAGAATTCTCCTAAGGAGGTAACATAATTACCATTCATGATTCATGAAGAACACTCTAGATCCTGATGTACATATATGACATGAAGCAGATAAAATTGCAGAAGAGTTTCAATCAAAGCAACGATAGCAGGTTAATACCATTCTTAATCATATGCCTTCAACAGAAGACTTAACTCAAAGGTTCGTTTAGTCCTTTCGTAACATGGTCCTGGCTTATCTCAAGATATGACCTTATAAGATAGATAGCCCGCTCATGGTGATTACATGAATTAAACCTTTACCAACTACTATTACGGTTGGGTATTGCACAGTCATCAGAAGGAATGTCAATCTTCCAAACCATAATACAACCTTGATGGCTTCAACCATTATCACTGTATTCCTCTGGCACGAGCGCCTATAATTATCCTCTTACCTTTAAAGTGTCGGCCACCTCTTTGGCCTTTCCTGATAGTAAAATTTCCTTATAGTCAATGTCATTTTAACCACCTCCAAATAAATTTTCTACCTCATTTCAATCACTGCTTATGTGAAGATGTTTTCCTTAAAATCTGATGAATAAAAAAAAATCACCATTTTTCCATAAGTTATTGCCTCAGTCTTTAGAGGTTAATCACTGTCACGACTGACTCTCAATCATACTTAGAACATCTTTTATCTTAGGCCCTAATTGCCCTGAACAATTTCGACCTTTACTGGTTCGATCCATACTTTCTCGTGGTTTAACACGTGCCCCACTTGGCATCACTATAATTACGTCATATTTCCTTTATCAACATTTTTACTCTTGAGAATTTTGAATATTACCTTTCTCCTTGTAAAACCTCTAAGGTTATCCTTGAATCGTTCCTCCTGTATTCCCTAGATACAGGGCATATTAAAATACCATTTACTATTACTAGAACCATTATCTATATACTTCTGAAAAATTTCTCCACTGATTCTTAAAGGTTGTTATTACCTTAATCCTTTCCAATTCATACTGTCAAAACTCATACTATCCCTATTAAGGGTGAAATGCCAACCTTTATGCATTCCCCTAGGATTTATTTTAAGTTACCGATGTTCTATCCTTAATTCCACCTTTAAAAAGGTACATGCATCCTTCCATGGATAAATCAAGTCATATATCCCTGATAAGGGTGTCTTATTCAATCATTCCCACCTCGATAGTATATGCCTAATTTCACAATAACATCTGTATTAAAAATGAGGTCAATCAATTATGGCCTTCAAAAGATAACAACGGTTATTTGCTTTTCTTTTCTAATTTGGTAATGACAACAGGGATGTTCTGGAAGATATTGGTCGTGTTCAACGTGAACTTCTTCTTAATAATTCCGTATTTACTTTTGTTGTTTATCTCAACAGTCATCTCAATGTTGGGATATATTTCATACCTGGCGTCTCCCTTTCTGGGTATCATGCCACCGGTCTTACACTTCACATTCTTGAAGGTCCTTCCTTCATCCAATTTTCCTAACTTCTTACTTTCTTGTCTCCTCAGTCTATCCGCGTCTCATTATTTATCCTTCGAACTATCTCAAGGTTTCCTCGAATCCTCCCAACTTACAGGGGATAAAATATATGTATCTCTTATACCTTCCACCATCAATTTAACTCATGGTGAATCACCCTCATCCTGACGATTACATACTTTTCTATTTCTATTACTACGAGTCTGTAGGGTTTCCTCATACCCAACTCCCTTATCATTCTTCAAACTCCATTGCCTTTATATTCCTTTCCACTTCAGTTTCTTTTTATTTTCCTTTCTCTTATCATTATTTCATGAACCAACATAACATAAGCATTGATTTCATACATCCCGTCATTCTGGATTCGTGTCCTCAGAACGAATCTTGATAACTTTTACAACTTAGATTCATAATTCATCATACTCGTCTGCCTTTGTTCTGACTCTAAAGCTTTTACACTATCTCCATAACCTTGGGAATTACTTTCCCGAAACAATTGACTGAACTTTAATCAGTTTATTCTAACCTCTGGCTCCGTGCCTTTCTTGGTCTTTCACCAGTGGTGGCCCTTCTCTTAGGAGGGTAAGTCACAAAAATAGTCTTTTGTGATTCGTCTATCATTTAGAATCTCAAATGATTCCTATATTTCCTTTAGCCAGGCTCTTGCCTCGATTGGGTCAACCTGTTCCTTGGAACTCTGAGAGCTTAGAGACTTAAAGGTCCTGAAAGAATTTCCTACCGCATTTTTTCCTCAAGGTGGTGGTTGGGGATAATAGTCTAAGTTATGTCTAGACAGGTCCATAAATTGCCGTATAGGAGTACCGTCTCGGGTCTCCTTTCCTTACTCGACTTTCTGTTTCCTTAGTATGAAATGTTTCAACCTTCTCCCATAATCGGGGTTATCTTATACATTAAAAACTTTGTTTTCCACTCTATTATGTTATGGGTTCTTTCTTTCTTGATGGCAACCTCCCTGACTATCACATTCAGGGTTTGCCCTAAATCTTATTCCTCAAACTATGGCTCTCATCTATGTTCTCATCCTTAAGCTCTTAAACTTTTGGAACCCAATTTCTGTAGGAACACCTCACTATCCCCTTATCATCTTTCTCGGTATGGATCTCTTCTCCAGTCATTGACTCTCTGCCGTCATTCATCATTTTTTCTGGCACAATATGTTCTTTTCCAAAAATTCGGTCTGTATTGCAATCTCAAACAGCTTTTCGGTACCGGCTCCGGTTACCTTCACTTCTATTTCCATTTTCTCAAAATCTTTTATAAACTCTCCCAAAGACATTATTATCTTGAGTCTCTCCTTTTTACTAAGGGCATCAGCCACCACATTGGCTTTCCCTGAATGATAAAGAATCTCCCAATCATAATTCTTGATTAGCTCTAACCACCTCATTTGGCGCATGTTGAGCTCTTTCTGTGTGAAAATGTACTAGAGCACTTATGGCTTGTGTAAATCTCGCACTTTTCTTCATACAAGTAGTGCCTCCAATCTTTAGGGCAAAACTATTGCCACGAGCCCAAGTTCATGGGTGGGGATATCGAATTTTATATTCCCTTAATTGTCTTGACGCGTACGCGATTACCTTGCTGTGCTGTATAAGAAGCACCCTAATTCCTTATGCGAAGCGTCACTACACTTCACAAAATCTCATTTTCCATCCGGCAACGCCAACATAGGGAACGTCACCAACCTTTGCTTCAGTTCTTGAAAGCTGTTCTCGCATTTCTCTGTCCATTCAAACTTCTCAGTCTTACGAGTAAGCCGCGTTAAAGGGCTACTATCTTTACAAACTTGAACGAAGCTCCGGTAGTGACCGACCAATCCTACCTCTGGTAGTCGACCTAACCATGGTCATCAATTCATCAGTGGTCCTTTATTCATTCTTGTCAGGATCCTCCATGGGATCCTCCTCAGTAACTATCCCTTCTAGGACAACATCCTCAACCGCTACATCCTCAATATCAACATCATCTGGTCCTGCGTTAGGACGCTCTATTGGATCCACAATCTGATCTCCAATTAGTAATAAAACATCATCGCGTTGATGTTCCTCAACTTCAGGGTTCGGAGTCCCGCTACCATATACTATAACGAACTACGCTCCTATCGCTACATTTATAAGGGTTCCCATAAGGGTTTTAACTGTCAGTACTACGTTAGGTAGTCCGACTATGAACTTGGAAAGAGTTCTTATTATCTTAGTGAACTTATTATCTTAACGTCCCATCATCTCTGAGGTTTATAACGCTTAGCTCTGATACCATTTCTGTAACACCCCCAAATCCGGGGTCGGGGATTCGGGTTGTCACGAGTTCCATTTCCCTTAACAACACCCAATCTTAATAAATAATCAACTACTCTGTACTGTGACCCCACAATAAACACACACACCACAAGTTATAGTCTCAGAGATGAATATCCAAAAATAATCACAAGTCGTTTTATTCCACAATTATATGCCAATACACCTTAAACAGGTTTCTGAATAAATTTACATTTCTTTGCCATTATTACAATTCATAAATATACATAATCTGATACATCAAAAGTTGAAAGCCTAGCCTATTGGTAGTTCCTACCTCAGCTATGGCGGCATCAGTGCTTCTAGAAAACTGCGGAACGTCTCCTAACCTCTTGCGAATCGGGAGCTTGGTCCGGTTCATCTTGTCTATCTGATGTTGTGTGATGAAAGAAGAAAGCAAGGGTGAGCAGCAAGCCCACCAAAATAATATGTATAATGATTAACAATATACGAGCCTTCTCATAGTACTCATGAAAGTCTTGGTCAAAAGAAATGAACCAAGTTGATATCTTAATGCGATGAAGTCGCAAAATATTCAGTATATATATATACATATATACTTTTCAAAATATTGGAAGTCCTCTTCCATGCACAATATACACAAAGTCCCAGTGTATAACTGTATAAAAAAAATATCGTTGCAAGGTGATCTCATATATCTAACCTTGTCTCAACGTTTTTCTGAAAATCTTTGTCATTCATAAGACAATTATTAATTAGATATAAGTTTAAAAGATGAAGTTACAAGATACCCCAATATACTTATATCTTTCCCAAATACTACTTGAACTACCACCGTTCAAGTTATAATTAGCTTCAAAAGTTCATCACATAGATGAGACTATAAGGCAAGATTTGAATAGATTAAATCTTTAAAATATTATCAAAATAAAATGAAGTTACGAGATACTTCATTTGATGTAAACATCATTTTGAAAACTTGACCCTGCCAACACTCAACAATCGCCCAACCGTAGCCTTTCTATCGAAGTGCTCTGGGTAGTGTTGCAGAAATTATCCAATTGGATGATGAACTCATTACGGGAGTTTGCCGCGCCAGGAAGACCACTTACGATGATCAGTCGTAGTAGTACAACCCCACCATTTTCTACATGTAGAGGAGAACCTGTCGGATTTACTTGTCAACCGAACACTGAACTCCTAAGGAATGGACCGCCTTAGCGGAACTTCCAGGCCATTTGGGCCAATATAATAAGGCTGGGTCGGCGCTACTCGGCCACTTACGCCACTCCTAGTTCAGATGAAATCCATGACTCTGAAACGTAAAGCTTGTCCCCACTTTCCCCAAGTAGAAACTTGTTGATACGGCTCCACCAAGAAGTCGTATCTATTTGGAAAGGAGAACTCACCGATATTTCCCAGGCGATGCCTGTTAATGGATTAACTTGTTCCAAGAATTTTACTTCCCGAGTGTTGGGTAAGTAATCAATTCATTTATCAAAACAGCAACCTTGTTGCGAATATAAAACACACCACAGAGCCGGATCCCTCAGGTTTTGAGCGAGTATTTAAATCCCCTTCGAAAGGAGGATCTTAAAAAAAATGAGTTTTGGGATCCGCTCTAACTTTTAAAAAAATCATTTTGAAGACTCGCAAAACATTTTTAAGAATGTTTGGGGTGAAGCTGATTTAATGAAGTAAATCAGTCCCCAGAATATTTAGAAAATGTCTGAATATTATTATTTAAATAATATTCCCATAAAGAATAATCTTTATAAAATAATTGAAGTAGAAGTATTAAAACTTATACTTGAAATGAATAGCAAATAATCAAAGATATACTTATACGAAAGTAATATCTTTATTTGAATAATCAAAAGTAAGTTTGATTATCGACACCTTATTCTTTAATACAATAAAGAATATTATTAAGTAATAAGCGGAGTCATAATACCTCGAATGAATACTATAAATAATATTCATAAAATAAAGGAGTCATACATCCTCAAATGAATATCCAAGTAATATTCAATAATAATATAAACTGAGTCATAAGCCCTTGAATGAATATTCAAATAATATTCAAATAATAAAATAAACTGAGTCATAAGCCCTCGAATGAATACTCAAATTAATATTCAATTAAGTAAAATAAAGGTATCGAATAAACCTTATTCGATCCATAGTTTTAAAGACTATATCCATATATATATAAATATATATATATATAATATACTCGGAAACATCGACTCCCGGTTTAGAAATATGTTCACCTTTTATCCCCTATACTAAGGGTATACGCAACTACTTGCTTATTTCTAGCATAGGTATTATGCAACTATAAGCATTGAAATCAACAGATAGATAACCAGATTACGAAACAGACATGCATATATACCATATCAGCATGCTCCAATATATCACAAAATTTGCTAATAACAATCATGCACTATCACAAGATAATGCATATACATATATTTACATCACAACAACATTATATCGGGTAGAAAACTTGCCTGAGCGACTGGGGGTTACGAATGGCTCGGGACGAGTCTGGTAACCTATAAACAACAAGTAAGTTGGAATTAAACCAAAGTCACTTGTAAATCTATACTCTAACCAACTCAGACTCTAACGCTCGTTTTGCGCTTACCGATTCTCTTAAGTCACTCGAGTACCCTCGGCTCCACCATTTTTAATAATTTAACGTTTACGAGTTTTAAGGCGATTCCTTCGCGAGTGTCTTACCAACTGCCTAACACACTTACTATAAATGTTTCATGCATTAATTAACCCTTTTTGGTCTTTAACCTATGTTTCAAAGTAAGGCGAGGGGAAAAGTTTCGTTCGCGAAACGCCGTTACTTGAAACGGTCGTTTCTCCTAAACCGTGCATCGGAATCGAACGAACTACATATCAAAACGAAGCTCGTAACATGAGCTATCTAAACATGGCAGTGGTCATAATCTAGCAGGGGGTTCTCGGGTCCTAATGTTATGCACAAAAACAGTCCAAAGAAAATCGGACGTTACGACGGCTATGTTTACGCGATTACCAATGTTTAAACTACTCCAATTAACCACCAACCAACTCATAACCATCAATACAATAAAACTTCACCTAAAACATACCACATCAGTCCATAATCTCCAAGGTTTTCAACTCAAACAACCACAATCAAGACCTATGAACTATAATCAAGCTTCAATTACCAAAAACACTTCCAAATCAAACCAAACTACTAATAATCACAATCCATGCTTCTCATTTCACAACACCAACCATTAAACTTACTAACAAATAAAGTAAAGGCTAGGGTTTGAAGTTTATACCTTCCTTAGGAGGTGTTAAGTTGCTAGGAAGCCTTAGGGAGCCTCCTACAAGCTTGATCTTTCCAAAGAAATCAAGAACACAAAATTAGTCTTTGAAGTTTCTAAAAGTCCGATTTAAAGAACTGTAAAAATGAGGGTCTTACCTTGATTATTTGGACGAGACTTGTGAACAAGAGTTGTAGGCCATCTCAATACCTTTCCAATGAGCTATAGAACACAATATTTGAGTGAGAAATGAAGGAGATACAGCAGTTTTAGTGTTCTGGTTCTGTTTTGGCCGAGAGCATGAAGAACAATGCCTTGGTTTCTTTTTGATTTTGATGAAAAATGATTTGCTTGGCTTGGTTGGTTTGATTTTTGTGTTTGTTTTAGTAAATTACCTAGTTGCCCTTGATTTTGTGTGGTTAAAAAGCCACCACATCTCCTTCCTTCCCATGTCATGCTTGTGTCATCCTCATGATGTCATCCTCCCCTCCTTGTCCTCTTCTCATTGGTTGGGTGACATCATCCTCTCTAATCCCTTTGATTAACTTCCTAATTGTTTGCCTAATGACCGCTGATCTGTTATACGGTTCGCTTAACTTTCGTTTTCGTTTATCGTTTGAAGGATCATACCCGGGATCTTATTACTTAGGTTCCCTTAACCTTTCTCAATATATTATATTCCTTTTATGATCCTCTCCTATAATCCTTTAATTTAAATCCTTTTTATCCTGTTACCTTTTTCTCAAATCTTTCCGTATCTAGTGTATTTCCGGGAAAAATCAAAGTGTTCGGATTTGGATTCTGACGATCTTTACATACACTTATATCCCATATAAAGTACTAATAAAATCTCAGAATATCCATATCAGAACCCCTACATAGTGTGGCATGAAAAGTTTTCTCATTCAGCAAAAACACTATTCATAATGGTTTCAAAAATTTCCCAAAAATTGGGGTTATTACAATGATGCTTTGGTGTAGAAATAACACACTCCATCCTTATTTGTTGAGTCTAAGTCTGCAACAAACAAGCTTCCCTTTCTTACTCCTTTAAGAGCAATTTCACCAGTCTTTTTGCTAATAAAAGCACAATCTTCTTAGTTGAAAACAACTTGAAAATCTCTGTCTGCAAATTGACTAACTCTTAGAAGATTTCCTTCTAATCCATCAACTAGTGCTACATCTTCAATAACAATATTTCCAGAAACAATCTTGCCATATCCCATTATGAATCCTTTGCTGTTGTCTCCAAAGGTCACCAAACGGCCAGCCATCTCCTCAAATTGTGATAGCAGGGCCTTATCACCTGTCATATGCCTGGAACATCCACTATTAATGATCCATATGACCTTCTTTCCTTTGCCCTGCACACAATGAGGATTAAGTGTGTTTAGCGACCCAAGCTGTGTTGGGCACTTTCTTCTTATTAACTGATTTTGCAGAAGTAGAATGAGAATTTTCAGATAAAATGGAATTCATAGACTGTTGAGCGTTTTTCCTCTCAGATATAGAACCAACTTTTGATTCTATGAGATCAATTCTCAATTTGTGGAAACTCTTCATCACTTTCATGTTGCAGGGAATGCAGTCAAACTTGTCACAGAATGAATAGGGATCATTAGCCTCAGCTTTATTGTACTTGCAGACTCCTTCAGGTGGATTGCTAACAATCTTTTTACAAAGGTGAGTTAGGTGATTCATTGATCTACAATTCTCACACCTCTTTCGAGGAGCATATGCAACATAAGCAAAATTATTGCTTTTGTTTATCCCAATCTTTCCATTTCTATTCTTCTTCTTCTTTTTGACCTCTTCAGCTTTAATCTCCTTCACAGGCTCCTTAGTTTCTTGATTGGCTTTTAGTGTTTCAACAGAGATGGAAGACTGAGTTATTTCATCATTTTTCTTTTCCTTGTCCTCATCAGCTATCTCCTGTTTGATGATCAACTCTTGTTCACTGAAGTTCACCTCACATGCCTTGAACAAAGGTGATTCAACTTTCTTCAAAATAATTGGAACATTCTCAGTTTCAGTTGATTTTCCTTTGTCACTGACAGACTTCTTTTTGTTGTTCAAACCCCCATAATCAAGACCAATGGCAATGTTTGCACATGGCTTGTTCTTTTCATGATATTGGCCAATCAACTCAGAAGCATTTTTGAAGGATTTCAGCTTCACTTCATTCTTCTCCAGCCTTTCTCTCAATACTGCTTCAATTTCACTTGCACAGTTTAATTTGTTCTTTAAGTATGCATTTTCTTGCTTAGCAGCATCAAGCTCAACCAGCAACAATTCAGTCTCTTGTTTTTCACTCTCAAGTTTTTCATTGATCTTTTTCAATCTGCTAACTTCCTCATTTGCAGCAACCATGCTTGTATGAATATGGAATATTTTTGTGCTCATCTTTTCAACAGTTTCCTTATATTGACTCACATTTAAATCAATTATGGTAAGAGTTGGTACCTGTGATTTAGATGATGAAGAATCTCCTTGCTCCAAGGCCATGAGTGCATAGTTTCCAACTTCTTCTTCTTCTTTATTATCTGAATCATCCCAGCTTTTGCCCTCAGCAATATAAGATTTCCCTTGTTGCTTCTTTAGAAGAGCATCATACTTTGCTTCTAATTCAAGATAGGCTTTGTCTTTCTTTGCCTTCTTGGGTTTCTTACATTCTGTAGCAAAATGGCCCAACTCATCACAGTTAAAGCACCTTATGTTTGACCTATCAACAGATCCAGTTTTGTAGCCAGTTTTGCTATTAGAAGTGTACTTCCCTGTTCCTTTCCAGCTGATGTCTTTGTTGAAGAACTGTCCTTTGCTCTTGAAAAATCTTGGTTTCTTCACTCTAATGTTAGAGAATTTTCTAGCCAAGTAAGCCATTGATTTGTCTAGCTCATCAAGCTCATCAAGAGTGTAGAACTCATCTTCTTCATCCAATTCCAGTATGACTTGCTCTTTAGTGTCATTGACTCTTTTCTCACTTGTAGAAATTACTGGAGTTTGGGATCTTTGCTCATCATTAGAGGTCTGGCCATCATTCACAATCAGTGTACTTGAGCCATCCATTATATATCCTTGACCAGCCCTTAATGATTTCTTTTGAATCATTTCAAGTTCATAAGTTTTCAGAACCCTATAAAGCACTTCCAGTGTGATTCTACTCAAATCCCTTCCTTCTCTGATTGCAGAGATATTTTGTTCCAAATGATCAGGGAGAGTAAGTAAGAACTTCAAATTAACTTTTTCAACATCATAAAATTTATCATGAAGCTGCAAGTCATTTATCAGCTTATGAAACCTTTCAAACACATCAGTAATACCTTCATTTGGTTTAGCCATAAAACCCTCATACTGAGAAATCAATATCCTTCTTTGATTTGACCTAACCTCCTCAGTTCCTTCACAGAGTATCTCAATCTTTTCCCAGATCTGTTTAGCAGTGTCACAGTTGACAATATTATTATACATTACATTGTCAAGTGACTCAATTAGTATCAGTTGCAAAGCACTGTATAGGGAAACTTTCTCTCTTTCAGTTTCAGTATACTCAGAGGCATCCTTGGGAGCATAATGGTTTCCTCAACTCTAACCATAGGAGTGAAGGGCCCATTCTTGAGGATCTGAATGTAAAGGTGATTGGCCATTCTTATAAACAGCAACATTTTCTTTTTCTATAAAGTGTAGTTGGCCTTATCAAAGGGAGGAATCTTGATACTACTGATTTTCTGTGTATTCATTTTTCCAATATCTAATCTGTTTGCTTTCAGATTTTGCTCTGATACCACTTGTTAGATATGAATACAACACAGGGGGGTTGAATGTGTTTTGTCTTAAATGTTTACTTTTTGATCGACTTTGGGTTTAGCAGTTGGTTGTTATCAACAATTTTGTAGAATAGATGTAAACATAATAACAATACAAATATGTAAAACAAAGATCTTCAAAAATCACTTAATTTTATATTAAAAATCAAGCAGTGTTTTGCTACAAAATCTCTAAGTTCTTGGTTTAGAACTTAGCTTCTTTCTTTAGAGAGAATACAATTTCTAATCTATTCAGTCTTGTCTTAAACAAAGGACCTCAGTTAACTTTATATGATAGTTAACTTTGGTTTACACAGTGAACAATAAGAAGTGTTAATCGCTTTTCTAACCTGTCACTAATCACTTCTATTTAAGGGAAAAGTGAGATTTCCATATCTAGATTAGCATATCTTCATCCACTGTGTATTGGTTGATCCTCCTTTGTCAGTTAATCTTCACCATTAATCTTGCACATCTCTCAAGCTGCTTTTTGTAGACTTGTCCATCCAGCTGTGTGAATTGTTTATTGATTTGCAACCTTGGATATTGAACTGTTCTGCAATTCTGTACTTAGAGAAATTTCTTCACTTCGAGATCTCCAATTAAACTGTAGAGAACTCGACATCTCGATAGACATGTTGGCTTGTCGATATCTCTGAAACTTCATTGTTGACTTGACTTATCGACAACTCTGAGTTCTCTAGTGAATTTTGGTTTATCGATAACTCAGAGTTCTCTAATGGACTTTGGCTTATCGATAACTCAGAGTTCTCTAATGAATGTATACTTGTCGATATCTCTGAGTTCTCGAATGGGTATCTGACTTATCGATATCTCCAATAACATTTCCTGAGTTCTCGATAGACAATTTCTGAGTTCTCAATAGGTCTTTCTGAGTTCTCGAATGACTTCACTATAACACTAATTCTGTGACTTGGAGAGATCTTGACTTAGAATGTTTTTCACCAAACAGAATTATTCAACTCCAAGCTTCTTCATAATTCTTCTGAGGCATGACCTTCTTGATCTTCTTCCAGATAGAATTCTTAGGCTTGACACTGTTTAGGGAAAAATGCTCCAGACTGCTCCATTTACATTTTACAGACATTAAGTGTTGTTGTGAATATGTTGTGTACTTGATGATTACCTAAACAAAACATCTAAGTAGATTTTACTTAGTGAAATAATGTAGCACTCGACGGATAAGAATTATAGTCCCGACGGATAACTCATTATAGTCCCGACGGATGATTAACTTATTATCCATCGAGTGAGTAGCTTATGTAATAATAAGTTTGTAGCACAGTGTTGTATGCACCTTTGTATAGAATTTGAAGTAGCATATAAGTCATGTTGACTTTAACTAGATATGCAGAATAGGTTGATTAATTGTACATAAGCAATGTCTTGTAATTCTGTATAAGTGAAATGAAGTCAAGTGCCAAAATAGCTACCAACGGATGATTAACAAAGCTTCGACATTGCTAAAGATAGTGCCTTATCAAACATGAATGCCATAATCAAGCAGTTCTATTTGATTATCAAAACAAATATATCCATAATCGAGTTGAACATTTTTATTTCAAGAAAAAGGTTCAAGAATTCCATTCAACCCCCCTTCTGTAATTCTTGCTATATTGTTAAGGGACTAACAATTGGTATCAGAGCAAGCTCTTAATCTACAAAGAGTTTAAATATCAAAACAATTCTGCAAGATGAACAAGAAAGATGTTGGAGTCAAGATTCCTTTTCTTGATAAAGATAATTACCATCATTGGAAGGTAAAGATGCATCTTCGTATGCTTTCTCAAGATGAGGCCTATGTGGACTGCATAGAAAGAGGCCCTCATGTTCCAATGAGAGCTGCAACAGGAAATGAACCATCTGTTCCAAAGCCAAGGCATGAATGGACTGAACCTGATATGGAACAAGTCAGGAAAGATAAAAAGGCCATGAACATTCTGTTCAATGGTGTTGATGCAGACATGTTTGATAACATCATCAACTGCAAGACTGCCAAGGAAGTTTGGGACACAATACAGATAATCTGTGATGGTACTGAGCAAGTAAGAGAAAATAAAATGCAGCTCCTGATTCAGCAATATGAGCATTTTCACAATGAAGAAAGTGAGTCACTCACTGACATTTTTAGTAGATTTCAAAAGCTACTAAATGCTCTTAAATTGCATGGAAGAGTCTATCAGACTAAAGACTCCAATCTGAAATTTCTCAGATCTCTTCCAAAGGAATGGAAACCAATGACAGTCTCATTGAGAAACTCACAAGATTATAAGGAGTTTACTTTGGAGAGACTGTATGGCATTCTGAAGACCTGTGAGCTTGAGATAGAGCAGGATGAAAGAATGGAGAGAGGAAAGAAGAAAGGAGGATCCATTGCACTAGTGGCTGAACTGGAAAAGGAGAAGGAAGTGAAGATGGAAGCTGTTGAATCAACTTCAAAGGCCTGTGAAAGCAAGGATAAAGGGCTAGCTGTAGAAAGTGAAGATTCATTGAGTCAAGATGACATGGAGGACATTGATGAGCACCTAGCATTCCTTTCAAGAAGATTTGCCAAGCTCAAGTTCAAGAAGAACTTTGGAGCTGCCAAGCCAAATAGAAACATGGTGGATAAATCAAAATTCAAGTGTTTCAAATGTGGCTTGGCAGGGCATTTTGCAAATGAGTGTAGAAAGTCAGATTCCAGTAAGAAAAGATTTGAGTCTGTGGATTATAAGCAAAAATACTTTGATCTACTCAAACAGAAGGAAAGGGCTTTTATTACACAAGAGAATGACTGGGCAGCTGATGGTTTGGATGAAGATGAGGATGTCAGTTATGTCAATCTAGCCCTTATGGCCAAGTCTGATGAAACAGAGACAAGTTCCTCAAACAATCAGGTAATCACTACAAACCTTGCACATTTGTCTAAAGCTGAGTGTAATGATGCAATAAATGACATGTCTACAGAATTGTATCATTTGCGTGTTACACTTAAGTCCCTCACTAAAGAAAATGCTAAAATCAAAGAAAACAACTTGTTTTTGAGTGAGAGGAATAATGTGCTTGAGTCTCAGTTTGTTGAGTTTGAGAAACTAAAAATTGAGTGTAGAATTGCCAAGGAGGAATTAACTGAGTCCTTGAAAAAGGAAGAAATTTTAAAGAAGCAGCTCGATCGTGAACAGGAGGTGATTAAAGCATGGAAAACATCCAGAGATGTTCATGCTCAAATCACCAAGGTTCAAGGAATTGAGTCTTTTTGTGATGAAGCCTGGAAAAAGAATAAGGAGAAACTAGAACCTATTTTGGTAGATGGATTGCTAACAGATGTAGACTCGACGGATGATGAGGACTATCCGTCGGATAACAAAAAGTGTTATCCGTCGAATGATAAAAATCGTCATCCGTCGGCTGTGAGCAAACCCATTAGCAAAGCCAAATTAACCAAGCTAAATGAAAAGTATGGGTCTGTTTCCAAGAACTTTGTTTCAGGAGAGTCAAGTCAAGCCAAGAAAGGGAAGAAGGCTAATGTTGGTCACATGACTGTCAAACAGTTAAGTGACAGACTTGAGAAGATAGAGGTAAAAATAGAGACTAAAAGGAAAAACAATAGGGATGGTAAAGTAGGGATTAACAAACATAATAACTACACACCTGACAAATATGCTCCTAGAAAAATTTGTGTCAAGTGTGGTAGTGTAAATCATTTGTCTGTTAATTGCAAATCTGCCATGCCTACTCCCATGTCTGTTCAGCCTCAATTCTCTAACATGAATGCCATGCCTCCCATGCCTGTAAATGCTATGCCTATACAGAACATGAATGCACAGTTTGCTAATATGCCATTTGCACCTAATCCATATTATGCTGCATACAATATGCCTCAAATGCCATTTAGCATGCCTTACTGGAATAACATGTTTGCACCAAGCATGCCATTTCCTGTTAGCCATAACATGCATAATAATTCTGTTGCATCTAGTGGTTTCAAAGGCCCAACCCAAATGACTAAGGAAGAATCTGAAATTCCTAAGTCAAAGAGTTGAGACCTAAGAAACAGAAGAAGAAAGCTAACAAGGCAGGACCCAAGGAAACTTGGGTACCAAAATCAACTTGATTTGATTTTGATGTGTGCAGGGAAACAGAAGGAATCTTTGGTACTTGGATAGTGGTTGTTCAAGACACATGACTGGTGATTCTACCCTGCTCACAGAGTTTGAAGAGAGAGTTGGCCCAAGTATCACTTTTGGAGATGACAGCAAAGGTTATACTGTGGGATATGGCTTAATTTCAAAGGACAATGTCATCATTGAAGAAGTTGCCTTAGTGGATGGTCTCAAACACAATCTGTTGAGTATCAGCCAGCTTTGTGATAAAGGCAACTCAGTAACCTTCAACAAAGAAACCTGTGTTGTGATTAATAATCAAAACAACAAAGTGGTTC